>NW_020273615.1:860575-1242228 GCF_003268045.1 Sipha flava | reverse complement strand
GCGGGGGGGAGGGTACGGCGGTGACACGGCGCACGGCGGCGCGCGCGAGACGCTGCACACGGCGGCGGCGCGCTGCTCTCTAACTCGCACCGCGGACACGCCCAGGCACGTACTCCATTGGTCGTGCGCACGCTCCACCCACGTACGCGAACCTCGCTGCTACGTCGCGTATACCTGTTACTATTTTTGTTACACCATCGCATAACATTACCACTACACTATACCGTTTTACCGAACCGTATTCATTAACAACGGAAACGGCCGTCACGTGCGCGTCTATAACCCCCACATCGCCCCAACCCGTCGTACGTGTACACCTATAACCGTCACCTATGCACACGCACGTACACGCAATGCCCGACGCAAGACCCTGCAGGAAGCAGAAGCTCACCCGGGGTGTACGGAACCTCCGCGGTGCTGATTTCCCTTGTTTATTGTGTGCTCGGCCGCGCGGTCTTCCCCACGCGCACCTGAAAATCCGTCCCCGCGAGAACCGGGTAGGGTACGACGCGTGACGTCGGCCAACGCGCGTTTCGACGCGTTTCGATCCCCACGTCGACCACGTCGTCGAGTCGTTCGAAACTCGTCGCATTGCATTCAGCTTGCGCCTGCTGTTGAGATTCGCCATCGCAACGCATTGACAAAACGCTCACCGATACGACTAGCCATTTCTTTGCGTATCCAGGGCCCGTTTCTTGACCCGACGTTTGTTCATTGAACGCTTCTCACCGTGTAACACGGCTTTAGCGCGGTCTAAACGCATCCTCCCCCACGTGTATCGTACTCGTGTACAGTGTTCAATGAGAGCCGCCTCCAAAGTTGTGTACGGCTATAGAAAATCAACATCCTATACGTCGTGTTTACTTGTACAGGAATAATATCTTTATATCGGTGAAAGTTTGAAAAGCCACTCAAACTTCATACTACCTACGTAGGTGAATACAGAGTACAGAGTACTCTGTGATTAAATTTACAAAACATGCGATGCATGTATATAAACTTTTATCAAAAGGGTAAAATTAACCAATAATTTAACCAGAAATATATTTTTCAATTCACAGTTCTACTGTGTTGTACTATACACTGCCCACGGGCAATAGACTATGTAGAGCCTATGGATTAGGAACTTTGAAAATGAGAAATGTGGAGGGGGGGTTGTTAAAGACCTGGAAACCGTGGTCGCTGTTTTACTGGACTCATGTGTTCATAGGATTTTTCGTTTAAAATTAATGGAGTCGATAGCGTAATTTTGTAAGCGATACAATTAAATATATACCATATTTATATAGTTGTATCAAATGAAATCACGAGACTTCATTTACCTTTTCAATAAGCATATCTAAACCTATGTATTTTATTCTTATGTTTCATCGTAATAGTAATTTGTTACGCTCTGATGGAACATCTATTCATACCTAAATAAAAAAAAAAAAAACAATGTTTTAATTTTTTTTATAAACCACTACGAAACGTGTAAAGGTCATTTACTAACCGAGTTGGTAAAAATTTACACTACGTCAATTTTGTGGTATAACTCGACCTATTTATGATGTATAAACTGTCACAATAATTTTTAATAGGTACACGTATGTGATTCGAATCATTACGAAAGACCGATGCATTTAAATATACTTACGAAGATATAAGTACGTGTATAAAATATACATGTATATAGCATGTACACTCATCTATCTACTAAAGGATTAAAATTTAGTCAGGGATGAAAAGAATATTGTCGGCGGCTAACGATAGCCGTTTGTACGTTCAAATCACGTTCAATAATTTTCAATAGGCTAAACGTGTCATGAAAACACATTTTCAAAATTTGACTTCCATTCCATGCACACATCACGACAAAATATAATGAAATAATTTCAAATAGGTGCACATAATATAATATACCTATTATACATTTCGATGGCACGCATAATTGATTCAATCAACGAATCGTACAGACGAACGGGGTCAAGTCGAGTTAAAATAAAAAATTAAAAAATCGATGGCAACAGTGTATAAATACTATTGTCATCGATTTTTTTCTTTATTATTTTTTATTATATTTATATTATATACATACACATTATTTACGTGTGAAGAGTAATAGTCAGATGTATAGGTATACAAAGATACCGTAATTTCAGACAAATTTAAAATTTTTGATCCTGTCGGTACACGCAGACGCAATAAAACTTGCTTTTTTTAATGGTAACACCATATTTTTTTTTATATATTCTGGTAGAATTTTTTTTTCAAACAATTTTTGTATAAAATTTTTTTTTATAACTACAAAATTGACAAAGTTATTCTTCTTTTTCTTCTTCAAGCTTTTACAGTCCATTTAGGACCATCGCTACCTCAACCACATCTTTTTTCTTATATCTGTCTTTGCTATCTTCAATTCTTATTAATTCTTCTGAGATTTCCGCGAGATCCGTTTTCACTCTGCCCTCCCATCTTTGTCGTGGTCGATCCCTAGATCTTTTACCGTTTAGTCTTCCAGTGAAAAGATTTTTTGCAATACCTTCCGATTTCCAAATATGGCCCGCCCATTCTAACCTTTTACTTTTTAGATACGAACTTATAATGGGTTTATTGAACATTTGGTACATTTCTTGGTTAGTTCTTCTTCTATATTCACCATTCTCAATTACAGGGCCATAGATTCGACGTAGTACTTTTCTTTCAAATATGTTTAACTTCTCTTCATCTCCCTTAGTTACCGACCAGGTTTCACAGCCATACGTCAAGATTGGTCGTAAAAATTGGCAAAGTTATAATAGGTTGAAATTTAAATTTACGCATAATTTTTTTTTTGATGAAATTTAAACTAAATATAACTTATTTTTACTTGAAAATCTAAATAATATCTCCGATATTGTTAAATACCTGTTTGTACACAGATAAAATATAAAAAACACTTTTTTTTATCATAATTTACTCAAATTTTTACCATTTATTCTTCTAAAATAAGATAGCTAATTAAAGGTAATGAAAATTATAGCCATATCTTATCTATGTACATGTATTTAACAATATCAGAAATATTTTGATTTTCAAGTAACAAAAAGATGAGTTTTGTTTAAATTTCGTCAAAAACAGATTATTCGTAAATTTAAATTTAAACGTTTACTTTTAACTTTGCCAATTTTGTAGCTATAAAAAAACTTTTTATACACAAATTGTTGAAAAAAAAATACTCTACCCGAATATGTAAATAATATGGTGTTGTCATTTTAAAAAAAGTAAATTGTATTGTGCATGCGCGTACCGATAGTGTTGAAAATTTTAAATTTATGTGAAATTGTGTATTTTGGTAATTCCATGCATTTTCCGAAAACCCCATTAAAATACAAGGTCATCCAACTGAAATATTTAGTGGTACCTCTTAGCGTGAACACATTGTATACTTATACATGTATAAAGTGGGGGACACGTAAAGGGGGTCTCTACCCGAATCAATATTCAGGATGTTTCTCGCTTGCGGACCGCCACCACTACCGCCACCGTAGTGTTTGGCAAATGGCCGGCTCGACATTCCATCACAATCCTATATGTTCCTGTACACTAAAATATAATGGAATATTTATATTATTTATGGGGCTCGATCGACGTGATCTACCGATGCACAATCGTTTGCCATATGGAATTTATAATGTGGTTCATAAATAACATAAACGTTAAAAACAAAAATGTGCTTATATATGAACAAAATATTATATTCTTAACACATAATGTGCCAAACTGCCACATTTGGTAAACTATATAGTAAGGTTAATACATTTCTCGTTAAATATAGTTTTGATTTCAGACATGTAAAATAATTTTGAGTATGTCAAATAATAAGATAGTTTTGAATATTTCGTCATCTCATCTATTGGTAGTTTATACCTATAAGACATAGGTATTAATAAAATAACATAGTGATATTATATTTAAATTGAAATTAGAACGATGTCAGAATATTAGAATAGCCTTCGATCAATCATAAATTAAGACATAATACACAGCTATCGATCGTTTATTTTTTAAAAGTCACGTGCTTTCAACCACACTCCCAAAATCAAAATATGTTTAACCCTCACATAATTACTTATTTTAAATTTTTAGTTTTATGTGAAACCAAACTTAGTGGTTAACACTCTTGACGTACTAATTATACTGGAACATAAGCATATACAAATTCTTATATATTGGGTATAATTAATTTACAAGTTTAAAGTGATTTTGATTTTGAAATAGGTACTTACTAATTAAACTTATAAGTTATTATGACTGCGTAATATAGGTACTAATAGTTCAGACAATATTAATTACATCTTTAAGATTTATTATTGTTTGTAGGTACTATACAAAACAACATAAACATTATATAATATTATGCACCTATAGTAGTGTATATTATAGTACAGACCGCATATAACTATTGCCGTTTATATAGGTCTACACGTGCACGATTGAATGGTATTTCGCACAAATAAAACACGTTGAATTTGTTGAATAAATTAGTCTATGTACCTACTAAAAAAAAAAAAATGCAATTAATGTGTAGGTACTAGTATAATTTTAAAACTTCAACTATACATTTAAGTATAATAAATTAGTTTGAAAAAATAATAATAATAATGGATGTTATAATTTTATTATATGTATATAGCGATCTCGTCTAATATTTTCTTTTGCGACATTGTGCGTGAAACGATTTAAATGTAGCAGGGGCATACATAATATAACTTCAAAAGGCGGTGACGTTAAAGAAGGGTATTTACAACAACGACGGAGGAAAAATATATAAGCCTATACTCCTTAAGGCTGACAAATGATGCTATTATGACCGACCACATTTGCCTAAGCCTTGGTCCGTGATATTTTCCGCAAGAATAATTTCTGCAAAATGTCCACGTCAAAACACTACCATAACACGAATTTGTCTATTGGAATAGCGGTGATGTAGTCGCAGATTTTCCGGAACATCTTGCATACAATCGGCTTTGATTAAATCTGGTGGAAATATTGAATTAATAAAACGCAGGACAAATAAACCAAATATTAACTATGCATTAAACTTTGAATTATTAATTTATATACATTAAATAAATATATATACTGTACATTCTAACTAATATCAATATATGTATTTGCGGAAGAGGTGTAACGTAATTTAGGTCATTATTTCTTATGCATTAGTAGTATTGTACATAGTAAAAAATAAGTAAAAAAAAAAAAAAAAAAAAAAAATGGTAACGGAATAATATGCTATTTTTAACAGAAATATCTAAAAAGCCATAGTAAAAACTGTAGAATCATTATTGTTAAAAACCAACGGTAAATGTTTATTTGATATTTAATAAAAAGATTAATATTTAAAAAGTAAATATAATATAATAGTAAGATAATTATTTTTTAGAAAATATTATACTTAGATTTTCATTAAAATAATACCGTAGAGAAAGTGTAATAAAACCTAAATTATATTACTATATTAAAAGTCGACTGATGGTTACGTGTAGGAGGTACTTACTGTAAATAAGGTGTTGTGTGTATTTTGGTGAAAAAATCATGTTAGTAAGCGATAAACTTAGAGAAGCGATAATTCAGATATAAATTATAATGCAATATAATATGCTATCAAGCGTGGAGAAACCGATATTATTGTATTATTGTTCCATTTGAACGCAATCTGATATACATACACACATACACACATACACATTTATATATTTATATATATATTTTAGTGAAAAATGTATAATATGCATTGGAGGAGAAAAATTACTGTAACTCAGAGGCGTGAATAGGGGATGGATAAAAAAAGAGGAAAAAAACATTATTTCAGCATTTCATTCGGACATTGTTTCCGCATAAAAGGACTCCGGAGGGTTGATATGTGTCTGCTGGGTCAAAAGGGGTCAAAATCTTGATTTTCTTTGCATGGACTCTGAGACGTGACCGCTGATTATATGAAGACCGAAACTTTTCCCGGGGGTGAACTTACATTTCATGAAATACTTTAGTAAGTTGTAAATTCTTAGTATCAACATAGAATATTTAAAATTAAATATATAGTCTGAGTAGCCTGGACTAGTAAATTAATTTGACTAAGATAGTGCCGTACACGATCATCTGAAAACGAATTTATATGATATATCTTATAATTTATATGGTATGTTAGTAGATACATGTACATATAAATGTATATTATATACCTGTAAAATAAGTCCTGTACATAGTTCTACACAGTCTTGTAAAGTATTCGAATAAAAGTATTTGAATACATGTATTAAAATACTTTTTGAAGTATTTTTTGGTATTCTAAATACAATTTTTTTAAAGTATTTTTTTAAGTATTTTGAATACTTTTTAAAAGTATTTTTAACAATTTGTAAATACTTGTATTTAAATACCACAAAGTTCGTTTTAATAATTGTATAATCATAATAATTCTCTATCATAATAATTGTTCCTACTTTTAAGAATAATATTCGGTTATTATTGATGAATCTAATAAGTCATAAAATAATAAGATATTACTATAATATTACTAATTTTAAAACTGTTAAATTTCAAACCGTTTTAAGGCTATCATATATTTTTTTTTAAATATTGTTTTACTTAATTTTATATTAATAAGTATTAATTGTTATAGATTGTGACAAATATCAATAAATAATAATGTAAATAATTTATTAAAATATGCAATGGTTATTATTTATATTGTAATTACAATTGGTAATATTTATTTTCTAAAAAGTAATTTATTTTTAACCATACCTGTATAAATGTAAAATAATATTATCGGCTTAATCTTTAAGTTTTAACTCTAAAAATGTAATTTCATGTTTATTAATTTCATGAATATATAATTATATAAAAAGAAAACATTATATTAATGAGATTCAATTTATAAACACAAAAAAATTGTATAACAGAAAAAGTAGTATATGACAATGTTAAAAATTTAAAAAATGCTACATCCAATTTTATATGGGTTTATTATTGTAATTTTTAAGGAAATTTTTTCAAATAGTTCTATATTAATAGTTAATACTATTTTTTATTTATTTTTTTGTCATTTAATTGTATTAATACTAGTAGATATATATAATATGTGAATGAAATATGTGAACATGACCTCTAAATAGTCAGAAATGTTTTGTATTTTTCAAATTGTTAAATCTATAGTAATTAGTATCATAATATAGGTACCTAAGCTGATATATAATCAGTAGCATAGACACAATTTTTTTCTATTGGGGGAGGGGGGTGGTTAACTATAATATTATATAATATAAAATTAAAAAAAAAATTCTTGTATTTGTATTCAAATACTTAGTGAGTATTCGTGAAATACATTTTTATAATAGTATTTTATAAATATTTTTAATACTATTTTATTCGAATACTAGTATTAGTATTTTAATACTTTTTCAAAAGTATTTTTTACAAGACTGGTTCTACATCTATTAGTAGTTAAACAAATGCTATTAATTTAAAAGTGTACAGTTTTATATCTATTTAATGGTTTGAATTAGTGTGTCACTTTACTTTAAGGTTTGAAATAATGGTCTCGGGTGTTTAGGTGAAAAGAAAACTCAACTGCTGACCAGTAAATACAGTGCAATCAAGCGGTCGCAGACGCTTCATTAGCCCTCTCTCCCTTTCTGATCCAGTTATATCACCCCAGTTCTACGTATATAGCTGGTCTCATATTATTCCCAACCCGAGGGTAGTTGAACCTAATATACACAGGCTATCCCATATAGACGTTTTCTTATCTCACTATGTATAACTATAACTCCCACCAAGAGATGTATTTAAAAAGAACAATCTCAAATATGGGTTCCTCGTATAGAACAGGTACGGTGGAATCACATAAATTACGACTATCACAACATAAGTGAAATTATATAATGTTATGCATGGACTTATTGAGAAACAGTATTGGATTTTAATTAAGATGTAAATATAATTAATATTTATAGCACGAAAAATATAAATAACATCAATATAATTAATTAAATATTCGGTAGGTATTGTTTCGAAATATTGATGGTATAGTTTTCAAATATTATCGAATGCATAATTTTAATAATTTATTAGTTGTCGATTATGCAACACTACAACATTAACAATAAATCTAAGAAAGAGAAAGTGAATAAGCACATATTTCTCTATGTTCGCGTTAAATTAGGTATTACTTTTATATTTTATTTGTAATATTTGATACGTCTATCAAAATAATATTTTATGTGGAGGATAAAAAAATTTATGTGATTTAAGAAATATTTTTTTCTGTTTTTGTGAAGTCATTATTTTATTTTTGACAACCAGAAAATATATATAGATACTATAATTGACATTTTTATGTTAAAAAAATACGCAAGATATTACACATACATGAGTATTGCATTCGCATAATACGAAAGTATACTAGAATTTTAACCAATAAATTTACATTAATTATAATGAAAATTTAGTGTTATTTTGGAATACAAAATAATATATAATAATCATTGCCTAAAAATAGGCCAATTGTATATAATTTATTGGAATATAAACGTAAAAACGAAAACAGTTTTTAAACAAATTAATACGAAAATGGTGTATTTTCTAAAACATTCGATTATGTCCATTAACTTTAGTTTAATTTTGAATTTCAGTTTATAATTTACATTCAATGCGTACAGTGATAATGCATATTATACTTCTCAAACAATACTGAATCATGTTAAATTTTTACTTTTAGATAACAGCAGTTATTAAAATAATGTATCGATATAATTTTGAAACGGTTTAACGCTATAGTATTTGTTAATGATATAAATTATAATATTTCGTATTCATACCAACTGTTGTACATATATATTAATATTACGTAAAGGAATCGTTTAATCGTGCGGTACAGATTGTGAGTTTGGTCGACGTAACGCTCGCGGGGAGAAAATGATAAACGGCAATAACGGGCTTGCTATCAATAATATATACAATAATAATAATAATAATAATATATATACTATCAATAATAGGGAAAAATGCAAAATACCAAGTTGACTGCATAATTTAATGGCGATTGAAAAATAAAAAACACCTTTCCGTAGAAACATTATTTTAGAAATGTGTAAATATCGTAATATAAAGTATCACGAAGACGTGTGATGCGGCGAGTATCCTGCGTATAATACAATATTCAGATCCGAATGAAACAAACAAATTAGAACAACTACTGGAGAGCGTATAATATTTCACTATACGATGTTGTACTCATGTTATACACACTATAAGCGTATAAATCCCGCGCGGCCAATTAGCGTGGTGTAATGTGCACTTCCTGGCAGGGCCCAAAACGGTTCCATATTGCGTATCGATAAGATCGTATCTGCACAGTCCAGGGCATATTTTAACTTATGATGCAAGTTCAAGGATCGCTCGGGATCCTGGGGCTGGGATTTAATCGCCATTTAATTACGCGTGTATATCGGTCCCTGCGGGCCGCCACTAATTCATTTAGATACGCGCGCGCCCGCGCGTTCCTATACAATCTCAACACGGACCGAAGCAAAAAGGGTTTATACTTGCGTCGCGGTCGCCCGAACGACGACGATAGGAAAAGATAATAAAACGAATATAAAAAAACAATACGAATTCGAGGGAAAAAAAAAACTAAATAACAATATAATACGACCCAAACGCGCGCGTCCCCCCGCTCACTCGTGAAAAACTAAACTCGTGTGTGCGCACCGCGCATAGCAGTATAGCAATAGTCCGGAGCCCGTCTAACAAAATCTCGACCCGAGCTCGTGTCCGATTTTACACGGCCATTGTGATTCGTTTCCAGAATGTACACGGTGCTCGTGCTACTCTATTTTTTCGTTTACCGTACTAGGATATATTCGTATACATGTATAAATAAAAGCGTTCGGGTAACGTGGTTGTAAACGCGCGCGCGCTACGACTGAAAACTGTACACACATATATAATAACATTATACCAGTGGCGTGTAGGTACGGTACCACGGGCGGCGCACGCTTTTCCGTACATTAGAATGGTAAAAAGCGTTGGCCACGGTAGTGGTATAGTAGTGATCTTCTGGTACCCACACCTTCGTGTACGTAGTGTTATATTATACGCGCCGGGACCGATCTTAACAATAGGTTATCGAAAAATTCGATACGTACATAAAATAATACGGTGTGGTCGCGCGCGTCGACGTCCGTATGCGTACGCATACAAAGAGAACGAGAGGAAAAACGAAGAGGAGAAAAGAAAAAAATAAAAAAATAAATATCATGACCATAGGCCCGTGACACATTACGGCGTGTGTGCGCGAGCGTTTTTTAGTAGCTGCGGAGAATGGAAACCAATAACACCGTACGGTCGTCGACGGGTGCTGAAAAAAAAAACCAATTTTATCCGTACGTCACGTATACACATACACACTTTATTATATGTGTAAGTGTGCTCTTAGGTCGCGCGCGTGTGTGGTGACAACGGCATTCGTTACGGCTTTGTTTACATTGAACCGTCGTCGGACGCCCACGGGCTGATGGGCCACCGCCGATCGAATTCGATAGACTTCACTCGTCGTCGCCGCCGCCGGAGGACACCCCGACCTTATATTGCCTATATATTATTATTATTATTATTATTACGTAAACTATTTTTTCTTATTTTTTTTCACCTATAGGTTTTTACCAACGGTTTCGAATATTTGAAAATATTTTTAATTATAATTATTAATAATCGATCGGCGACTTCTGCACACCATCTCCAGAGGAGTGAAGAGCTTATGTTCGAATTAGAAAAAAGGAAACGGTTTCTAAACGGTTTTTGTTCTTTTTATTCCAAAGACAAATTTCAAATCGATATCTCCGTGCCAATGGATTGTGAAATTTGTTATTAACCCTTCAGTACAATACACTTTTCTAATCATAAATCGTATCAAATGAATACTAACATGGTGATTGCAATTCAACCTAAAGACAAAATATACCACATTGGTTTCTATAGATATTCTAAACAATATTAAATATTCTAATTTCTAATAATTTGTCGAATAATATTTCGTTTTGTATTGTGAACCAAGAACACATCGGTCGGTACCTTTTTTATTTCTACAATATCTACACTGAATAGGATTTCGCGTAACCTTAATAACATATTGTTTTGCATTAATTTGAAATAATACGTGATAAAGTCGGGTGTTACGTTTAGAATGAAGACATGTATACATATTTTGTAATATTCCCTTCAAAAAAATCCTATAACCGAACACTTTGGGGTTGCATTTTACACAGAGATACACGTATATGGTATAATATATATATACAGTAGCAGTGTGTTATAAAAATACAGTCATATTAATGTAAAATATTCACGTTCGGATCGGTGTGGGGATTCGGATTTCTGTGGTGCATTAAATTTTTACAACCGTGATAAATCCAACCCCAGATATACTGTTTGTGCACGCACACACAGACACAGATACTCCTGCACACGAATGTACCCACGTATATTTATATAGACTTCGATGTGTTGGAGGCTCGTAAAATGTCTTTGGATATTGTACTTTCCAGCCCCCCAGAATTTTTACCATTCCTTAACATAAGTCCCGAGACCACGACAAACTCTTGAACGGTGGATAAAACGTTTCACCTCATAAAGCTGGTACCCCCTTTTTTATGTATACATAAGACATTAAAAAAAAACAGCAATACCCTCTGCCACACTTTTTCGTAGATGCAAATTGGTTTTAAATCCTGATTTAAATATAACGAAACGAAGATAGTACTATAACGTGTAAGCTTAAGTAAAAGAGAAACGAGTCTTCGATGAAGTTTTACAATATACGCTAAAATCCGTTTTTTAAGTTCATCGATAACATAAAATTCAAACTAATATCCTTAAATTGCCAAATGGAAAATAATATTTTTGTAAGATCATATTAATTTTAAAAGCCGCAAATTGAAGTTCGATGAACGCTTTGAATATTTAATTGGAATTATGAAAAAATATATAAGATACAAAAGTTTTCATTTAATATTGCTCGCATTAATAATGAGTATTTTTCAAGAATTTTTTTAAAATACACTTAGTTTCCAATATAATTTATACCAATGACCTCAGTTTGAACAATATATGGTCAATATATACAATATATGTATGGTCAATCTGTTTTTCTATTGTCCTCTTGCTACGTGATGACTGTTAAAGATTAAATATTTATCGTTTTTGGAAGAATGCCGTTATCCGTATACATTTTTAAGTATCTAATCAGTTTCACCACAAAATTACAAAATATAGTATTAACAGCATTTATTTTTATTCAATACTATTAATCGTTATTAAATATAATAAAAAAAAAAAAAAAAAAAAATAGAAAAAATAATAATAAATAAATAAAATTATACTGTATGTTTTTAAATACTATTAATTATTTTTAATTAATTAAAAACATCGATCGTATAAATTGATCAATGCATTAATTTGTACAGTACACCAATAATGTGTAAAAGGTAAGTATACATATTTTTTCACACACAACATCAATGCATGAATTTAAATGTACCCGAAAATCATTTTACTTCGCAAATATTCAGTGAGCAATATTCATTTTCATTTTTGTTCATCATTCAACTAAATCAAATCTTGATAATAATTATTATATTATAATATAAACTATGAAATCAAGTATAATTTAGTATGTACAATTTTCAATTTATAGTAAATCGACTACAACTATAAAGTAGATCATTATATTGTAATTTTGCAATGCATATTATTTAATATTATCATAAATTAATAATTAATAATAAATACTCCATAAAACTTAAGAAGATCCTTTCCTTTGTGATTTGTTGGATTTTCAATAAAATATCCTATGTTAATATAGTTGTTTTTCTTTTTTTTTTAATGACTATAGGTATAGTCTTTAAAATTGAAATAAGTTTAAATCCTCCAAGACTCATTTAGTCGTTTAAAAATAGAATACCCACAAACCTCTAAGACCTCTTATCCCAGTAGAAAATAACTATTAAGGTAAATTTTAATAAATCCCGTCTTTACACTTATTGATAATAATTGGTTTTAATCTGCATATATACAGCATTAATACATTGCACAGTGGGCCATAAATTTAAAAAATGAAACAAAATAAAAAAATGAAATTATATACTAAATCTAATTTTTGGGATTTGATAGTATATATATTTATCTATTAATTATTGCTATTTAACCTGTAATAACGTTATTATTGTACCAATGACAATTATCTTCATTACGCGCTTAATTGATTGCGATAGTATTAAAGTTATTGTGCATTTGTATTCATTCGTTGATCAATGTCGGTCAATTCTTGTTTTGAATGTACATTTCAATATTTCATACATTTAAAAAACCTATCAAGTAAGCTTTAAAAACATATTATTATGATTCATTTATATTTAATATTTACTATTTATAAATTTTTTCTAATATTCTCAAATATTTTAAATTAAAAATCAAATATTTAAAATTAATATGTAAAATTAATTTTAAAAAAGTAGCATATAATCGCATAGCCAAATCTATCAGACACTACAATAAAAGTAGTCATTAATATTATTTTTTTTTTCAAAATATTATGAATAAAAAATTGTAAAATACAAATAATGTACATAGTGGGCACTTAGTGTTATAATATCTTGTGATAAAATGTTTCACAAGATTCCCATCTTGTGATGGGAACAAAAAATGATAAAACAAAATATACATTAAAGAAAACTAAATATAGTACGATTAAATAGCTATAAATTAGGTTTGCTTAACCTCCTGGGTCTTTATACTTCTTCATGAAAATGTGACCTCTAAAAGTTCATCGAACTAACTCTAGTAGCAAATAGGGAAATTATCTATTCCGTCTAATGGATTGTTTATAATTAATCAATGAAATTTTTATGATTGCAGTTTGCAAGGATTATGATAATTTAATAGTGGGGGTAGACATTTTTTTTCTTATCAGTTAAATTTTAAAAGATATTTATCAATACAAATTTAGACGTTGTTTTATGTATATTTTGTCTATAGTCATTTCATCAGACGAATAAAAATGAAGATGGGTGTGTATAGGCAACTAAATAAACGATAACGTTATACAGTACACAGCAGTAAAACTGAGGAGGCGTTATCGCACAAATTTGCTTCGTAGAAATAAGTACATGAAAGAGAAGAGAATCATCTTTCACCATACGATTTCAATGAGAAACTCATGAAAAATATGTATCAAAATTAAATCGGATCACCCTCTTCAGATTTCCATCATAAGCGAATCTCGTTATTGTTATTACTGTTATTATTAAAGAGGGAGAGCAGGCAACATTTATTTGCAAACATTTCCCCAGGCGTGTTATAAGCATTCACACACACACACACACGCGTGCGCACACATATATTCATACTTTTTTTTTTGTTTTAAAATAAGAAAGAAAGATATTTGTTTAGAAATTGGGGAAGAGTAGGTATTTTTCAAAAAGTTATGGTTGGTAAATCGCTAAAAACTGCGGCACTTGACGACTTAACAACGGGCCATTTGCTCCTCTCTTTAGAACGATCTCTGCAATCTGTGTACCGATTAACTCGACCCTTATCTCCTCGAGCATTTTTTTGTTAAATCACCTCCACCTTATATTCCATTAACGCCTGTGAAATCGACTTTAATGTTGACACTTCGACGACCCGTATAAAACGTTTCATTAAAACAAATAGGAAGTACACATAACAAAAAGGCAAAATCAAAATTATACCACTAATAACGTTAAATCTATTGCTAACATTTTAGGTATAATAAATGTGTAATATTAATATGTATTAATTTATTATACATAAATACGTAAATTCATGTAACGTATTTTAGCTTTTACACAGGCATATGTTTTCACAATTACATTTTTAAGTACACTATAATATTGAAATGTATTGATTTACATTGTGTACACAATAATATTTATGTTAATGATGCAAATTAAAAAAAAAAATAATTATTTGGCATTGAGAGTTTTTGAGCGGAATTAACTATAAAGAATATTTTACTTGCCATTTTGATGCAGATTAAATTTAGCGTTTAAAACTATTTGAGCTTTTGATGATCAATTATTGAAATTCGAATAGATTCAATTAGAAATTATTTTAGTTTTTTTTCGTTTAAGAATAAATTTATGTCTAATTGAGAGTTGTGGTCCATTTTATTCTAAATAATATAATTAGAAAAGAATAATATAGATGACAATTAACATTTCGAGTAATAATATTATCATAGTAAAACGTACGGTTTTTATATTGTTCATTTTTATGAGCTGCTGTATTTTTAAATCGCTCAATAAATGCTCCAAATTTAGAGAGGGTTGTTTTTGTGCTTCAACATTAAAATATTTTATTTTATTTTATTTTATTTTTAAAGGGAGAGAGAGAGTGCGATAGGAATATTAATTTTGGACAAGGTTTGTGTTAAAATATTCCCCCACGAATTTTTAATAATTTTTCCTCGCCCTTAAAAAAAGTAAGTATATATATATAAATATATATGCATGTACACGTTGTAGGTATATCCCTAAAAAATCTCGAGCTTTTTATCAAAAGAGTTAAATAAACGGATGGAGGAAATGAAAGCATATCAAGGGTGGATCGAGGTGGAGGTAATAAATAAAACAGCAGTCATAAGGTGATAATAAAAATAAATTAACAGCGGGAAGGAGAAAATATAAGAAAAATATGAAATTCTAATTTTTTATACACTTCAGTCTTTTACAAATGTTCCGTTGATTTAAGACCTGTGAGTTCAGTGATATTATTTCTTTAGCGTTTTGCTTTCGTTATAATTTATACACACCAAAAAAAATTAAAACACTTAGGAGAAACAGTTTATTAGACCCGAGGGACAACGACAATGATGACGACCTATGCGTTTATCTGATCTCTAGACGCGACAAGACGAAGTAGTTTCCCCTCTAAAAACTGAATTATTACCATGATGCATGAATGGTTTAATTCTTGGATCACGAGGTGTTCTTGTATTTTTATATGCGTATGAATGGTAAAGTAAAAACTACACATTATAATATATCTTGTTACACTATCTTTACTGTACTATTAGTATCGTTTCGGTGTTTGTTCGTGTTATTATCGTTGTTCTACAAAATGTAAAACAAGTTACTTGTGCTTGTTTAAATTTCGTGTTTTGTTATTTATTTATTTATTAATTTTTTTTTATACTTACAATAGTCCAACAAGTCCATATATTTTCGAACCCGTACCGGGCAGACGGCGGTCGGCAAGAAGTAGAAGAAGAAGAAACAGAAGAAAAAGCGCTATAGGGTGAAAAAAACCGTCTTGTTTCTGCCCCTCCTCTCCGCCCTTGTCCACATCGTCTATCCGTCGTCGATGCGTAAATCGCACCCTAATAATGGATTGTCTTGGGCATTATTACAGGACCCTTTCCACGTTGATCTGGTTACATTTATCATATAGAGACCAATATACGACGAGGCGAGCCGATCATTTTTCACGCCCGACTATAGTCAGTCGCGCGACGAAGGAAAACCTCGTAGAAAAAAATATCGTAACATATATATATATATATATAAGTACTCATATGTACAGTTTCCGGCAACAAGCGGCCGAATTCAAGGGCGTTGCGTCGTATAAGACCAAGTAGAATCCACGACGAGATTGGAAAACGATGTATACCTATATAACATTATATTACATAAATATGTATTCCGTTATGGTAAAAATTGGTCGTAGATTTATAGCCATCCACGGATTAGAGCGAGTCGACCCCGGATTCATTTTCTATCTATATTTATAAGTGCAGCCAAATTGGTTTAGGATACCGCAACGGCGGTGATATGCGTGTTCCGGACACCCCATTTTCGTTTTTTTTTTTTTTTACAAACGAACAAAAATCAACCACAAACGATATACTTTTATATTTTGATAAAAAAAAATGTACGCAATAATAAACTGTACAATAATTATCGAGTCCATGATACGTTAATTTTTTCGGTACGACTGTTGTGTTCAAATCATTATTTTCGCTGCCCTATGATGCATATGGTCTAATTGTAAATTTAAAAATTAAAAATAAATGTTTTTTTTTGCAATTATAACGATTATTATACGACATAGTGCCGTGATTATTATTATTATTCCTTTTTTTTTTTTTTTTTTGCTGATTTCTATCGCATATCATTACATATTATTATGACTATCATATCCTATCATTGCAACGCGTTGGTTTACATTGAATTGTACCGAACAATATCTTTTATTTGTAGGATAAACGTACAAGATTCAAAATGACCAAGTAAGGTGTACTTAAAATATATTAAGATGTATGGTACGCATAATGAAATTATGTGTATCTATATATTATTATTGTTTAAAAAGTTAATTTTTAAAAGGCGATGGTTGGAAAACACGATTTTATCGTAATTACTATATTTTGTTTGTGAATTCGCGAGTTAGCTGTACGATTTAAATCGAGGATGGTGAACGGTGGTGGAATTTCATGGACCGCAAACACGGAAAAAACTTTTTCAAGAATTCTCTGAAAACTGACTGCTAATCCAATAAGGATCAGAAAGATATACTCTCTCCTTGTCCACAACAAGACGCACGATGAATGACAATTTGGTCCTAATTACGTTTCTTTCGACTCCTCCATATCTCGTATATAACTGAGACGTCAGTGAACTTCGTCAACACAATCATATAATATCTCTATCATGTGTGGTGAATTCCAAAGCACGTTTCAAGTTTTAGAAAACAATGTAAAAAGAGTTTTATCGCCCGAAAAATGTGAAAAAGTGGTTGTGGTAAATAATCGATTTTGGACTTATTTTTTTTTTTTAGAAAAATAACGAATTCTGTGTATGGTAGGGTAAAACCAACAATGAGGAAAGAAGTGGGTAAAATTCATATTTTTGAGTTTTCGTATACTCAGCTACAACTTAGTATTCAAAACACAAACGGCGACGTTCGAGAAACTGGAGTAAACGACGAATGAACAGTCTCAGATGCACGTCACCCCCGACAATTTTTTTAACATAATATTGTGCAATTCATTTTTTCTCTTTATTCTTTTATTCTTTCTTTATTTTTATGTTTTTATAAGTAACTAAGTTATTATAGTTGTTGTATTAAATCATAAATCTTATTTAAGTTCAGACATTATTTTTAATTTCAAACTATTTAATTATAATTGAAATATTTTGTTAACTATTGGCTTAATTTTAATAATTAATAATGTAACAGCCAACTGTAACAAGTACTTCTAAATAATTATTTATCAACATTAAAATATTTTTGCAAACTCTAAAGATTTCTCATACATATGAACTACCTAGTGAACTAGTTATTGTATTATAAATTATAACAACAGTCAATATCAGTTAAAATTACTTACAATATTATAATAAACGAGGATTAATCTATTATTGTTCTAACAGGATTAATTTTTCTGACAGCTGAATATATTTCTTTTTTAATTTGCCTTTGTTCGCACATTACAACAAGAAATAAATAGTTAGTATCTAACATTTAAATAAACGGGTAATATAATAATATCTGTTTATATATAACTTTAAGTTATTTAACCTATTGTTTTAATCAAAAAATAATTAATAGTTCAATCGTTTAATTTGGTATAGACATCATTAAAAATACTTTGCGATTGTTTTGAAAAATTACTGCAAAGTTACAACTACTGTTTAACGAATGAAGATGGGGAGTGATTCCAAATCGTTATATTATTTTCTTGGTTATCTTGTTAATCGAAAATTTAAATAACGCATCTCCGTGTTCTGTATTATAATTACATATACATATGCGTTTTGTTTCCATGCCGATGGTTCCACAGAGTGTGTCCCCATTAAGTTTAATGACTATTTAAAGCGGGACGGATGATGGAGGTTTCTTAAATGGAAAACCATGGAACTGGGGTGGAGGTTAAATCTAATCTAGACAAGCGCCAGGAAATTATACAAGATATTATAAAGGGAGCAAGTAACGGTTTCGAACGTCTTAGAGAAACACACTGCAGTTATTATTATACAATATTATGTATATACGTGTGCTTAAGTACAAACACACACGTACATTTATGCATTTATATATGTGTGTTTACATAATGAATATATATACATACATACATATACACACAAGCTACATGGTGCAAAACTTGTATAATGAAACCGTAAAATTATGCGAATTCGAGGCTATATCCATTCAGTGGTGGATTGGATTTTGTTTGGCCAACATATCCGAGTCACGTAAAATGATACATTTTTATTAAATTAAGTGCCAATTTTTAATGTTCAATTTTTGTCCGATGTAATTTATTATCGATTTATAACGAGGTTAAAAATCGGCATTTAGTGTGAGTAACTATTGTAAAACTATTGTATCATCATTATGATTCTATAGGTATATGCATATTATGCAATTTATGATGTAGTTGTAATTGTTATTCCTTTGATGATAGTCTAGGTTTTAACTATATCATATATGAACGAATGTACGCCAAATAATTTGAAAATATTATTTTTAAGAAATAATAATTTAAAAAAATTACCATCGTCCATTTCTATGTTTACAGCAGGTAAATATTTAAACTAAACTTTTTACACTTCTTAGTGTCTAAGAAAGATCAAACACAATTTAAAAAATAGTTTTCTCAAAATTGATAAAATACTGGTCATATTATTCTATTAACTAACGGTTTGATCGTTTAAATGAAATTGCGTACCAAAATATAAAATACGTTTCCACAATATTCTTTTTGAAATCCGATATTATTTTATTGATGTAATTAAATAATACTATTACTATAAAACGGGCACAAATAAAAAACAATAATCTCTATTAAATTGTCTTGCTATAGTTAACTAAGATTTTTTCTTTATTTAAACCGTTGCTTGTATTACCGTAAAAAGTGTCCTCAAATGACTTAAGTTGACATAAAGCAATCGCATCAGGAAATATTTACCAAAATTATTACTATGTATATGACCATGTAGTTTTAGGGTTGGTTTAGCTGGAGGGTAGGTAAAGAGATTCCCTGACCGGAGGGTCCCTGTTGCTGTCGTGTTCCAATATGTTAACATTCATAAATCATCGTTTAAAGGGCTACTCCCTCCTGCCTTTTTACCTTGCCCACAAAAATCGCGTCATCTATATGGAAATCAAACGTCATTCAAAGATATAAATGAAAAATTATGCGACGGAAACATCTATACTCGTCCACCCCATTCCATTTACTCGGTAAGTATCGACTTCATAAAAATAAAAAAACATTCCTTGACGTTATCTTATAAACAAATAACTTTTGTATAGTCATGTTAACTCTGATTGTAATGATATTTTTATTGGAATGCAAGTAAATTATTATTATCTACAAAATAATCACAAACATAATTTATATAGAATGATTTCTAGTTTAAAACGTCAAGATTAGGTCACATAATGTGAGATATTATTTGCAAGAGTACTTATAATATAATATATATTTAGACATTCGTTTCCACAAATTTAAAACATAATTATAATATTATTATAAATGTGTATTTTTTATAATTTAATTTAATTTGAAAATTTTATGTTATTATAATACTTAGTATTTTAGATTTACAGGAAAATTTAATTTATTGCTAGGTTTCCGTATAGATGTATGCGTTTTTGCCATTGCCTTAAATTTGAATGAAATTCACTTCCTTTAAATGTGCGTCAACATTGATATTTAATGAAAGTCAATTTTATTTTATTTTATAATTTAATTTTTTAATTAAATTCAATTGATAATAAGTGTAAAATAGAAACTATAGATTGGTTGTAAATATCGTTGGATTCAAGGGTAGATACGCGTAACGAAATACCTATGTGTGTTTTTGGTAGAAATTTATGAGCTAAATTCAATTTCTTTAGACATAAAAAGGGGAATGCCACCCTTGGTCAGTTAGATGAAAAAAATACTCGTTGAAAATGGATCTATGAATTATAGGCGACTTTTATTTTTTTTTATTAGCGATAACACTGGCGTTCGTGAGCTTGCACCATATTCGAAGGATAAAAAGACAAAAGCCTGAGAAAGTGGGAAAAAAAATCGTTTGAACGACTGCAGAAATGTGTGCTCTTAAGCCGGGCCATAGTTATTTTATGACCTTTTTTGATAATTCTGTTATATTATATAAATAGCTCGCCTATCTGATGTATCAATAAAATTGATTTTATAAAAGAAAACTTTGAAGTAATCAATAATATTCTGAGTATTTAATTTACAAAATAATTTTTGTAACAATCAATTTTTCAAAAGGTTTAAAATTGTGAATACATTAATGATTAATCTTATCTGTATATTAGAATAAAATATTATTATAAAACGTGATTTATTCAATCATTTATCAATAAAATGTTCTACGCATTAATTCGCTAGGTATATCAAAATACTTTGTTCTGTCAACCGTTAAAATTCTACTCATAGATTAATAAATTGTTTACGACTTGTATATGCTATGTTTTTAATTAAAAATAATGTAACTCTATAATAATATAATCACTATTTTTTGGTGGTTTGAAAAATCTGCTATACTTAAACTATTGATTATTGTATTGCTATTACCAATATATATATAAAGTTGTTTAATTATTCTGGAATACTTAAATATACAAAAATAAATCGCAAGATACTTATTTCTAATAGAGTATCATTGTACCAATCAAAATACCAATCAAAATTGGACAAATGTTATTAAAAATGTTTAATATCTTAATCATATTATTATATAATAACAATCAAATTAATAATAATATAATATCTTAATAGTATTTACTTTCTCAATATACTGATTCATGTGTCTTCATGTGTGCTAAAATTTTGTACCCAATGACTCATATTACAGGTTTCATTTTCAGATCGTAGGTTCATCATAATACCCAAGATGGAACCTACAATGGGCCAAAAGGTCAACACAAAACTGAAAATATGATTATATTCTATAAATAGAAAATATTACTGTAAAAACCCAAATAAGATTTAGTTAAATTATATTGTATTAATTTTAGCGGCAATGAAATTATTAACTAACTTAATGTAAATAAATATTAATAACTGATAAAAGTGTATTAATATTATGAACTCATTATATTTTCTAAAAAAAAAAAAAATTATTTAAAATTATTATAAATTATACATTATACATATACATCAATTTATATAAGAAATTGTCAGAACACAATTCAATTAAATATTAATCCAATACCGCATTGAACTGCTGAAAAAAGATTTTAAATTAAAAATAAATAAATTATACAATAAAATATTTCGGAACGATGCACACAGAAAATATTATTTATTTAGTTAATAAAAAAAACCGTTGTGAAGTGTGTATTATTTAAGTGTATTAATTTTTTTATTATAATTTAAAAAAAAAATAATAATAAATAATAATAGAACTGCTGTGCAAAAGTTCAGTTGTTTGCAAAATGCGCTGGTAGGGTTGAAAAATGTCTAGGGGCGGAGAGGTGGAGCTTCGAGTAGCACAATAACGATGCCACGCCGGCGATCTACGTGCCTTGCATACAAACCAATAGTACCCGGTTGCTTATTCCCTGCTTGTATGTCGCTCTCATTCCCACCCTCTCACACTTTTACACTATTTCTCCTTTTTTCTATCTCATTCTTATTCTTATCCTGTATTTATATATATATATATATATATATATATATATATATGTATGTATGTATGTATGTATATGTATATATGTATAATATGTATATAAATATATAGAATACATAAATATAATAAATATACATGGACATGACGCAATTTGTACCCTAAAGTAAAGCATAGACCAGGTACCAATGACTTTTTGTTTCAAAGCATAATAATAGTCTTCTTATAGAGGAAAAATAGTTCCACAGGTAAAATTATATATTTATTATAAAACGATTATCATAGTGAAAAGAGCACCGTGCGTGTAGTGTATTACTATAATATACATAACAAGAAGAATATAATTTTAGTTTCTTGACAGTGATGATACTATATAAAATAAATAGAACATGCAAAATTGGATCGTAAATGTGTAAATTTGTGTTCATTATATTATTATTTCAAGTATGAAATTCGAAGAAAAAAAAATGGAAGTAGGTATATAAATCGGTATTCATAGATGTGTGCCGTTAACATTATAATAATATTGATAACTAAAATATTTCGAGCTCAAGAAAGTAAATTGAATTTTAATATCGATAGAATAAATATTTGTATGAATTATTTATTCATAATTTAATTACTTAATTATATACACGTACTATATTATATAGCTGAAAAAAATATCGTTTTATTTTGATATAATTTGGTGGTACCTATTTATCTAATAATAGTGCATACATAATCGATACGAACTGAAGTTTATATCGACTTTTTTTACCTTAGAGATTTGATACTTTAGAGTATTGTTATCATCGGACATAGTGCACGTTTTATTTGAATATTATTTTTCAATTAAACTACGGGAATAGCATAAAATATATTTCTGTGTAATATTTAAAAATGCAGAATAATACGAATTATTTTTATCTATATAGCATTACTGTATTGTGGTGAATGAGATGAAAACTGTATTATGTATAATGGAACATTTTTGTCTCCCGACAGAATATTTTAATTTTATTTTCATTATTCTGCAGTATCATGCCTGTTGGGATCAATAAGTACGCGTAGATTAATTTAGCAAGATCAATGAGTTATAAAACCGTCTGAATAATACTCGTAAATCTTCACACGATGAATGAAAACACATTATTTCATAGTCCGATCCAGCAAGAAGTAGACGTTTTAAACCAAATAATAGTTGAAATAGGAAATACCATCGCACAGTAAAAACTAAAATGCTTCCATCTCCGTTTATTGCGGTTGTATGTATTTCTAATATGAATTCATGTCAACTAAACTATGTAACATTGATCGTCATCTTATACACATATAAATTGACGCACTTGTGTGTATGTGAGAGTGTAACACAGTGTGGTTGTTTTGTTACAGAGTAACGCGTGACCGATCGTCTGTGGTCAGACGAATTCGCGTCACGTTTGTATGGAAGTCGACCATTTTAATATGCAAGACGATCGTGGACCACCCTAAGTACCACGTGAGATATCGATGATGATGACAACGACTATACGGTTATGTGTGGGTTAGTGGTGAAACGACCCAGTTTTACGTTCACCCCTCTGATAGAGACTGCTGCAAAGTGAACGGCGAAAAAACAAGTGCAGGAAATAAGTCCCCGGGGACAATGTGTGTAACAACGAAAGGTAGTCGTTTTATAATTAAATCATCAACACAGAATAAAGTCTTATTGCGTTTCTATTTTTCATAGTATAATAATTTATCCGTTTATTGATTACATTGTTGATGTGAATAAATGCCTTTGATTGTTGGTATTAAGCAATATAAGATATATATTAATTTTGATATGCAAAGGGTGAAAACGTCTTAATGCAAAAACTGCTTTTTGTGAAATTAAAGCAAATGAAATAACAATAATAATGTAATAACACGAAATAAAATACATAGATTTACATTTAAAGTCTTAAGGCGATTATTAAATCTCACTAACTCTTATGTGACATATAGTTTGCCTAGCTTTATCGCTCAAGGAGTTTTATAGAACAATACCATAATCCGTGATGATATTATAAGTTTATTATATTGATTGTTCTTATTATTATTAATCGTATAAATACATCATTTTAATAATTTATACAATTATTTTTTAAGATAATAATTATTAAGAATTAAGCTTTATCTAAAACAATTCTCTATAATCAAAGTAACATTTTCATTGTATATTAAATTTGTATTATTATAATATGTTTAATATATAATAACTAGTCATATAAATATTATCGACTTATAATTACATTGTAGGTGTGTTTGTTGAGATCGTTTTGATATTTTTATTTTGATTAACTAATGTTTCTTTCACTCTAAAAATTGATTCATTAACTAAAAATTATATGTTTTATTGAAAATACTATTTTTATTTGTTATAAATTATTTCTCAGCCTAAGTATTTAATGTATTCATTACCGTAGGTACCTATATCAAAATATAATATTCAAATGTATAATTATAACAGAATAATAATACCCTTTTAACTGAAATAGTTAAACATGTTTTTTTTATTATAAATAGGCAAGTATGATGTATAAGTTTTTTTTTTTTTAAAGCATTAATTTTTTTATAAGTCTAGATAGTTTTGAGTTATATTTTCATTCTTTGGAATAATTACATTAAAAACGTATTAAATAACGGGTCATGTTTATTAATGTCAGGTCGTACGGTTTTTTGCATAGTAGGACAGTAAGATTGATCCTTCTGAAGTATCGTATCCCGAGGCTTTGGCTCTCCCTTCCCTACCATTTCACTGGCCCGAGTTATTTTCTTTGTTTTATTTTTATGACATATTAAATCATTTGAAAACTGTAAATAAATTTTTAACATATCTCCAAAAGCATAATGTAAAATATTTTTGTAGCGATGTCGTTTAAATTTCATTGCTGATTAGTTTTTTCTCGTGACGCGTTTGGACTTATATCGCATCACAGTGGTCGAGAAACAATGATTTAGACAAAGTTAATTATATCATTTAGATATCGTTTTATCTCGAAGTGTTTTGAAAAATTTATAAGTCACGCTACGATACATTATAACGTATAATGTATATTTGTGAAACAATTGTCATGAATTAATGTATCATCCCTATTAAAAAACAATAATAGGTACGTGTTTTTAAATAAAAAATAAAAAACAACTGGAATGAATGATTCATGACAAATGTTAATTAGGCCCTTTGCAACAATTTTCATTAATATATGGTTTTACTGGTGGCCGGAAGCCAACAAACCGTGCCCGATCCCGTGTACACTATATTCGTATATAAGTGATTGCCCTGCAACAAGTGCATTAGATTATAATTCTATATGCACGAGGTAGATTAAGATATAATACCAAATGAGATAAATATCTCGGGGTGTTTACTTTTAATAGTAGCTTATACGGCTCGCGGTAGCGTGAAAATTAAAACGGTTTCTCTTTTACCCCTTCGGCAAGGTTTAAACGTAAACGTTATTTTCATTAACAAACATCTCGACAAAGAAAACATCAAATAAGCAAATCGAAGAAGATTATGATAAAAATATAATTTTAATACATTTTTATAATATTACTATGTATAATTTAAATTATAAATTTGATTTCGGTACTGCCGCTGTATACTGCACAACGCGGCTTATTTAAATTAGCGCTAATAATTTGTTTTTTATAATAATATTTGTCTTCAATTTTATTTTGATTGCATTTTTATGATATATGATGTAAAAAAAAAAAAAAATGATACCTATTTTATTTAAAATATTTTAATTATATAAATGTTGCTTTTAATGGAACAATATTCTACTTTCAATAGTCACTAGTTCAAAAAAAAAAAAAAATACTTCACTTAACACGGTACACTAAAACTGTGTCGATTTCATACATTTATTAAATCTTTTAAATTTTAAATAAGAACCATACTCGCTTGATAGATATAATTTCTAAGCATTTTAAATATTTAAGTTAAAGTTTAGCTGTTAACCATATAACATAAGACGTGTACTATTATTTATTGCAATATTATCGCAATACTGGTGATTTAAAGATAAAATTATTACTTATTCCGTGTAGGTTCTGATTACAGCGCAGGACATCTGTCTTTAAGTATTTTTAATGTCTAATCGAATACCAAGAGTCCCGCAATTATAATAACAATAATAAACCGAGTTAGCTCGAAACTATATTGCTGTCCTTGTGTGCGCTCCCGTACGGTTTAATCGTATATTCGTCGGAGTAAGAAATACCCTCTCTACAGCGAATATCGCGCCACACTTATTTGTTTGGTAATGTTCAGGAAAATTGTTTTAATAATTTTGTTATGCACGTTTTTTGAACGACAGTCCGAAAACGACCGGCAAACCGGAAGCGTAACGTTATATGGTACTCATACTGCATAGTACATATATACGTTGGCACACCTGTCGTCGTGGTCGTTGAATCGTTATCGCGCGCACACGGTCATCTGTCATGACCTTTTGAACTTCATCACAGCCGCACACAGACACACTGACGCACACGCACCCATGCACACACACGGCACAAAACATACATGTGCGCGCGTTACATCACCAGCGGTGTACACCGCTTGATATTCAGTATTATTCCTTATTTGCCATTCGCTAGAATTTACCGGACAATGGTCACGAATGAAAGGAAAAAAAAATAATAAAATAATAATAAACAGCGGTTATGTTGATGGATAAATTGAAAGGAAAAAAAAATAATAAAAATAATACTCGACTCATATAAGGCTCGTACGTTGATATGGGTATAACTAATTCGAAAACAAATAAATATTGTCCCGACGGCGTTAAACGCGGATTATATATCAACGAGGAGTCGCGGTCATACGCGTGTACGTGCGGTGTTTAGCTTTTTGTCGCGGCGGCAGGTCGGTAAACGCGATATTAATTGAAGAGACGAAAAAAATCGAATAGAAAAATGAGAAATAAAAATCAAATACGTGCGATGACGAGACGGTGATAAATGGCCCGTCGTTAGCCGAGTCGTTTTACTCTTCCCACGCGGACGCGCGGCACATCGTTTGATATCGCGCGCGCGCCCGCAACGGTCTCAGCAGCGATT
Source organism: Sipha flava (assembly GCF_003268045.1). NCBI lineage: Eukaryota > Metazoa > Arthropoda > Insecta > Hemiptera > Aphididae > Sipha > Sipha flava. The sequence continues at coordinate 1,214,458 of NW_020273615.1, read as the reverse complement.
TGAACCGCCGTCATCATCACGTATTATTATAATATTGTAATCACCAGTAACACGGCCGTTGGCATTAGCGTTTTGAAAAAGTCATCTTTTTTTTAACGCTTTTCTACGTACTTTACGAGTTCTTTTGGACTACCGTCGACTTGCGAAGATTTCTCCGCGGCACGAGATCCGTGATTTATTTTTAGTGCTTCCTTAAAATATTCTGGTTGTATTATACCACACTGCAGTGTTGTGGTGAATGGGTTTTCGATACGCTTAGGCGTCATGCTGGAAATTCGGCACAATTCTCGTGAACAACGATTTTCTGTTATAACGTACTGACGCGCCGTGCATTGCTATTCTCATAATCGCAAAATATATTGCATTTGTGAGCGCGCAACCTTTAAACATTTCATCGCAGGACGCAGTACCTACTTATGAAACACTATTGAGAAGGGTATTGAAATAAAATATTACGTTGTGCGTGATCGTTCATAAATGTTCACTGGCCCAATGAGCGTGCAGCTTTTGCGGTAGCTTATACATAATTGTGCATTAAGTGTAGTCGAGAAATGTGTATGAAGAACTGTTGTATCGCGGAAAAATAATTAATCGAAAAAACGCACAATAACAACAACAATCGGAGACATAAAAAGGCAAGAGAAATGCTCTAGAAAACACTTCTCGGTCAGTCTCCAAAAACCAGTGCTGTGTCGTGCGTCTCCATCAAGCATTTATCAAAGCCGTAAGAAAAATATCAAAGTAATATTTATTTCACTAAACCTTGTCTTTCTCTTGTACCAATCAACCACGTCAAGACAAGGTAAAAGAACATTTTATACAGAGATACAAAATAATATTTCTTCCTATCCCAGGGAAAGGAAATAAAAGCGTTAGGTGACTTTGAATATTTATGTATCCTCTTGTTCATCTATGCTAGATTCATTTTATTACACGGAGTAGCCAGTAGAGTCGAGAAATACGGGAAGAGAAAATAAAAAAAATGATCGCGCACGTCCGATCGGAACCTAACTTGTTTCTAATGTAGAAATGTGTACGAAAAACGGTCGCTTGGCGGAAAAATGATTATTCGACCAAACGTATGTGACTCTAATACTATACGCACGGACGGTCGCGTAAATACGTGCGCCACGCAGTCGGTAGTTTTACAGCACTACAAGTGTGGTGACAACATACGCATAACCCGTCACCGACGACAATATTCTACGCGGTGCCGTCAGTTTTTAATTTCGCAAAATATTTTCCAGTTACGCGCACGGCGTTTTATTACGCGGAACTGTCTAAGCGGGCTCGTGGGGAATGCCGGACAACTTTTGGGATTTATTACACCGCACCGCAGCACCAGAGACGAATTCTGCCAAGGCGGAGACGTTTCGACGTCGGGTTCGCATCGGAAATAAAAATACACGAGCTGTAATTATTATTACTGTACACGCATATCGCCGCGGTTACGCTTCAACCGTGGATCATGATCGGTGATTGGAATTATGCGTCTAAAGGCACGAGAAAAACGTAATTCGTGAAAACACGTGTAGCGCCGAGACAAAAAAATAACGATAATAACGAGTTCACGGCGATGCACGTATCGCCGAGGAGTACGGAAATAGAAATTGGAAAAAAACTGTCTTCAACACCAATCATAATGCGTCCGTCGGTTCCTATGTATAGTTTAGAATTAGACATCCGAACGGGATGAAATTAAAAATACCACTCCGGAGTGTTTTTACTCATCCGTTATTTTGTTTTTGTTACAAGCGATAATTCATTTTAGTTCTTACGCCTTATGATTTATGCCGCGTTAATCGCGTACGCATAAATCACCCGGTTTAATTTCGTCTTGAGGTCCGCGCGCGCAACTGGACGATTTCACATGTAATAGGATATTGAACAAATACGAACCGACAAAACATAAAATATTCTCTCTAATTTATCAAATTTACATAATTTTTAACCATATAGGATTTGAAATGCGTTTGTATGTACATGTATGTTAGGTATATTATACACTTCATTGAAACAATGGAACCTTTATTTATAAGAACTACTAAATATTCTGTGATCACTAAAACCATTCATTTTCCATAATGATCGATCGAGGAACAAACGATATTGTAATACGATACGTATTTTCTAAATATTTTCCATAAATGTTTATGCAGAAGAAATTTCGTGGACGTTTCTGTCTTTTCAATTGTCAAATACATCATACATTTATAAGCAAAAATTAGATAAGTAATCAAATATTTTTGTCATAATTATTTTTAATTGTGTACAAGGATAAATATTTTAAATTATATTTTTAATTATTATATTTTATATAACTGCGTACAATACAATGCGTATGAACCTTATCGGATGTGATTAGATTACGTTGAAACGCATGATTAAATAATTTTGAGTATTTAATTAATTAAAATTAATTAAAATAAAATAATTATTCGGTGTGTTAACTAATCTATATATTAGTATACATATGTATTACATAGTGCAGAGCATGAATACACATAAGGCAAAATAAATTCTTACTGAATTGAAAATCTAATGAAAAGTATCTAAACGATTTTATTTTAGTCAGTATAAGAATATCGTATGCCTAAGTATAAATTATAATTCAAAAGTGCTTTTAGAATATTATTTAAATGTTATTGTCTAATTTTTACGTGGCACGTACCTATACCTGTGAATTTTTGGTTTTTCAGTAAAAATTTAGTTAAAATTATAATTTTGCAAGCTGATTGTAATATACACGAACGTTTTCTCGCAAGGACCGCCCGTAACTTTCAAACCGTATCTATATACATACGTGAACGTGTTATAATGATTCGTCAATTAGTACAGGAATACGTTCCCGGTGTGGGGCCACAGCAGGGGAATATGATTGTCGACAAAAAAAAAAATGCGGGTTTCAAAATATATTATACATCAACGTAAAACATTTTACATTGCGTAGAAAAGAGATTCCGATTTGAAACATCGCAGTTAGTTTTTCGTAAAACGTTTAATTAAAATTATTACTACAAAATAAAGTTCTATTGTTTCAACAAGACCCTTGAGGCGAGATGTCCTCGTAGGCGGCGGCGTGGATGACGTCACAAAGTCTACTGTATGCGCGCGGTGATCGTATCCTTAAAGGACGATGGACATCACCTGCTGTTCTCCGTATATAAACAGATACCAGTTTCATTCAGCAACCAGCGTTCTCTGCCACACCTCTTTTGTTACTTATTCTTGAGAATAAAACCAAAATTATACAACAATAATATTGTAACGAGAGAGGAAAACGTTGCACGTAATATTTTCTGTTTTATACAAAAAAAAAAAAAAAACTAAATAAATAAACCGCTGCCGCCAATGATGATAACATCTATACACGATATTTTAATTTAACAACGCGCGCAACTTGTTTTATCATTATTATGTTTTATTTTTTTACCGCCGAAAACCACAGGTTTTGCCACTTTACAATCATTATGCTGTTAAAAACATAAATGCTTATAAGTCTATGTGCCTGAAAACGTGTTCAAAGTCATAACTGGAAATTTTAAATCTTATAACTAATATATTACATTACTCACGCGCATCACGATATTATATAAAATATACTACAATACAAAATGTATGTTATTTGAATTTAACATAGGTACTTAAAAAATTTATTGAAATACATATTTGAATTTTATTTATTATAAAAATAAATGAAATCATTATATGAGATGATTTTTATTGGCTATTTACTTTTTTTTTTCTTTTACAAGTGAAAAAGAAACCTTAACAAGATACTAAGGATACTAAGGATTTCAACTAGTAAAAAAAATAATACTAACAAAAAATGAATTATTTGTAGGTATACATAGTTGTAATTTGTCCTCGATTGTCATGTTCTTGATAAAGTTATATCTTTACTTTAAATTTTATTTTTTTGTTGTCATGAAATTCTCATTAACTGACTAGTTGAAATCACTACCTAGTCTAAATATAGCCATATTTTAATTTTTTCGTTAAAACAATAAAAATTTATTATTTTTAATTTAGATATTTGATTTAATTTTGTTAGATTTTAATGAAATTTGGAAATTTAGTTGGCAAGGGAAATGACTGAATTTAAATTATATTGTACCTATACTGTACAGACATTTGCATGTAAACATATTTCCTCCGAGTAGCACATAAACATGGTCAAATCGAATTGAGGTTATACATTTACATGATTGAGTTATTATTTATTTACCCAAACAAAAAGAAAGTACAAGAATGAAAATAAAAGTGTGGTACTATCCTCACAAATAACATCTGTTTTATTATTTATATTGACACTTAGTTTTTATTCACAAAATTTGTACCAAGAATATGTATTCTTCTGAAATAAATATAAAACCGATTAATATATAGGTATATAATATATAAATAAAAATATTAAACTTAGAAAGATGAGAAAAATGTTAAATAAGGTCAAGTATTCAAATATTTGGTTTAAAATATTTAAGTAACACAATACAGACATCGCTAAGTAGTACAACAGTAATTAATATATTTATGTCAATATTTATTACACCTACCTTCGAAACGGTTAGAATATCTGATCGGAGACGCTAAAAACAAAATAGAGATTTGTAGTCACAAATGGAGGGGCCTGGGGGATGAAAAACATTTTAATAAGAAACAGAGAAGGGCCGGCGATGCGAAGGGACAATAATGATAAAACTGCCAAAGCAGCCGGTGCTGCGGTCATTATGTAAACGAGAGTCATCAAAATAGTAGTGACCGCTGTTTGCCCCAACATAAGTTTATATCTGTTTTCCCGTTGGGTCAGGGGTTGTTTTATATCCACATTCAGTGCCCTAGCCATCGAGTTTCTGACCAAGAGCTGTAGGGTCAGCCAGCTAAATCGACCAATAAAAGTGTACGATGAATTTGGAAAAAAAACGATGGGGTTATATCCAATATACATATTGATTTAACCCAATCTATGACTAAAATAAAACTACATTTGTATGTTGAATGATTTTTGAAATACACCCCTGTAATGGGTTTCTCGTTTGTATGTCATTGGATTTTAAATAGAGTATGAAAAATGGATACAATATTTATTTTTGATTATGGGTAATAAAAGAGAAAACGTTGAAAAATATACATTATAATATATTATATTTTTATAATCATATTTGAATTTGATGATACTACTGGGTCATATATTATGAGCGATTCGCCTATTAAATTTAATCTATAATATTTTTCATCTTAAAATAATGCACAATGCATTCATGACGAACTGTGTTGCCATTACTAACGTAATATTTTAGATCTGAATGAAGTGAAGGATCATATGGTTTTACAATGATGTTTATTTTTTCTTTTATTTTTATAAAAACTTTTTCGGATAGAAATACTGGTTCAAAAATTCCATTTAGCAACTTTTAGATTCAAAATTGATCTGCGATGATACTTTAAAAAGGTAATTTTTCCAAAATGTTAATATTTTTCTCAGGCGTGAGAAAAACTACCGCAAAACCGAATAAAAACGTTAAAAAGTGCTATAAACAACCATCATTTTTCAAATTTTAGTTATTTGGTCATAACTTCAAAAGTGCTGTAAGTAAAAACTTTTATCTTATATCAAAGGACATTTTTTTCACATTGACAACATTTTCAAAAAAAGTTAAGCCCTTTTGGTTTAAATATAAAACTTTGAAAATACCTCATTGAAAGTTTTAATCGTTAGTCAAGATTTTATTTTATACTTGTTTAAGTAAATTATGAAACAATTATCCAGTCCAAGAATCGAAGGGACGAAGGACGAACTTCCGCCACCATTATCTTACTGTTGTGTGATATTTATTTGTTTCTAATTATGTAATTGAATAACCAAATATTTGTTAATCTGATTGAATGTTTGAAATTTATATCCTTCAATGGCTTTTATATATTCGATTACATTATATAATATAATATAAATAATATATAATAATATAAATAATATAATATGAATATCTTAGCATTACCAATACTATTATGTTCCTATCCCTATATCTATTATTAATATGTTTCTTGTTTGTTAATTTAATTTTTATGATTCTTTATATCTTTGATGTTTGGAAAGTTGTAGGGGAGGGAATAAATACGATATTTAAAGTATTTTTTCCAAATATTTAAAATAGTTGATTTTTATATAACTATAACTCTTTCATTAGAAATTCTTATGATAATAATTTAATGCGCAGCAAATTATTTGCGATCGTTCCTGTTTAAATTGTTCGTATTCTCCATCAAAAACAGCTATATATTTTTGAATAAAAGATTTAGTAAGTAAAAAGAAAAAATACAAATCCAATTTTCTCGATATTATACTCGTAATATGTTATCACCAGTCAGGCAGTACTATTGTGCGTACTGCCCTGGTGGATAATTTTACTGTTCACGGGGTTTTTGAATATTTGTTTATACGCCACTACTACATTGCAGCCATTTTTCCCTTCATCTGAAATTACATTTTTTTTTCGAAACAATGATTACTTTTTCGGTTTTACTCGCTTCCAACTCTGGCGGTTGGTGTCATCTGTACTGGCATCTATTCGAATGCCGAACGTGCCGACAAACTTCTAAACAGTGGTGGCGGCAGTGGTGTTATGTACTTGATTAAAATAAGACGTCATCGTCACAGTTCGATGTATAAATGACAGCCCATTAACGTGCCCGGCGACGGCGGCCCCCGGAGAATCCATCTCCTCTCTTATTTGCATCCAGATTGATAATATCTCGTCGTTCTGTCGTTCTTGCTCACTTCACTATACATGCTTTTGGCCCATCGTACGTACGTACGTACATAATATTATGTATATATATATTTTATAATATTCTGCCCAACTCAGCTAATTTTCTCTCCCCGTCCTATTTTCACAAAGTCATTTGTTACACGATTCTCTTGTTGACGGCGACGGTATGATTATGGTACTATGTATAATATAACTGTCATTACTTATAAGGACCCTTCATGTATAAAACCTGTTGGACCCGAGTGAATATTAGTTAGTACAGCGGAGAGGTGACTCATTTTATTTGACTACCATGTTAAATTATCGCTAATCAGAAAATGTACTATTATTAAATATTGTTTTATTACAACTGCTTTAGTTAATCAGGGTATAATCGAACAATTATAAATGTACATTACATTCAAATACAAGACTTATCAATTAAGTCATAAGAATTTTTCGAAATTAAAATATAATTTTTTTCTATATAATTTAATCATTTTTTAGTTATTCACAATATTTCTTTAAAATAAAAAATAAAAATAACTTGCATGTCCTATTGTTGATATAAAAGTAAATAAACAATCTTACAATGAAATTATGTGTTTCTGTATAAATAAAATAGTTTTACACGTAGGTTTAATTTATAGAGATGAAGACTAATTTTCTTTTTTTAAATTTTTTTATCTCTAAATTGCATACAATATATTTAAATATATTGTAGAAAGGGATTTTAAAGCAATCATTTTTCGAAAATAAAGAACTTAACGTTTCTTTTATTTAGTTTTTAATTATATATTATTTAAGTATATGGTATTTGATAACATTATTATTATTAATATTTTAACATTTAATGTATACACATTAATATTTATTATTGTGTACTATATATTAGAGGTAGTGGCTCTATTTTAAGTAAAATGTCAAATTTTTCCAATCAGTTTTGAAAATCGTTCAGGTGTCCAAGAAAAATTTAATTTTCTAAGGATTAAATAGTATTACAGATTTCATATATAATTTGTATTAAATATCCTTAAAAATTATATTATATATTTAACTATTGTTTCTTAGTATAGGAATATAGATTTTATGTCAGGTATGTAATTTGTTATTTTTAGTGAAACACAAGCAGCAATTGTTTCAAAGCATTTTTTCCTTCGATTTAATTAAATTTGTGATGAAGAATAAACTTTCACAAGCATAAAATGACGAAAAAATTTAAGTATAAAGAAAATTATAATTTTTAAAATGTATATAATTTGTATCAACGAATATCTTAAAACTAAATTGTTATAAATAGCCTAAATTTTTTTTTATACATTTTTAATAATTTCAAATTTTTCGCGTGCCATTAAATTTGATCAATATGCTAAATCATAGAAATATTGAGAATTTTAAATCTTTGAATGAATTATAATTATTTTAGGTTCTTAAAATCGTGTCCAATTATTTTCATTGATTAAATTAGCAAAATATAACTAAAATCATGATTATTTTTCAACATATGAAATTTTTTCATGTTTTTGTTTTGTACAATCTTAGCAATATTTTTAATAATAATTCATAATAATGTAGAAAAATGTAATTCTTTCAAAACTTTATGCCAAATACTAAAATAAAATAAATGATTAATAATATTATATGACAATTTTCTTTTTTGAATTACAACAATCATAACATAAATAACAAAAAATTAAAAACTATGTTATAACTTGACATACACTCTGCTACATTTTAAGGCAATCCATAAAAATAAGCAAATGCTTTAACTCTCGAGCCCTGGTAATAACAATCACGTTATAGTAACAAATTGAGATATAATAGTAAAACATACTTATACATACATTTCAAATTAGTTAACGGTTACTATACAAAATATATTATTGAAAAATCATGGTTCATTTGGATAGAAGAATCTAATATGTTTACGACTTTCATCTAATATAATATTATATCTTGTCAAATGCATTAATTTTATATACAATAAATTATTTGCCTTGCACGTAAATCAATTTAACGTATTGTACCTGTATTCATAACCTACTAAACTTCTGCTATTGATTACGAGAAATAAGCCCCATATTAATATATAACATCATCATTAACATCAAGTAGGTATGCAATGCAGAGTCACAACTTCTGCTATCAATATGATTATGCATACTTGATGTTTATGATATTTTATATTAATAATATATTTTTTGTGGGTCGGTGTGAAAACGCAGTTTCTATACTATGATCTTTACTGCACGTGAAAACCGTGAGAGACACCTTTATGATAGGTTTTCAGTAGTAAATTGAAAATTTTAATGTCGTTTAATATTGAATTTTGATGTATTGGAAAATATATTATACTGTAGTAGGTGTCTCTGTTCCTTCGTAGCATATATAAGATGATTGGAATGTTCAGTTAACAGAAGCCATTGCGTTGTCGCGATACTTTGGTCCATTACGTAAAACTGTAAAACAAATGAAACGAAAGGTTTTTTTCTCTTTGTTGCCTATAAGTGTCTTGGCATTGGGTGAAAAAAGAAGAAGGGTTCCTCCGGTGACCGGTGACAAATGGGCATAACAGGCCGGTGGCAGAGTGAACGTATATACCGATTGCCGAATTCTTAAGGGAACAGTTCGTTTTTATTGGATTATCTTAGGGCGACAGGGACGAGGAGGGTATTAAAATTTTAGACGGAAATGAACCCCCGGAGGTAATTTCCTTCCGACTTTTATTCTACTACCCTTCACACGAAAACAGCTATTTCTTTTATGTTATGTTAATTTCTTTTTCGGTCCGCCACCGTCGAGGGGTCAGATGCGCGGGTATTTTTATATATACGAAGTGCAAAATGGTAACAAAAAAAAAAAAAAAAAGACGCTCTGTAATTGTAATTATTGTATTTTTTCTCTTTACGTTTTTACTCAGACTTTTTCATTATTTTGACTATAAAACATGGCCTGGCAATAAAAAAAAAAAACTAGAGGGAGTTTTAATCAAATCGACATGGGATTCGACAGCGGTGGCATTTGCCGTTTTGCGGCCACGCTTTTTTCTCGTTAAAACTTTTTGGTTTTACGATAATCATACCACCTCGAAAAAGTCGTAAACATTCGAATTGCTCAAAATCAACCTTTACACACGTTTATTCTAAAAACGGGTAAACAGACGAATCTATGTTAGGAAGTACACTATACTTTGATAAAACATTTTTTGAATTTAAAATAAAATGTAACATTTCGTATAGCCTGTAAAAACTATTAAATCCGTACATTAAGTCTAATAAAAACAAATAAATAAATTGAAAATTAAAATAATAAAATATTTTCATTAAAAAAAAAATTGGTATTCTGAAGTTTTTTTCTTTTTTACTACACTATATAACACACGAACTATATGAGTCATACTGATCTGAAATTTACTAAACAGAAATAAATGGCACTTCGCAAAATTTTAATATTTTCTACTGTCCATTAAATATATTGACTTAAATGTATAAAAATACCATAATATGTTTAGTGTTATAACTAACAACATTATTATTAATTGTAAATTTTAATTAAATATGTAATGTCATTAAGAGTTTATATATTTTTAGACGTGACAAGTTTATAATTAATTTTTTGTTTATCGTTTAACAGATAAAGTTAGTCTTAGTCATCAACAAAATAAGCAAATTTTTATAGGTCTATGGTATGAATCATTTAGTTTTACGTATTGAAATTTGTTTTACATTCATATAAATTAACCTTAATTCTTTAATTATCTGTAAAATAATTGTAATTTACCTTAATTAATTAGAGTTAAAATTTGAACATATATTCGTATAACTTTGAAATGATGAACATATATACTATTTTTGATACAGTGCACTCGAATGCATTAACTATGATGAATATCATGTGGATCAGTGGCATATCCAAGATTTATTTAATGGGGGTGTTTTAAAATTTAATAGACTTATGGCAAGTGGAAGGCTCTGCCCCCTCCTATATTACATAAATAAACACCATGTATTTATATAAATTATTACACTACTAATGAAAATGATTATATTAAGACAGTGTATGTAAAATCGACAAGTTATAACAACAACGTTTATTCAAATTATACTGTAAGTTTGTAATTTAATGAAATGCCATAGAATATGGTTAAGGGGGGATGTTCTAACACTCATATCACCCTCCCCACCCTTTATACTCCCCTGATGTGGCTATAGAATTTTTAATAAACCAATGTCTACCCGAACGTCCTGAATGAAAAATGAAACGACTAAAGAATTTCGTAGAAGAATCAAAAAATTATGGAACTAAACAAATTAACTTGTTGTCGTGGGCAAATGCAATTTGTGTCAACTTCGCATCTTTTTTTAAGCAGTTTAATAAATATGATAATCATGTGAAAACTGGTAGTTCAGAAAATGATTAAATATCAGATACAAAACACATGTTGTATTAGAACAAAAAGAATATCACCATAAACAAAAGGCACTGAACAAATGAATTTTACTTCACAAAAATTAGCTGGAAATTTGGATAGAAGAAAATTAAGTTTTCGTGACTCTGTTTGTGTTTTACTAGTAACATTGAATGCATTAGGATTCAAAAATGATAATTATATGATAAATCAAATTTTTATTCATAGAGCACGAGAAATGTACCGTTTTGAACGTGCTGAAATGATAAAATCACGGTTTTAAGAATTTCGCCTAAGTCATGTTAAATTAACTAGGATGAAAAATGATTATCATTTTCGTTAAAAATATAATAGTTAAACTACTTTCAATTATTTTAACTAGTAAAAATGTTAACAAATCATCGAAGTATCAATATTTCAGAGGTCAACAGGTGGAGTTAATTACTGTTGAATATAATGCTTTAGATGAATGGGGTTAACTTATTGGATGCTTATAGGCAAATAATTAATAAATTCACTCAAAATAGTTAATACTAAAATTAGTACATCTGAAAAATGTGTGATATTTATGGAAAAACTTGAATGAAACATTAATATTCAATGAAAATCAAAATGTGCTACAATGTGTTCAGAAACATAGTAAAATGTATCCAGGTTGTAAAAAGGAAACATTAATAGAAGTATAATCATGAAAATCTAATTAATTTATTATATTTAATAAATATATATGAAAATATATTTTAGAACATCATATTAAATCTTAAATAAATAAACATATTTCATAATATATAAAGCTCTGATGAATAATTATTAATAATAATATTTTTCGGCGCAATTGAATTGGCTCCCAAATACAGGTAGCCGATATTTTACCCTTAATAAATATCTTTGAATTAGCTCTCAAGCATTTAATTTTGAATTGGCTCTCTACCTTTTTTCTGGAAAAATATATTGGTGACCAAAATGTTATTAATAATTTAATGTTAGCCGTTATTTCTAAAATTAGGTTAACGACAGTCACACACAAGATAACCGAGTAAATTCTTAAGATTAACACATGATTTATGGTATCACATTTGTATATTTTACTTCATTACATTGAGTGTTATAAATCTATTTTTTAACACAAAATTATTTATTAAATATACTAAAATAGTCAAAAAAACAATTATGCAATAAATATAAACAATAATTAAAAATTAAAATACAGACAATATTATAGCTGAACGTATTATTATAAAATATATAATATGTATATTGTATAAATACAAATTAATATAAAAATGATAAAATCCATACACAATTATAGTATCATTATAACATATAATAAAAATATTATATCAAACTAGACTATAATTGGTTGGTGTCGAAAAAGTAAACGCGTATAACATTATGAGAACCCCCAAATAATAATATTTAACAGTTTTGGGAGTCAATTCAAATATACATTTTTGGGAGCCGATTTAATGGTCACCATATTTTTAGTTCTAACACTATAAATATTGAGGAAACTGTAGTTTTGTAAATTATAGTCAATACATCTTATGAACAATAGAAGATGTTAAAAACTTTTTAAATTATAATTTATAGATAATTTTGTTTTATTTTAAACATAAAAAACATTTAATGAAAATAATTTTGATTTACTTAAAGGTTTCCGAAATATTTGAGAAACTATAAAAAGTTTTTATATATATTTGAAAACTGAATTAACCCAAATAGTGCAAATCGATACGAGTTAGTCTTATTAAAATTGACTCAACATTTTTTCTAGTTAATTTTTATATGCATGAATACGTTTTTAGGGGAAAACACGAAACAAGTTTAAATTTTAAAATTAAGGAACACCACCATATATACTTGTATATATAAGAACAGAATGCGCGTATATTATGTACATTGAAATAAAATCTTAAAAAAATGAAGAAAATCCCTAGGAAAATAAAACATCGTCGTCGGCAATCGAAATAAAATATTTACAAGGTCAGCCGCGGGGGCCAATGCATTAGCTGTTTGTACTCGAGCGGCCAAGAAATGAAGTATCTGTCCCCGTGGACCCTGTACCACAGCGGTCTGACTAAATGGATACGAATGGCCCATAAAAAAGATGTTTGGGACGACCATAAAAATGAATCATTTACTACTCTATGTGTACAAATACAACTGCAGCAGCCCGTTCAATCATTGTGATTGCTCGCAGTAAATTTACGTTTTTAATCTCATCACTGTAATATTGCGAGAAGGATCAAACACTGAAAATCTAGAAAATAAATCAATTTTCATCTGAAAACTGCGATTAGTGGTGAATCTCTAAGATAGAAATTAAAATTTTAATAGAACAGGTGCAGACCGATAATAAACGATGATACTCAAAAAATTGAGTTTGATAATAATAAATATATAATGTATGCGTGAATATTGGTTTTATTAAATGTTTTATAATAATATTTGCAATTTTATAGAACAATCAATATTGAATTAAAGAAAATAAATTAATTTTAGTGTTTTATTATCTATTGTAATTTATTTTTTCGATATTTGATATTTTTAATTTTTTTTTTTTTTATATATAAATAATATAAGTGTTGTTTATATCAAAAATCATTGATGATAATCAATAATCATTGAATGTTTGTTTCTATTTTAAGAAGTACTTTTTAGAAATCTCAATACTTTAGACAACGCTTTAAAAAAACTATTAAAATGCTCTAGGCGTGATTCGTATAATGCTTTTAAGTTATAAATGATTATAATAAATCATGATGATGTAATTTAGAGTTTTATAAAAGTGGACTAATTTTAAAGTACCGTTTTTCAACTTTTAATAATTTTATGACATTTTAAAAATATATTTTTTCATTCAATATAATCTAAAACTCGTATATTTATAATAATAATAATCTCTTAATTCTAGTAATCTAAACAATGTTCCTAGTATATATTTTTGCTTATTGCATGCATAAATAAAAATTATCCTGTCCTAGAGAAAAAAACACTTTAATAAATTGCTCGATTATCTGATTTTGCCCTTTTAAATTTTGTACGACAATTAAAGTAGTTATGACCAATACTCTAGAGTATGAATTATTTTTGCACTTAATATTTGTCTTTCCATTAAGTGAAAAGTCAATGAATTAGCTAAAACAATGGCAATTAGTAGTCTTATCTATTTGATTATTATCGTTTGTTAAGAATTTAAAAAAATAATTTATCATTCAAATATATAAAGCCATTGATTGCAATATTATTTTATAACCTGTATGTAAATCAAAATATTTATCTACAACGAGGAATAATATTTTTGAACCTAAGTATAAGCACAAGAATAATATCTATGTACCCATAATATAATAATAGTCAAGATCGGATATCCGAGTATAGATGACCTTCCGTGGGTGGTCCATGTTTATTAAAAACGCTATTTCTTATCTGATTAAATTCATTCAATTTTAATTAAATATTTATACATATTTTATAAGAAGTTATAAATCGTATAACTGAGTAATTTATCGTAATATAATTAAATACTTCTTAAATTTAATTTCAGATAAAGTTGTCTTTATCTTATGTTTATAGATATTTGAGTTTTGTACAGTATAGTTTAATATAGTTAAATTATATTATTATGTAGGCAATACACAATAATAATAATTTCAATTTGAATATGTTTTTGACATACAACACTTAATCAAATCCATTATAGATATTTTTGTTTGTTTCTCGAACTATTTTGTAAACATCACGATAGTTGTTAGCATGCATTTATTAGATATCCAATGTTTTTATAATATTAATTATACTTGTACAAATTAGTTTATAATGTATTATATTATGTGAACAATATTCACTGAACAACAATGTAATAGATATTTTGCGGAAAAATCATATTTAAATTCAAAGTAAAAGATTTACAGAAACAGAATCTTATTTTAAAAACTAATATCAAGGAAACATAATTTTTTATAAAATAATGTTTTTTTTTAATTGAAAAAAAGTCGGAATTTTAATTATTCTTCGGCTCGGAGGTACGTTTAAATTAAATGAAACATAATACTAATGGTTTTTTTTTCCTTTGCATTTTTATTCCAAGTCAGTAACTGTTGGCATACCTACTATACTATTACAAAGGCTATATTTTACTGTCCGATTTTAAATAGTGAATATTTAATTCCCCTCTATAATTTGTAGTCATTAAAATAATTTATTTATTTTCAATTTAATTTCAAATACATATTGCAATTCAATGTAAAAATAAATGTTTATTTAATAAACGTTCAATTGAATATAAAAAATTATTTAGTAATGTAGATATGTATGAATCTGAGATCATGATACACACACTTTATTTAAACTTTATTGAATCTTTTTACTAAAAATAATCCAAAATTTAATTAATATTTAATCCTGTGGTCACTATTGATTTTAATGTCTAGTAATCCGAACAACGTCCCCTGAACTCAACCCTTTCTCACCTTTGACCCGTCAACCGAAGCATTCGTAATCCCACAGACCGGTCCAGTCGTGTGCCTCGTATAATTAGAGGATGACATGAAATTAGCCATGTGTCTGTGTTTACCAACATAATACGTCCATGTAATAACCTAAATTTATTTTCAATTAAATATGATTTATCTATTAGAATTATATAACAATGCACAATCTACAAATCAATTAATATATTTAATAAGTACCTATTGTTGAATTTTTTCTGTTAATATGTCGAGATAAAATTCGTCAACAAAAATAAAACGTTGGTATTTATTTTATAGGTCACAACAATATAAAAATAGTATTTTAACACTTACGTGTTTACAGATTTACCCAGCGTTTTTATAATTCGATAGTAAACATATATCACATATGTGAACGTCGCATTAAAAATAATTATAAAATTATAAAATAACTTAAGACCTAAGAGTAAGTTATTGTTAATATTAGAGTTAATAATCTTTAAATCATAAAAACGGAATAGATTATAATACATAGGTTTATATTAAAATGTTCAACATTTAATACAATATTTTTGTCAGTGTTATAATATACAACATAAAAATAAGCATAAAACCAATTGAACAACGATCAACATTATATGCAAGGAAGTATTACCGATAAAATTTGCCACCCTTGGTCCTTTTTATTTTATTTCGCACCCCTTAGACATTACACACACACACACACACACACACACCCTTGTAGATGATTTTACGGTTATGAGTGAGAGAGAAGGGAAGTCTTGTACGAAGGATTAACCCACACCCTGTTGAAGGGGTGCAATGTACAACGATGATGATGATAATAATAATAATAATATAAAGACAACGAAAGAAATAACGGAGTATAAAATAGGGAAAGGTTAATAATTACATTCTTTAAACTTTAGCCCTTTAAGCGGGTTACAACGTATGTGCTATTGAGGATACTAATCGAAAAACATACTGAACTGTAATTTGATCGTTCAACTAACACAGTTTTTCTCGATTTGTATTTTATGAAATTATATTTATCGTCAATATATATATGTACATACATTCTTAACCTATACAAGAAAAAAAGCTAAAACAAATTGTTTAGTTGTTGTAATAATAATTACACACCTTGGCATACATTTTTTTAACTTGTTTAACTTGTTTTTTTAACTTTTTTACCTTTTGAATTGAAACAATTGACACTGTAATACAATTTGAAATATATTTTAATTCGACTTTTCGAATTTATAGTTATTAGTAACTGAGATTTTTTATTTAACTTTTAATGGAAATTTTTTTTTTTTGAAAATAACGTATAATGTAAGTGCATGATTTTTGTTCTAGTTTAACGCTGTAGAAAACACGGTTATAACTAAGCCGTGTGACTACGTAAAATACCATATACGTATGTAGAATTCTATTAGTACTCGAATATTATCGACTAGAATCTAATTTATAAGATTAATAAAAAAATCCGACTTATTTAATCATTAGATGAATCGGAAATTGTGATAATAAAAATAAAAAAAATGAGCTTTGGTGAGTGAAAAATTTAACAGCAAAATTGAATGCGGTAACAGGAATATTATACTCACTCGTGTCCCAACCAGTTTGTTGTGACGGAATTCTAAGAACCTTATAAATCGTGAGCCGTTGTGGGTGTTACCCAATTAAGTGAGACCCGCGATTACAACCTAGTGCGTCTGTAATGTGCAATAGGAAGTGTAGGGAAACTAGAGAGACTCGATATCTCTGAAAATAATTAAAAATACACATCCGAAGCTGAGAGAGTCATGACTATGTATACTGATTTTTTAGTAGGAGAGAAGTTATTTGTGAGTACATGTACCTATGTAGTATATGTATGTATATATACATGTATGAGAAAAAAATCCTTCTACATGCATAATGATTTTACCGACTTAATTCGGTCCGGCGTGGTGGCTAATAATTCCATGGTCCACTAATTACATGGTGGACGTTGTTTTTTCCTTGTACCTTCATTGTTATTATATCCAACGTTAGTAGTTATTATAATACTACGACAACGATGAGATTGACTAGACTTAATTGCGGGAATGGAAATAAAAATATCATGTAGAATAGGTAATAGATCTATTTTTTCCCTAAAATTCCGTTTAATAAATAATTAATTAGTTCTATTATGGCTGATGAATTGTAGAAAGTACTACGATAACCTGTGTACCAAAATTTATTTTTCTGTTCGACTGTGTATAATGTATAATAATATCATGGTTATGTATACTTGTAATTATATTTATACTTATATGTATAATATACTTTATAATATGCATAGAGCAAAATTAAATCAAACTGAGTGTATCTTATTAAATTCTTCATATTAATTCGAAATCGGATTATATTTGTGAAATTTATCATTACTGATACTTACAATACATTATAGTTATTAATAGGGCCCGGATTTCAATGCAAAGTGCATATTTTTTGGTTGATCATACACAATGATCTCTAAGAACATAATTCGTTTCATGTAACGAGAGTTTCGAAACTACAAATTTTTTTTGCATATTTCGACATTCTTTTCATTTTTAGAGCATTTTTCGTATTATTGGGTCATTTTTTTTTATTTTTAATGCTTATTTGTTTGATATACTAAACAAATTTAGCCTATTCAAAATAAAATCAGAAGACAAATTATTTTCTTGATATTTAAGTAGGTTTATTGATGTTTTCCGAACATATAATCAATCTTTATTAAATAAAAATGTCAGTCTTTATCTTATCTTAATTTATTATTGACTACGGAACGTTACCAGTATTCGGTCAAATAAATATTATTACTATTAGTTAGTATTACCTCGCAGACGTTACTCGTATTACGTGTGAATGTGATTTTAATGTATTAAATAGTAAGTTAAATAATGCCCAAAATAAAAATTATGTCATTTTTGTGTTAAAATGCATTTTTTAAGGACATTTTTGGCTATTTTTTAGAACATGTTTGTATGATTTTAAGTGCATTTAAATCCGGGCCCTAGTTATTACATATTATAATCACAGTATATATAGTAATCAAGACAATTATTTCCTATGTAATTATATATGCATTTAGTACTAAGTCGCAATTGATCTTATAAGACTAATTATTAAATTTTTACTCAATGATTCTGAGTAGTATCAAAGAACTAAATATTTCTTTATGTTAGAAAGTTACCGTTACTACTCGTATGTCAGTTTTTATGTGATGAAGAAATGTTAACGATTTCTTTGAACTATTGTCCATTAACGAAGTTTATTATGTTACATATAATTATAGTCAACATTTATTTAAACAATAAATTGCACGATTGTCAAGTACGATTACAAATATGTATCTACTATCTATATTAATAACTATATAAAGAACTAATACATAAAGATTATGTAACGATATACATTTCATTATTATACTATTATTTATTTTACTATGATCAGTCAAAATGATTTTAGATTTAATAAATTTAATAAAAAAAAAAAGAAAAAAAATAGTTGTTTCTTTAAAAAAATACTTTATACTTAAACAATTAATTATTTTATAATTTAGTTATATTTATTTATTTTTTATCTTAATTTTATTTATTCAAATTTAACACCCTCAAAGAGGTAAAGAGTACAAGAAATAACATACAAAATTAAATTCAATAATATACAAAAAAGAAAATTAGTGTTTAATTCTTTTGGAAATTCGAATGAACAATAGATTCAATATTTAGAGTGAACACGAAGGCATTTATACAATGATTGAACTAATGCTGTCTTAGGAGTAGTGCAAATATCGATATTATTGTGAGCAAACAACGTTTTAATTTTTTGCGATGATTGTCATTCGTCAACTGTATGCTGAAATACAGCATTACTATTTGTAGAGATGATTAGTTGAGAAACAAATATAATAATATTGTATTATAACTATAATACTAACTGGGTGGGCTTCTGGACGGCCTTTCCGGTAATTTACAATCGAATCTGTATATACCACCATCCTGTATACATTAAAATCCACCTTAATGAAAGGGCGTACAGTTGTGTATACACTCAGGGGAAATAATAACTAGCGGCGGCGGTCCTCCGTGGTTATAAGGTACACAGTGTTGTTGGTTACGAGTGTGTCGAACAGTACAAAAGGTGTATGTATGTGTCTGTGCGTATTTTTTTTTTTTTAATTTTAACGTAAACATTTTAAACTTGGTAAGTATATTGTATAGATACTCGTACAAATACACGAGAGAAGAAACCTTAGCGGTTTTTACCTGTGTCGCCGGTAATGGCATTTATCTGTTATGCAAATGAAACAGTCGGACGACTGGTGGCGGCAGCGGTGGCGGACAACGGTCACAAATCAAGTGGCTTTGTGATGATATATTGTATGAATGGGGTAAGAAATTTAGTATACTCCTCTCGTTTGGCATATCGTCTAGATTTTTTGTTTTGTTTTTACAACAACGACCAACAAAATTTTTCGATTCCACACCTACACCCTTCTGTGTAAAGGGATCGTAAAATTTTATTTCCTCATTCTCGTTTATTGTCTTCTATCGGAATACGTTTAATGACCTCTGCGACACGGTGTTAACCGTTAAGAAGGGGAACAAAAGTCAACAAGACTTAAGTAAACACAATAGCTGTGCGCATTTATCTGAACCGTTAGAGGTAGTTGTTGTTTTTTTCACTTCAAAGAAATTGCCGCACGTTTTTCGACCATTCTGGAGTGTCATCTACCTTTCCCCTTAATACACAAAAGCCTGTGAAAAGTTAATCGAAAGACTACCGGATAAAACCACATTCGAACAGTGGCTTTGCAACTATACAAGATTCCTGAACATACTTGCGTTTAAAATTGATTTTTATTTTTTAAATTTCTATTTATTCTTATTTCATTTTAAATAAACTTTATTGATTTATTTAAAAATAGCATATTTTACACGTAAAAACCATCGTTTGATAATTAAATTGTTTAATGTTGATATTATATGATACAAGAAAGTGGTGACAAGAAAATTTGAAATTTGATTGTTCACTTAATTCCATTCAGTGGCGCCAAACTCGAGGTTTAAGTTTGGTCATGATCAGACCATATTTTTAGAGTAGTGGATAATGTCGTAATGGATTAGTATATGAGTAATAAGTGGATTAATGCAATTAACTATAAATTATATTACTGTCAATTTAATATTGCTATTTAAAACGTTTAAATATCTACCTAAATGTTTATAATAAATACGAAAATAGATTAAACATTTTTGGGTGATGGTAAATAAGGCTACCCGCAGGGGGTGCCGAAGGACACGCTTCCCTTTTAGATAATAATTTGTATAGCAATTTATTGCATTTATTTACATTTTATACAGCAATCTTGGAGGGCAATAAGGAGGACTTAAAAGGCGACACAAAATTGTTTGTCAGTTTTCAATATCACTATTCGGTATTTGGTTTTAATCATGGTTGTAGGTCCATATCATATAGTAACTCTATGGTCCATATACAATTGTGGTTTTTACTGCCCCCTTCCATCCGAGAAAATTTTTGCGGACAGCCTTGGGGATGAACTCCCAACCCTTTAAAGTATGTACTTTAGTGGGATGGGTTATTAGTTGTAAATTGGATGGATGCTCAACAATCAACATATAAATTAATTCTACTTATTTCTTTCAATTTTATCGAATTGCAATAATTAATGATCAACTCAGTAAAAAGAAGTATATATATATATATGAAAGATACTATATTAAGTTATTATCAATAGTAACGCCTCTGAGAGCAGTGTTTCGAATACAGTAGATATCATATAATGTGGCATTACTTAAGTATTATATTAAACCAAAAATTACTAATAAATATTTAACAGTTTTTAAACTTAGAATTATGATCAAAGTAAGGTAAATATTAATTATAATAACATACAATTATATTGATGGGTGTATGTAGAACCAAATCACAATAAGTAGGTACAGTACAAACTACATTATTTCTACTGTTAATTAGGAAGCCAATATAATAAAAAAGCTCAAGGCAATAAGCATATGACTAGTTTTTCTGATAAATATTTAATAATATTTGAGAAAATATATCGATTCAAACTTTTAAGCTGAATAATGATTAAATAAATCATTAAAAATGGTTATTCATTGAACAACAAAATTGTGGTTCTCCTCGAAACCTTAAATAATATATTATTGCATGTATATTTGTTATTCATATTGTTCAAAACTTATACCGGATATATGCTCCAATATATTTGAAGTGTTATAACATACACGACGCGGTCTCAGTAGCGTATTCCAGTCCGAACGATTTGCATATATTGTCATCTCTATGCATCCACCACGTGAAACATGTTAAGCACAAATGATGTCTTATAACATAGGTTCTCAACCTTTTAAAGTCCATGCCTTCTTTCAAACTATTGCATAAGGTCACGCTCCCTCACCATTATAATATTAAAGTATAATGATTATACTAATCAAATGATGATCAAAATTTCATTGGATTTTAATAAATTTATTTTAAGAGAAAAAAATATTATTAACATTTTAAATTTTTTAAATATCCAATTTTTATCTTATAACAATTGAATATGAAATAATGAAAAAGTTGGTATTGTTAAGCTTGAATTATTTTTTTAATATTTGATGACAATAATAATAGTGCGCATAAATAGAAGATAACGTAAAATTTAATGTTCAATAATGACCAGATAAATATAAATAATCGGAAAGAACGTTTTCATGTTTATAGGTTTTTAAAAATTTTTTTGCTTTACTGAAATGTTGCAACGCCTCCGTAGGGTAGGGGGCGCTCTCCATATTGAGAACCTTTGTCTTACAAGATACATGTTAACATTACAATATTGGTTTATACGGAATATGGTCAAGCAGGGAGGAGTAGGAAGGAGAAGGAGCTGTTTGAAAAATCTCTAGCGCTACCCACAAACCGGCTTACCTGAATTATTTACGCGCAAAAACGCGTAAAATTATACCATTGGCGCGGTGGCGGGGACGACACGAACGAGATGACCGCAGGGAGCGACGCGAATTTTTCTCAGAGAAGCGTCGCGCATAATATCGTACGTGCCACGCTTAATAGCAGCTCGCATATACTGCCATCGACGCGTTACATAATAAAATAATAATGAGTAACAATAATATTTTATACGTCCGCGAAATTGGACACATCCGGCCGACGGCGACGATACGCGAAAAATCCAAAACGATTTTATAATAACACAGATTCTATTTCGTAGAATATCGTATTTGCCGTAATTATTTAAATTATTTGTGATTTATTGCCGCTTAGACGTGACTTGACATGCACTTTTTTAACGCCATATATTTGCACCGACTTAAAGGTGACAAAGTGAGGATTTATAGCACAAAGTATACTTGTATCAAGAATTTTTGAAGTATGTAAAAATAAAAGGATTGCGAATCTCCTAGATCCTGTCGGACTCTACGACCTTGGAGGTCGGGGGAGATACATGACATTGCTGTATTGGTCTTTTGAAATAGAAACCAATGACTCTCGAAAAACAATTCTGAGTGAAAGAGATCAGTTAATAGTCCTGAAGATGGATGATATAGTAAAAACGAATTTTTTAATAAAATAGGTTGAACTTATAGTGTTCTAGTTTTTGCAAAAAATAAAAAAATGTGTCTAAAATGTAGGAACATTTATAATTTCAAGGACGCATAAACAGTACACATTTTATTGATTTATTTCAAAACTATAAAACGTCTTAAAATGTTATGAAAAATGCTCAGTAAATTATTCATATCACTACGAGTAATATTTATAGGATATAAATTAAATTACCTACTAATATCGTTTTATTTTAAATACGTTGAAATATCGTATTTCATCAACATTTTATAATACATTTTTAATACATGGTAGCGTTTATAATACCTTTGCGATTTTCCACTTAACATTTTTTTTTTTAGTTACAAAGAAAATTTTGTACTAAATTTTCAAGCCATAGGTTTAAAACACACATCATAATATACCCAAAATATTTCTCACAAAATCTAAAATTTAAAATGGTATGAATTTTAGATAATAAAACTGTAGTGGATTTTTGTGATTTTTATCGTTTCGTCAACATTTTTTATATAAATTTATATACATTTTTTTTTATTTTTAAATAAACATCAATTTTTTTGTCGATAATCAGTAAGTATAGGAAACTTTTTATTACATTTTCAAGACTTTTTGTTAAAACAAAACTATTTAATAGTCATTTCCGAAAAATATAAGAAAACATGCAATTTTTAATAATCTATACCATAGCTCAAAAAATCTTTTAAAAATCATACTATTTATAGAAAATGAAGTCATAAGCATTCAGTGAAAATTTTAAGTTTCTATGATTTCCATTTTTTGTGTTACGGTCAAAACAAATATTTGATTTTGTCGAAAACAGATAAGCGGTATTGTGATTTATAATTAATAAATTAATAAATTAATTATTAAAGAAACTATTCGGAAATCTGTAAAACTCTTCTTCAAAGTATCAACTACAGCCTATTTGTTAACTTTTAATTTTTACATGATGATGGTCAGAGCAAACTAGTCGAAATTGTCTACATAGATTCAAAAAAAAAAAAAAAAAAATTAAAAAACTCACAAAACCAATAAATTTCTCATTTCAATTTGAATCTTGAAATAGTTTTGATAAAAAGTGTCTAAATTCGTTCCAATAAGAGATAAGCAAAAACGGTAACACTGAAACAGAACGTAAGATCACAATATCAATTATGGTTGCGATGTATAAGATCCAGATCACCCTCGAGCAACGCGTGTCTGTTCTATAATCAGATTATCGTATCTATACGCAAACGTCCTGAATTATCTGAAACACTATCCGTTTGGTGACTTCTAACGTACATAAGTCCCGTGTTGAAGTTCCGGTGGTCGAGGGGATACCGATTTCGACGTCAACATCGATGAACCGATGAAAACGGTTCGTCCACATAAACATGCGAGTGAAAGAGTAAAAACATAAACGGTTGATTTCAATACGTGCCCCGATTCGGCGCTACGAAAATCTGACAGCCCTACCGTAAACGTACACGCGTTTAGATTGTTCTGAATACGTTCACGTCAGCAGTAACAATAATTGCGGTAAAAATTATTGCGAACAAAAGCGACGAAAACGCCACCGCGAACGCGTGCCGCCGCGACGACGGAAGGCGGGGGTGAGGGCTCACTGAACGGCGCGCGCGCGCCAACGTGTGCGCGTTCCCGTTCGCGTGGGCACGAGTGGTGGGCAGGGGGGTACGTGTTGTAAAACAACGCGGCAGACGCCGAGCGTACGTGACGTAGGACGTTCGTCTCCGCGCGACCGTGTGCGGGTCACGTTTGGGTTTTCGTACACGCGCGCGCGCGTGCCCGTGCCTCACAGCATCAGCAGCGGCAGCCGATCGGCATGCTAAATGCCCCTGACCTAGCGCGGGCGCGCGTCGTCTCGTTCACGTCGTGCCGCCGGTGTTATTGTGTCGGAATGACGCGCGTCCGCCCGGATCGGCGACGGAGAGGACGCGGTATACCGTCGAGAAGAGGAATGGAAAAGAATAAATGAAATGAAAAAAAAAATAAAATAAAATGATAAAATAACATAATCGGATAAAAGAAAGAAACCGATAGTACACCCGCGTGCGCACGCCGGGACCCAATTAACATTCAACTCGGTCGCAGCCTTCGTCGCGTGCGAGCGACGTGTTCGGCCGGCGGATCACGTCGCTATTCTGCCGCCGCCGCCGCCGCCGCAGCCGCCGCTCGTCGGAACGACAAGTCTTCGTCACTCCACCACCGCCGCCGCCGTGGCGGTCATCGTCGTCCGATTGTGTTGCGCAGCACGCGCGTTCGACCACGTCCCGTCACCGAAACAACCGTATACCTATACCATACGGTTTCGTTACCGTTTCGGCGGTTTAACGCACTTCCGTTTATCGGTTCGGGCCACGTTTCCATCCGCGTCCACCGCGTCACGTTGTGCCTACTTGCGCTGACAGGGCCCGAAATCGTGCGTGCTTCGAGGAGCGCACTCCGCGTGCAGCGTAAAACGTACGTGCGCGCACTGTATGCAATCCGCGAGGGTGCGATGATCTCTTTTTCAATGCCGGTCGCTCACGTAAACAAACGTCGTAGAATCGGTTCATGGTAGTGTTGCACCGGAACCCCCGGATAGCTTACGTCATCTCACTGCGGTCCGTTTAAATCGATTTTTCGAAGACAAATTAAGACCACCTCTACCCTGCGCAGGTACCGTTGTCGCGAGGAGGAACAAACGTCTGTTTAAAATTCGTTGGGCGTTACGGAAAATTTGCACGGATTATGTACGAGAAAAATCGTTATTGAAATTATATTTTTTCGTTAGTAAACTCCGTGGCCTTTTTTTTTTTTTTTTTTTTAACGGGTTCACGTGCTAAGTTTATAACGGCTGTACGGCATTCGTCTAGACGCATTCCGGACTGTAGAACGATCTTCGAAAACTCACATAACTGCGTGTACTTGATGTGTGTCTACATAATCGTAGATGAAAACGGTTTTGCATTTTCGTTTTACCGAATCGGCGCGTGGTGTCGTTTAAATACAACATTTTTATTTTGTATACGGGATTTTTCAACGCATAGGTACATATACAAGTATTCCGTTTGTTTCAATTGGCTCGTTTTTGACTACACGCGTACCTATTGTGATTGTCAAAAGAAACCACACTCCGATATGAATGCCACTAAAATTATTAAGATTAGTAGCTACAAGGACGATTTTATTAAAATCAATGTGAACGTATTGCTGCGGGACATCATGAATTGTGTTCAATTACGTTCCAAATAAAATGTCACAACAAATTCATATAGTGCAGTTTTCTTTTAAATTGCTTCCTTTATTATATTCAATGCAGTGCGATCAACTGCGGGAATATTGTACTTCGATACTGATAACTGAGTACTGTTATGTGCTAAACGTATCGTGCGCATTTGGTCGCAACTCAAAATCATAATCCTAGCATATGACTTAAGAATTTTATACATCGTGTGTTCCTGCAACAACCATTGTTATTATTATTGTTTATTACTGTTATGAGCATTGTTACCCGTTCGCTTTTTATTCCCTCGTGTAAGATGATATGTCGGTTCATCACGTGGACGTTTCGAAACGAACGCCATCAGGCGACGAATATTAGGTTGGTAGATGGAATGCAGAATGTGCACGACAGCCGATAAAACACATACGAACGGGCATTGAAAGGTGTAAAAATGCATCGGTAATAAGCATAAGAGTGTTTTTTTTTTTTTTTGTCTCACAAAACGTCAGTAATTATGTCGGTCGGATTAGCATTTATAGAATATGTATATACATATATTTTTCT
This sequence comes from Sipha flava, assembly GCF_003268045.1. Classification (NCBI taxonomy): domain Eukaryota; kingdom Metazoa; phylum Arthropoda; class Insecta; order Hemiptera; family Aphididae; genus Sipha; species Sipha flava. The sequence continues at coordinate 1,187,446 of NW_020273615.1, read as the reverse complement.
GTGTATGTGTGTCTTTTTCTCTTTTGGTCTGCTACATCGCATGTACATATAACTATTCGGAGAAGCCGGTAAAGACATATTACCAAACAATAGCCTACATAATTACAGAGCGTTTCCCCGTGTCCTTCGTGTGTGAAGTACAATATCATAAAAGAATGAGAATGGAAAGAAAAACATAATGTATGAGTGTTTGTGTGTGTGTATGTGTACATTTACACACCTGAAAAATTCCTAGGAGATTTAACATTTTGTTGCTATTTAACTAATATTACACGCACCTATATTTTAAAACTGACGGAAGGGAAATATGTTTTCGTACAATTATATAAAAGGTTTTAAACAGTCCATCATGAAACACAATATATACGAGCACGTATATCGTTTTGAATGCACGCATTAATATTATTTGATATGTTGGATACTTCAAACTGTGATTTACTTTGATCCAGACAGATTATATTTCTATAACTATTATTCTAACCTAAATAGTTATTGATTCGGAATGGTTTTTTTTTATTTAAGATACTTATTGAACTTAAAAATTTAGAAATAAATCGAAATATATGTGAAATTAACAGAACAAAGTTATTATTTAATTTCAGTACACGATATTATAAATTCTGAAGAAGAAATCGCTATACATTTTTCGATTTTCTAAACCAACAATGAAAAAGAGCAAAATATTTCTTTTGCTTATAGAATTAATTATAATTAATATATAAGATTTAAAGAAATTAATATATGTTATAGTATGCTATTTAACATTTAAAACAACTTTCTGGAATAAGAAATCTTATAAATAATTAATCATAATTTATTATATACTTTATTATAATACTTGTATAGTACTATAGTTATATTTAGAGATGGTAAGATTAAATTAACATATTAATACAATTTTGTAACCATTTATCCGCTGAAAAATGTAACAAATATTTTTCAAATTGGACATCCTCATAACATGAATATATATATATATTCATAATAATGTTTTAATTTTATGGTAAGTTTGATGTATTGTTGATTCTTAAAATTACGATGGTGTAGTTTGGTTTTTCTAATTTGGAAATATTGAATATGTTTAAAATACGAATAACAATTAATGGAGAAGTATTTAATATTGTTACAAAAAGGTTAAGTTGGATGTACAGGATATGATAACTTATTAGTTTTATTATTAATCTACTACAATTTAAAGTTATCTACACAAGTATTTAAAAGGATTTATATGAATTTGGTTTGCCATACATTTTTTTCTATTAAAATAACCTTTCCGGGAAAGTTTCAAGTAGTGGAATGTTGATTTATTTTCGCCACTTGGTTAAGTGTATTTAGAATGAGTTTCACACTAGAAAAATATAAGCAGCTATAATGGATAGCTATTAAACATATTTAACCTGAAAGGAAACGAGTTTTCTACTACTACCATTGTACTTTCCAAGCTTCTTTGTATGAAGTGTAAATATGCTTGGATATTTTTTTCACAAAATAATATAATTTTACACTATAATGTATGACTACATTTAACATGAACATTTTCAATTATTATTGAAGCATAAATTAGTTGCAGGTTTATTGATGTTGATTAATCCATTAATTCTGACCAGTGAGAAAACATTTTCTTTTCTCACTACAAAATATTTTTTATCCCACACTTTTGTAACAGCAATCCAGTCATTTATTACTCTATGATAACATCCACGTTATTGAGTTAACTATAGCACTACTACGAGATGATTAAAATCATATCAATTTTTCACGGCGGATTTATTAGGTTTAGAACATCGAGAATCGATTACCCGAGGCTCCGGCGCAACGTTAATAATTACCGGACACAGATTTTGTCCGCTCGCGTTTCAACTGAAAATGAAAATCATAGGATGCTATTTGTCAATTAATGGTTTTATCATGTTACATGTATTATATTTTTTTCTAACCCTAATACGACCAATACTTATACTGGCGATCATGATTGAACAGTGCCTGAAACCGGTTCGACTGGAACTGTTAACGTTTTGATGCAGGGAGAAAAAACAAATAATAACAGGTAAAACAATGGTACACGTTTTACTAGCAAACGAAAAAACCGATCAATGGAAGGTGAACAGGCATGTAAAATAGCGAAAACTAGGCTACCATGCACCAGCCGATTGCATCTTATATTGTATAATGTTCGTCTGTCTGCGTTCTCGTCAGCCGTCATACTAACGATAATTTTATGAAGAAGTGAAGAACACGTCTTTCTACATAATATGTTACTCTCGTTTGATACCAAAATAGTATTTTGACTATAAATATCGATTAAAACCGGTATCTATTACATTCATCGAAAGGATATGGCGAACAAAATACATACCTACGTCGCAGTAAACAATAATGAATTCAAATAATTGTTACATGAACTTCTATTTTTACGGCAATCATTTTTAGTCGATCGACATTATATTATATCATTATTGTTGTTCGAAAATTATTTCGTAAATTGTTCGCCAGTTGATTACATTTATTAAAACTTCAAAATAATAGTAATATTATCTTCTATCATTCCCGTCCACAACCTGTTCCCGTTTCGATTCGGTACATTTCAATAACAATGTTCGGTTTGAATATTTGAATACTCCGTCCACGCCACCGAAGAGAATCGTTTATGGTCAACGGACGGACTATAGGGGCCTCGTGCGTGAAATTATTTCCTCCGACGGAATTAAGACATCCCTAGTACTGGCCTTTAACAATGAAATGAGAGAAAGATGGAAAAAATGTGTGTATTTTCCATTAGTGCGTGTGTGCACACATAAATCGGCCGTGAAGCGAACCTAACTGACGGCACTTGTCCGGAACAATGCCATATTTCAATAAACTATGTTTTTCGGATCTCACTGTGTACATAGCAGGTATACATCCTTGGAAAATTGATTGTTTCTGATACCTCTACGCCGATAAACAACTATGAGAATCTAAAATCCAAGTAATAAGACGCTAGTGAATTATGCATGTTATTTTTAAATGGACATCGCGTATGAAATCACATTATCGACTAGGTACAAATCGACTTATTTTTTACAGTTCTGCGTTAAGTATATATTAAGATAAAAAACAAAACAAATAAAACTTACTAAGTACCTATACATTAAAATAGTAAGTTTTGTTTGGTTATAATGTGTTAAGTGTACTTATAATTTAATTTCGAAATATTCAAAATTCATTGTAAAATAAAGTAAGTCACACTTTATCAGACATTGTTATTATTATTTTTTAGTAAAACAAGTTAATGAACTTCTATAATAATTACGAGTATTAGATTTTATTATTTTTAAATTTTGATAAAATTAAATCTGAAATTTTAAATTATTTCGTCGAAACATAATAACGATTAAAAGCATACAACTTAAATTCAACGATTTTTTTAAACGGTTTACGGTTGTTTTGGAAAAATTTGAATACTTTAGAACCCTGAAATAATCGTACTTATCCATAGACACATACATTCATTACCTAGATGGTTTGCAGTTCTTATTATCACTTAAAAACGAATAGGTACCAATATTAAGTATAAAATGTATTTCGTATCGGCTTTAAATTATCAAGGACGATCTTCAAAAAACGTTACATGCAGAGAGTATGTATTCGAATCTTACAATTCAAATATCTACTACTAAGCATAAAAATGTAGCTCTATGTATTTAAATGTTACCATTGTTAAAAAATATTTACTGATCATAATAACTGTACCATATTTGATTATCAATTGAGATTTTCGTGTAATCACATAAAATATAATTTTTAAAAAATGATGTAAATAATTCACATATTATAATATACTAAAAAGTCCGTTGACCGGTGTTTTTTTTAAAAATAATTATTATCATGTCTAGTCGTAGGCGTTTCTCGGGCTTATTGCGTTAACCTCTTAAGTCCACGACTGTAAATGGCTACAGATTATCCTTACCAAACCAGTATACGTTCAATCGTATAATATATATTATATACATGAAATTAAACGCATATTTGTATTAATGTTCTTGTACACGTTATTAGTTAGTGGGCAATAAATTTTAGCAGTCAAACCGGACATTTGGGTGCCTCCTGATAATAATTGATTTGTACACCAGGCAAATTATCTATTGAAACACCTATACCTCGTTTGCCAGTTCCAGCGGTACATCATGTTATATAGATACTTGTATTTTAATAAAAGTATATGTAAATAAATTTATTATACGCTTACCTGGCATTCACAGACGGCGAATGGCCATCATCGGACAACGGTTTCCTATAAACAGAAAAAAGTATTTATAATTTAAATAAAAAATAACAGATAATAGGCAAATAAATAATACAAAATTTAATATTTGAGTTATATGTTAATATACCATATTTATTGCCTCAAGTTCAAATAAAAATGATTATTATTATTCTCTTACCTCAATAATAATTCGATAAATAATTCATTCTCAACATAAATAAAAATAATACATAATACATTCTAATAGTCGTGTATCATTCACATACAGGTATTTTAAGATTTTATAATCAACAAACTTCTTCGAACAATCAGATAAGTAAAAAATCTATTTTGTATTTTTGTAGCTAAGTGTAAATCAGATAAAACTAAAATATGGGCAGTAACAACAGTTATTAAGCTTGTCAATTTTTTTGTATGGACTACATTTATAATCATATTTTATTTAAAATAAATTTTGTATTTGTCTATAATTTCATTATAGAAACCAGTTGAATTATTTTTGTAAAATAATTATAATTATCATCATAAAAAAGCAAACATAAATTTTTCAAACTTAAAAATTTTAAATAACTCATGAGTTTAAACATTTATTAAAGTAAAAAAATCTTATCGATAACCAATATTTGAGAAAAAAATATTGAGACTGTTAAATAATTTTAGCTAACGAAATCTCTTAAATTTTAAGGTCTTAAGGTTAAAATTTTGATTATCAAATTAATGACAGAAAACTTATGTACATAAACTTAAACCAAAATTGAATAAATTATCGACTGAAGAAAATGTTTGCATTAAATCAAGATTGAAATGTATTCATTAAGTATATAAATCCCTACATTTAACGATAATGTGTTATAGTATTTGACTACCGTCCTGTGTTTTTTTTTTAAGTATTTACCGGTCTATTGGTATCACGCGTATCCTAATTAATAACTAAACATTTTTTTAAGTCATGTAATCTGTATAGGTTTAGTTTAAGTACCCTCGTTACTTTCTAAACGTCACACGGACGATGATCATGTTACTAATGGATAATAATTAACCACAGATACGGTCACGGTATATATATTCACATATCTGTGTAGACACGCGAGCTCTATACCAAACATTATATTCTTGTAAACATTCATAATAGATGCAAGGTTAATTTTTTTTTCTCAGTTCCTCCCATTAGATCGTTTGTCTAACAAAAAAAAAAAAAAAATAATCACGCTAAACGTAACTGATGATTTTTTATAGTTTATAATTTCGCCTATAAGGTGGAGTAAATGCGAGTTATAATGTTAACCATAAAAATTATATTTGTAATATAGAATGATGATAAATGACTGGTTTAAAATATAAATATGGTTATGGTTTTTATTGTTTGTTTTTTGTTTAATATTAATAAAAAATTACAATTTAATTTTTTTATGAACACTTAGTGTTATTCAGTAATATAGAGATTTTAGATTACTTGAAAATGAGATTATTTTTGGGTTCAGATGGATTAATATAATTATAAATAGTCTTATATAAAATAATAGCCACATATAAATTAATATAATAAGTTATACATTTTATTATGTATATATTATAAATACATTATTGTCTCAATAATTATGATTGATGTCTGACTGGATATTTTAATACGGAACTATAATATGTAATGAAAATTGAGTTCTTAAATAAAAAGTTCAAAGCAATTAATTTACTTATTTACGTATTTTAAAGTGAAAATCTGTGATCACCAAAAATTAAAAAAGTACTTATGTTCTAGGAACGCAGTTTTAAATTAAAAAAAAAAAAAAAAATCAACGTGTTTAAAGTTTATTTTGAACTGTCGCAGTTTTAAGTTTTAAAATAAAGTTATGATAATAAAAAAAAAAAAATCAGTTTACCAATTTTTTATAGCCGCCTTATTCAATTTTTCGGAATACTACTCAAAAAAATCCTAAATAACCTTTTAAAATTATAATTTTTATTTATTACTTTAATAAATCTAAAAAACAAAATTGAATTCCTAATTAAGAATATCCCACTATTACTGTAAAATCATTTAAGTTTTAGAGTAAACAAAGTCTTTTTTCATTTTAATTAGTTTTAAATTATTTATAAATTGTAATTTGAATAAAATTATAAATTACATTTAAAATTTTAGGTATATTGGAAAAATTGTAGTCAAGAAGATAAAATCGTTATAGATTCAAATTATTTACATAATTTCACAGTATGATTTGTGAGTGATAATACAATTATACTTGTTGTTCGAAGAGTGAGTAAAAAAACGTTTTTGTTTTTTTTTTGAATAAAATATGACGTGTATATTAATTATTAATATACACGTCATATTTTATTCATTTTTTTTTAATCTAAAATTATAAGCGAGTTAAGGGATCTTTAGAATGACAGTTAAAAAACAAACGTAATTAAAGATATGTTTTGTGTCGATGTATGAACGGAAAAAAAAAACAAATGAGCGAATAAACTTACGACCGATCGTAGATGTCTGTATTGATCCAGACCTAGAAAACGGGAGCGTAGATTTATAAAATTAAAAGGGCAAAAATTTTAGGTAAAACTCGTTACCCGGTTTGTACTACAATTGGATTGTTCTTCCCCCTTATGAATCCATCTCGGTTATTGGGCTTGTTTGACAATTTGAGTGCACGTGCAATGCAATAACGACAAGTGCATAATTACCGGTTGTCAGTAGTTACCAGTAGGTATTATAAACAGCTATACGTGTATTGTAGGATACATGCACACAGCGCGTTTGCGTTATTGTTATTTTTTTTTTCAAATCGCATTTATCGCTTGCGTGCGTGCGTGCGTGCGCCATCGTTACTCTTACACATTAGTAGCCGACACAGTGGTTGGTGTGGCGATGGTGTGTGTCCGACAATATCGGATGACCCAGAACACAATGCACAAGACGCACGTGCCCGGACTCATTTGTACGCTAAGTCACGTATTTACTTGGCAGCTGCCATGCCGCGCGGTACGTGTGAGCGTACACGTACATGCACGCGCGCGTGTGCGTTTGTATTCCCGAAGCTCCCGGTGAAACTTCGACCCTGAACGGGGTTATATTTTGCATTAAACTTTCGGTCCGACACCACCGCGCGCTTCAACTCTCGCGCACAACTTCTACCTTATTCGCCAAATAGCATTGTCGTGGAACGGATGTTACATATTTTCTGTTCGTCGTTTATTCGCTCACTACAGCGAGTTACATTGTGTTGTAATTCAAACGATCGTAAGAGAAAAACACGCGCAAACGAAACATTTGCAGCGCGGCGTCGCGGATAAGAGTATCTGTGTCTCGGCTGCTGCTGCGAACAATTAAAAACCTATTAAACGTCTACGAGTGTTCGTGTTGTTACTACTTTTTTCCGTTAACAAAGTCGTTGATAAAAATCAACTTTTTTTTTTCGTTGTATATTTGTTCGTTCAGATACTATACAGTGCTTACAAATGTAAACTTAAACGTACAATTTATGTGTATAATAACTTAGGTAAATTATTGTTCAATATACATTAAAAATGTCAAGATTAATAACACGCGATTGGCTTAATAACTGCATCGTACTACAGAGCTATCTATTTCAATAAATTTATATATCAGAATTATAATAACAAATGTTTTTTCGGAAGAAACACTTACACTTTGTGTGTATTATGCTACCGAGTTTTTATTAAAATCTAGTATAAAAATATGTTCGTTAGAATGGAAAAGCACTTCAATAAAATTTCACCATACGTAAGCGTTATTTAAAAAATTAACGTTCCTAGTCTGTACGTGGAAACTCATATAATGTTCTATACTTTTAATGAATTTCTATATTATTTAACTAAATAACACGTATTTAATTATTGATTTTATATTACACAAATATATTTGACCTATTTGAAAATTGTATTATATAATCACGGAAAAAAATTGTTATTAAATAAAATATCATTATTGTGATGAGTGATTTAGAGTGATGTTTTAATCATACTCCTAACAGTGTATAATGTAAAATATTAATTGAAGTTACTATATAGTAAGAAAATCAAAAATAATTTATTAACATAGGTTCATATATTATCATCTAAAACATAATTATTGAATAAAACACAACACCTGTCTATTTAAAATTACGTAACATCCTCTATTACATAACTATATTTCGCCCTGTAAATACAACAACTTGACACTTAATAACATTTCGAAAATATGTTTTATTAATTGGACCATTTTGTGTCTAATAATATTAAGATTATAACTTAATAGTAGTAAAGTAACGAATACGTCTTAAAATTAAATTTAAAAATTCTATAACTACAAGGCTGGAGTCTACATTTTTTTGGAAGACAGTTTATTAATCAAAACTTCAATCAAAAATCCAATATTTAATATACCCGTACGGACATGGTAGTTACTGCGCTTATTATTACGATTATACTAATTTCATTGTTACTGGATTTTTGACTAGAAGAATATCAGATTTGATATAATTTTTTAATTTCCAGTATTTTAACCAATGGTACTATTTTGGTTTTCACTTGATTTTTTACCAGTAGTAGAACAATGTTATATAGATTTACAATGGTTAGGGTAACCATTATGGGTAAAACACGATTGCGTACGTTCGTTATCGGCGATACTTTTTTAAGCTATATGATTCCGTACGATTTTACCTGCTTTTTAACTACACGGTTGCGTATGAAGTTTTAAGTGTTGATGACAATTTTCATACTGATATTGGTGTATACCACATGCCTATACGAGTGAACTTGAAAAAATTAATAAATACTTTGTGTTTTATCGCTTTTATTACCTATGTTTATTGTTAATGATATCAAATACATCAGATATAACAAAATTTCGTTATTTCCGTTATATTATACAGTATTTTCCGAGTTTTAGTAAAATTGGTAGGTTATAGATGTTGGGGAATCTAAATTTAAGCATTTTCAAATAATTTATTAACAAACAATTTTATTAAAATAAAATTGATAAATTTGACAACGTTGCATACAATTTCATACGCAATCGTGTTTATTTACTTTTCTTGCCCACCTTTTTGTTACCCATCTACAAACGTACGTAACCGTGTTGCCAAAAAGGACAAATGTACGCAATTGTGTTCTACCCTAAATTATATGATATTTCACCGACTATAAATTCATTAGCTGTTAAATTATCATTCATTAAAAAAGTTTATTACAAAGAAAAAAATAATCTTTTTTTTCATTTCATTATCATTAACGAAAATTATAAAATCCTACAACTATAGAATGTACGTAGATAGGTTAATATGATTTTTATAACAAAGAATTGTGGCTTTTAATCATAGGTACATTTTATTGAATGAAAAAATGATGTACATTGAGTTATCTCTCATTATTTTTTTTTATTTAGACTTTAAAGTGTAATATAGTCAAAATATTGTAAATTTATTCCTAGCTCCGTTCAAAATCTAAAATGTTCAATGTATGCTTATCGCTTTAGAAAAATCCCTTTATACACAAATACACACAAATAGTTAATAATTTCAATAATTTGAAATATGATTAATTTAAAAAAAAATCCACTATAAAATTGTGTATTCAATATAATTCACATAGATTAATATATTGCATTATGTGCATATAATAAAATATCGATAGTTCGAGGTTCAAATGGAGCAAAATTGATTTTAGATTCTAGTTATTAGAATCCATTTTATTTTATTATTTAAAAAAAAATCTTCTTGCTCTACATAATAAAATAAAATGGTTTCTAATAACTAAAAGCTAAAATCAGTTTTGCTCCATTTGGATCTCAAACTATCGATATTTTATTATATCTACATAATGCAATATATTAATCTATATAGTAACATAAATGATATGTAGGTACACTTATGGTATAATTTTATGTTATTTCCTATATGAATAGTTTTGATAAAATCTACTAATAATTATTCAGTTTTTAATTCGATATCCATTACGTTATAAATTAGAACCCGGAGTGATAAAATTAAATTTATAAATGAGCAAATAAATATTTATTTGATACATTTCCTTTGTTCATAATTATTATTCATCAAGGTAGATGAACACTGCTGCACATAATTTGCACGTGTTATTATGCTGTGTCAGCATATTAAATGCAATGGATTCATGTTAATTAAATTATGTTTTAACTATTTTTATCTAAAAATATGCTACCAAAAAATATGATATAATTCATTCGATAACTCCAAAAACCGCATACTTTTTTAAATTCTTGTAATCAAAAATAATTTATTATTTATTTTTTACACTACATATTTATTCAAAAACAATTTTTTGAGGTACAATCGATATAAGCATTGAAAAATTTAAAATATAAAATTTAAAAAAATATATAAAATTGTTTGTGGCTAAATTTTTTTGCCGACGTTTTTTCAAAAAATTAAAATACAAATAAAAAAAAAATTCCTGCTTTATTACTATCTTTTTCTTTTTTTCCTTAGGGTTTATTAGACCTTTAAGACTGTCCCGTCTTACAACCTTTATTACTATCAATAGTTTTAAAATCCATTTATAAAAACACTTTTTTTTTTTTTTTAATATATATATATATATATATATGTATGTATAAAAACTTTACGTTATACCACGAGTTTCGGTCGAAAAATGTATTGGTTATTTTTCGAGTATATCGACGTGCAATAAGATAAGCTTTTGAATGTAAAAATTAACTTATAATAAAACTATATTTTTAACATTCGTCCATACAAAATACATTATTATTAATACATAATACAATGATGTTTTCTATATGTGTGCGGTTTTTGTCTACCAACCTTTTTGGGGTTAAAATCAAAAGTGTGCGGTTTTTGGATGCAACCAATTCATTCAGATAAAAGTTTGGTTATTAGTTAAAATAGTGAAACAGATAAGAACTTATCCAAATATGTGTATGTATGTATGTATATAAGTACGGATACAAGGGGGGCTATGGGGGCTGAAACTTCCACTCTCAAGCCTTAGGTACTTAAAATGTTTCAAGTATTACCTTAATTTTAAATTTAGATAATAAATTAAAGAAGAGTAATACTATACTTATAATACTATTTTTACACATTATATTAAACTGTTTATTGATATTTATGAGTGATTGATAATCATGATTATTTATGTAGTCCTAACCTAGAAGGATAAATATAGAGGATTGGTCAAATTAATTTGTTAATGAATGGTGAATTTTTTTATTACTACTAATTATTTTGAACTCTTGCTTATGTTATTATATAATGTATGTTATAAAAAGTAATTTTATTATTTTTTATAATATTCATATATTATTATTATTTTATTCACTTTAAAAACTTAAATTTAATGCCTATGATTTTATGTACTTGAAGTACATTTTTTTTCAACTCTCCCTTTTTTATTTTTAGATCAGCACATGTATGTATATTAATTTCCCACTTGTCCCTTTTGACCAGTATAGTTAGAATATAGTAGAGGAATTTTGAAATCGATTTATTATATAAACTCACATCTATTATATTATTTCATAATACCTTGATCGAGTAATTATTGTATTTTTAAATTAAAAGCAATTAATATTTGTTTTTATGATAATACATATATCTTACCCAAAAAAAATTACTTAATACTATTTAATCTTAAATGTATAAACATTAACTTAAAACATATCTATAACACACACATACACACACACACACACACATACACTCATATAAACTTATATAAATACGCGTGCGCGAGCACACAAATCCGGACATACAATTATTTCATTCCGTAAAAGGCTTCACCAGGTTGACGTTCTAACTACGTCCCTCTCTCCTATCGTTATACAGTAGTTGACGGTCGTTGTATTATACGATTTTTTTTTTATTCTTATTTTTCTCTCTTTTTCTATTTTTCTGTCTCTTTTTCATATCAGCCATTTACTGTTTTAATTTGAACGATTGTATTCCAATGTCGCCCTCAAACGACATGCCCACGTTTGGTCGTCTCTCTCTCCGCTGGCCATTACTCTCGTCTCACATCAAACCAACACTAACCGATCATCTATCGACTGTTGCACATACAGTGTAGGTATTTCCACTTTGTTAGTGTACTCAATATCATAATAGTGTAATATCTATACCCTGCGGTGTACACCTATACGCTATTAACATTTTCTGAAAATTACATTTTCTCCTTACAAATTATTCGGCTAAGCCGTTTTAATTGATTTACATAATCAATCGAAATATTATTACAACTCCTTAAACTCAGATTTGTATTTTGCACTTTTAACCTATACAATTTCCACTCATAAAGCGACGTAATTAATATAATTTTAAGATAAACATATAAATGTGGTTTTATTTAAATAATGTTGGACCAGAGTTTGAAAGAATGAGATGAATATATATCAATTTGTATTAGTTATATAATATCTTCATACATATTGATTAAAAATAAAAGTAGTAGATAAAATTATAGGAAAAAAAATTAACTACAATCATAAAGTAATAGTAATCTTTGATGCAATATATTAATTTGTTAATTTAACTGTACATATACATTTATTTTATACACATATAATATTGCATATAATTGAAAAATGCTTAAAATTGCACACTATAATTACTATTACATTAACTAATAAGCTATCATAACTCTCTTAATATTTACTTAAAAGTAGGTATAATATGTTCATATATTTACGGTCTTTATGTGACAAATATGTAATGGAATTTACCTTCTTAGTAAAGAATAAACAAAATTACCATAAGGTAAAAAAGTAACGGTTCAGCAAAATATCCAATGCATTACACTAATGACTGCAGGTAAAAATTATTTTAGGTGTATACTAAAATTTCTTTTTTAACATAATAATGAAGGTTATGAAAAACCTAGAGTGGTCTATTTGCATAACTGATTTTTGTTTTGTTTTTGGCTCTGGACAAGATGTTTAGTTCATTAGATGTTTTCCTATATTGTATATTATATACTACATATCTTTAAATGTTATTATACGAAAAGTAATATTCAAGTACCCACGATCAGTGAAGTAAAAATTTTGTTTTCGCTATCAATGCTTCTGTCGATGTGACAATAGAAAAGGAGTTAAAATACGCATCCCATAGCATATAAATCATTGATCCCGAGACAATTGTACCGGTCTCTATAAAAATAACATTATCTTGTAATGTTTATTTAAGACTGTCAAAACATAAATATTACTCACGATTGGCAACGGACAATAGAAATTACCTGCAGATACGATTGTTTATATAAAGGGTCCAGGAGATATTTATTTCGGGATTATTTATTGAAAAATAACGGTAAATGGGGGACACTAAGGGATATTCATGGGAAATTTTGAACAAAAAATAATCATAACTTTTATTTCCATAATACTGGTATATTATACTGTAGTGTAAACCGAATGGCTGGAAACGGCATCTTATTTAAAAAAAAATATTATTAAGAGTTTTTTTTTGGTTTATTAAATTCAACACGCATTAGTATTTTATATTTAAACATATTCTGAATAAAAGAGTTTTCATGTTCTTCACTATATTAAATCATTAAATTATTCAAATAAATCTATATAATAAAAGTCGAATAAACTATTATTGTTATTTTATTTCTATGACATAACGGAAAATGTATGAATCTAATTATTTTTTGTAAATGTATGACTCTAACAGTGTTTAGACCTCACACTGATACGCATGACGTAATACATTTTTACATTAATGACTTGATAAATAATATTAATCATATTTTTAATGATATTGATTAGTATTAACTGATTAGTTAATTAACATTAATAATAATGAGGAAGCTAGCTGAGAGAAAAATCAAGAAGTTAATTTTTAAACGTTTAATAAAAAGCTACTTAAAACTTATTGGAAATATTTAAAAAATGTGTAAAAAAAACTTTTTTATTAAAACTATAGTTAGGAAATTAATATTTATTTAATTTAACTCAATACCACGAAACAATATACAATTAATTAAAAAAGTGCAAGAATGACGAATTATAAGAAAACAATATTTCGGTATAATTTTAGAGTTTAAAGTTAATTTTAAATACCCTTCCCTTAAAATAAATTTTAAATCACATAATTTTATGTACACACAGTTACAAAAAATATTTATTGCATTTTTTAAAATATTATAGAAATTAAATGTATTTCGATTTATAATTAAAAAAAGGATTCTAAAATGAAATGATATATAATCATTTAAACTAATTACTGCATGGTTAAATAATGAAATAGCTAAAAAATATTGATACATTTCAATTAGGGTAACGTATAGTTATAGTTTTATAATTTGAATTGTTAAAAATATATTTTTCAATATTAATTTTTACGAAAACAGTAAAATACCCACCAAAAGTGTTTGAGTTCAAAGGACAAAAAAAAAAAAAAAAACTGCTATAATGTTAGTATCATTTATCACAGGTATGAGAAAATGCAATGAATAAGTTTGATCGTGAAATTTTCCAATTGATTTCATGCGATTATCGATTTACAAAGAATTAGTTACAGGGAACAAGGGTAAAAAAATTGTGAATAGTTTTCAAAAAATAAAAATAATAACTAAACGTGTAACGAAAAACCGATGTCTCATTATATATTATAACGTTATTACGGATGGTTTAATCATTTGTCATCTTACACCACCGGTTGTAACTCCCATCGAAAACGATTACAAATTTGTATTATTATTGTTAGATTATTTGTTATATCAATTATCGAATGTCGTGCATGACACAGACGTACATAATTCGACGTTACGATTTTTTTTTTCCAGAAACAGATGTTTGTTATATTATCAACGATTCTTCATAACATTTTATCATAATATGTTTGTAAAAAAAATTATAAACTATAATCTTTTAGTTGTTATAGAGTCGGTCCTAATTCAATGCGGAAAAATGAATTTCAATATCCATAAATAAATAAATACTGAAATATAATGAAATGAATATTTATTGATTATTTTATCATAATTAAATTTATAACTTAAAATGCTCGTTGTTGCATTAATACCTCGTACAGCTTTGTACAATAAATACATTAATTGATTTGTTAATTTACTGTCTAAGATAAGTGTTTGGTTTAAAATTGAAAACAGCTTCAACAGACATAATATATAATGTCTATTAAGACTTTATACTACATATTAACTAAGAAATATCATTATAATACGATACATATTATCTATATTGAAATCTCCAAAAGATCGTTAATTTAATTAAAATCAAATGTATCTGCATCGATTATCAACAAATAATTAATTTAATTTAATTTCATGTACATACTTGTCCATGTGTTATAATAAATATCATTACAAACCTTAATCTTCCTATATTATAAAATGTCTTTAGTATTATATATAAATGGTTATAATCTATAAAGCAATATTCTATAACAAAACGGATCGATGTTTAAAACCATTTATTTTGTACACCGTACACGAGTCATTTCGAAAACGTTTGACACATATGACAACCGTGAGTTGCTGATACACTACGCGTCACGTCGTCAGAGTTCACTCATTTTAGATATTTTCTTACGTACATATTTTACAGTGTTCGGATTTTTCGATTTTTTCAAATCGTTTATCAAATGAAATCGTTACTACTATCGAATTACTACAGTTGTTAACACTATTACGATTATTATTATTATGTAATGGTGTTCTTGTATAAAGCTTAATACAATATATTCGTATTTAATATTCCGTGAAGCTATCGTGAATAGACTGAAATTTCAAGTGTAATATTCCTAATATAAAAGACGCGCACAAACATGTGCACATGTAACAATTAAAAACACACCACGACCCATTCGCGATTACGATCTTTTATATGAATACAATATTTCGTACAAATAATATAATATTAAATAAAAAAAAAACCGTTGCTTCAATGCAGGGCGTTTCATTTTAGAAAATCGTTTTTAAACACCCGTCATTACCAGTGTTTGTTTTTTATTAATTTCATTACGTGACCAGTGTTCCGATCATTCTAAGCGTATGACTATAATAATAATAATAATAATAATAATAAAAACAATAATAATAGTAATACTATACGAAAGGTATACCTGTAAGCACGCGAATGATACCATCGTATTTTCCATATAATTATCTGATTGGTTGGTCTAGAACCGACAAAAACCGAAATAAAATGAAATATTTGTATCATTGGTAAAAAATGTACGAGAAGTGAGTCTTCATTATATTGTTGTATTGTTTCAATGATAAACTATTTCCCGAACGAATGAAATATACACAAATCTATTGTCGGCTGATCCTTCATTATTTATTACGAAAATTCAAACTTAAACGTGGATTCAAATGTACATTTAAACTACGACGAATAATAAGCAAACAATTGCGTATTTAAGATTCAATCAATATAATATTCACGTTTGAAATTAATATATCATTTTTAATCAATTATGCTGACTAAAATTTACTCGTCTACCAATGATAAGAAACAATAAAAAATATTATATATATAATATTTTAATCTATTCATATTCTATACTACAATAAATTTAATATTATAATTGAAAACATAACACAGTAAAATCATAGAAACACATCATTTTTTGAAAATGGTATTGTTTATGGTTATTGTTTATCGTTTATGGTTACCTTTATGTAATTTTAAATGTAAAAAGTAAGTTACTATAAATGACATCAGTCTTCAAAAAAAAAATAAATATTTATTTAATACTTAAAATACGACAAAAATATATTACTTAACATTAATTTCTATATTTATTAAACAATAATATGATGTAATTATGAAATATACTAAATATAAGTTACAAAAACAAATCTGAAAATATACTACATTAAATATAATTTTATGAAACTTTACATTGGTACCTTCAAAGAAACATGTGTATTTAAGTAATAGTTTATTTCACTATTATTTTTGCTTTAAACAATGAAGTCTATTAACATAAAAAATTATTATAAGATTGTAATAAGGAATCGTAATCCCAAAGCAGTTATATTAGATAAATTTAATAATATTACAATTTAAAGTAATATCATTACAGAAAAACATGAAAGTAAAACTTAGAAAAATATATGAAATATTTCAGCATATCAAGCTTATTATAAATGTTTTGTAGAATGTGCTTGTTCATGGATAATGTAAAGTGATAACTGATAAAAAAAAATGTCAGAAAACGTATTAATGTAATATACCAACAACTTGAATTAGATAATTAATTTAAACTATGAACCGTAGCAAAGTACATAAACATGAAAGCAACGTCGTTTGGAGTTAAAGGTTTGCTATTCGTCAATTCATCATTGTTATTTAAACTTAATTGAAGTTGGCGTAATGCTAAATAAAATAAGTATAGTTAATTCCATACTAAAGCTTATATACAAAGATGATTTAAATAAGTCGTATTTTTATATAATTCTGACGCCTACAAGAGATTTGCTGACAAAATTAAATTCCTGTGTTTGAGAATAAAGGCCAAATATTTCCATAACAAATAATAGGAACGGAAAAAAAATCATGAAATCTCATATTATTAAGATTATATTCGTAAATATGATTAAAACGTTCAAGTATAAAAATATCATAAAATAAACGAATAGTGGTTTATAATGTAAGACTTCGAATAATATTTAAACTATAAATATGCATACCTCTCGGGCCAACACATCGATTCATCCCTGTACCTGAAATCAATAAAATAAAATTATTATTTATGTTTTTGAGATTAAAAATATTATATTGAATATAAATCGTTATTGAATAAATAAATATGTTTAGTTGTTAATATTTCATAAAAGAAAAATAATATTTTCATCAAGTTTTTATAATTAATAGGAAAATCAATTTTATTTGACATATTATAAGGCATTAATGTATTAATTAATAATCTGAAACTTTACTAATTTAACTTTAAAATGAATATTATATATATTTAAAAAACGTCAATTTTAAAAACCATATACTTATTCACTGTTTCAGTTTAAATAACTCTGAATCTATAAAATGGAATAACAACAAATATATTTGTCAATAATAATTTATATTAAAACATATTTAAAAGATCCAAATAGTTATTCAAATCATCAAAGTCTTAGTTATAGTAACTACTCGTATTTAAGAAACTTATGGCTTTAAATACAATATTATTTTAAAGAAAAGTACTCGGAATCGAATCTAATCCAATTTCAAATAAATACCATGTATTTTTTTATGTTTGCATTTATAAAAAAATTACTATTAAGATGTATCACATACTTCACTGACTTTATTGCAATATAAATTGGATACTCATTATAATTAAGCTAAAACTATGAAATTATGAATTTTGCATTTAGAGTTCTCTAAGTAGTAGATGTTATACAATTATATTTGAATTAATATATAACTACAGTAGAAATATATTTAGTGCATTTATTTTTTTTTTTTTTTTATTAAAAATTAGATTTATTAGATCAGTCTTTATTAATGTTAATACATTTTGTAATTAGATAAGTATATTCAAAATGTAATAGTTTTTTCTATAGAAATGAACGGGTATGTTTGCGATGAATAAAATGAGTCTCACTTAACGTAATACTTTTTAGAAATCTAACCTCGACATTAAGCGAAGACTTCCTGTACATAAATCAAATGGGCAAATAATGTTTTATTAATTGCAATTATTTTGAGTTTAGATAATATAATCGGATTGGGAGTAAATTAAAATATACATAAAATATTTAATTGAAGATTTTTCAAACCCTTTCTTATTACCAAAGCTAAAATTAACTAATATTAAAAACACCTAAAAATAATTTATTTTATATTTTAATTGATTGTACATTAAAATATTAAATATTGTTTCAGTGAGAACGACCAAAATTTAATAAAAATAATGTAGTAAATCTGTAATTTTATTTTTATTCTTAGAAAATATAATTTTCTTTGGGCACCCGAACGATTTTCAAACCCTTAATTTGGCGTTTGAACCAAAAAAGGTTCGTCGCCCTTAAACTAGAGTCTTAAATTTATAACACTTGAGTTTTTTTTATATGCAACAGTTATTAATATTAATATTTTATGCGAGCACACACACTTGCGCTGTTCACAATATTTGTTCGAAAAGCGTAGTGTAACAAGACTTTAAAATCAAATAAAAAAAAAAATATATATGGAAAATATTTATAGACACATTTTACAATAGGGATGAAATTGAAATTGTAATGCACTTTTGGCCATTCGATCGGGCACACATGCGATGTATAGGTATACAGGAAAAATCGCAGATACTTTAAAACACTTGCCACCGCTGTAAACACATGTCGCCGTCAAGTGGAAGACGGAGGAGTAATATTTCGTATCTGTTTACGTGCATACATTCTGGGGGTGGATTATAGGCGATATTACACACCCTGGTTTACGCGCACGCACGCGCGCACGTGCACACACGTACACATGCGGTGTGTTATCTCTGGAGGATCTCACCGGTGTCCAAAACCGACGATTTATTTTTATTGCTCATCGATTACGATCTACCGGCACCAAAACGCAATAGTACAATTCAAAGAACACGCACAAACGCACACACACACACACACGTATTCGATATATTATATTTATCTCGTTGTACGCATTATCGTGTACTGTCGATGTTAATCTCGGACGTCTTAATTCCTAATACTGTTGTATCATTGCCCGCAACACGTGTCGAACGGAACTCGCGCGTACTGTAGGGCGAGCGACCGAGCGCGCGCTCGACTCAACTTTGGAAATTAATTAGTCATACGTACGCCCGGGTCCACCATGTGTGTGTTATGGACCTTAACGATTGTTTTAATCGCTGTTTGAACGCACGGCGAGGGCGAGCTATTTTCCCCGTCGTCGTTCTCCGACCACGAAGAAGTATTATGTATCGAATGTTGCAACACTCTGGACGAAAAAATGTACGTATTTTTAAACAAACCTCGCGATCGGTAGGCCGTACGATTAAAAAACAACGTTCAGGGAAAAAATTGTGGTCATTTTTACTTCAGGAGCATAAGGTTTTCTTTAAAATCATCTTTACCAAGCTACGTTTTTTTAGTTGACTTCTTCAATACTGAAAAAACTGATTTTATACAAAAAAAAAAAAAATGTATATCTTTTCAGAGATTTTATCAAGTTAACAACTAATAGCAATTAAATTCTTTTCGCGATTCTGTCAGTAAGATTGTACACGTTAGACGCACAAATAAAACTAAAACAATTCACTTTTTTTCGTACGGTTTAATAAAAATACTATTCAATACAAAAAAGTTGTACATAATCAATTTTAAATTGATTTTGAAATAAAAATATACCTGAGTGTATTGAAAATATCTTATTAAAATTCTACAGTGCAATTTCTTTTTATTTAATTTTAAAATTTTAAATTTTAAATAATAAAATTCAAAATTCAAATTTTACTAATGGTACATTGTTTTCAATGTTAATTGATAGAATACATCGATCTTAATGTAAACATTTAAAATAAGTTTACCATCATAAACACTCAACATTTTTCTTGTATTTGAAAATATCGATTTACAATTTTTTCTATAAAGATTCAACAAATGTGAAAAATAAATTAAAGCCTAATATGAAAATTAAATAGTTGAAAAAGTAATGAAAATGTAATAATTTTTGTGCAAATTTTTTTTTCGTATACACTTACTAAAATGCTTGGATAATTAATATATGTATGTATATAAAAACACATTGCACGAAAGAAACATTGATAAACTCGATTTTTTCGTAGGTACTTTTACAACTATTTGCTCATCAAGTCAATTACCTGAGGGACTAAAGTTACATGGCGGCAGTGATACCTAATGTCTTACAACTTTTCCAATAGCACCAGACAAGAATATCAGTCGCAGTGGTGTGCATGCATAAAATCGGTAACACAGTTTACTCTCAATTCCTCAGAGACTCTTCGAGACGAGTGTAAAAAACCCTCGAGTCATTTTTTTCCAGCTTTAAAAATTAATCCCATTAAAGTGAAGACTTGGTTCTTATTCCGCAGACGGGGAGGGAGAGTAGTGACGTCTTTGCTTGTGCCTGCGGTGTACATAATATATTCATGCGGTTTTCTCTTTCATAAGCACCTCTGATATTTTCGAAATATGCACTCCGCTGTCGCCCCCGGAGTGATTTGCATTACAGAAGAAAAACAATCTCAAGTAAATCCGATATGAGGGTTGTCAGATGAACAACACGTACTCTTATACTACCAACGAGTTTTAAAGCTCCGGCAAAGTGCAATTTCAGTAGAACAAGACGAAGCTATACACACATATTTTGAATTTTCTTTGATTTATGGACATATTATTTGTACGTACAAGATATTATATACAAGGTGACACGTGTGGCTGTGTATGAGTTACGTGTGGTTTCTACTCATAAATACTAACCACACACATAATCGATCATGTATCCAGAAACGTTATTCGAAACGGTAGTTTCTATTGCGACATTATTTTAATGTAATTACCAAATATAATACAACAAACCAACGTGTGACCTGCCGATAAGAACACTATACACAACAGATTATATACAACGGTGAACGTATTAATTAATGTACCCACACGTAATCATTATTTATCTGTATATCATTTAAAATATAATGCTTGTTTAGTAGACAAATTGAAAGGTTGAAATATTCTTAATAATATTGAAACTCTGAATTATGAGTAATAGTTTAATTATATTTCATAGATAACAATCGAGATAAAATGAGCGAAATGTAATATATGACTATAGTACGAGTACTATAAATCAGTCTTTATGCGAAGAAAAACTTATATTTCATGTTCGACACTTTTCCTACACATTTAGACAATGATCAAATAATGGCTTTAAATTATTTTCTTATTTATATGTTCTTAAACGTTAGAACAATTAATGTGGAAATAAAGTTATATCGTATATTAAAAATATCAAAATTTTATTTCAACATAAATCGTAATGTAAAAAAGAAATCCATTTATTGTTGTCCATTATTGTTAATTACTCGTGAATCAATAATCGTATACCTACTCGTAAAATGATTGTGTTGAATAATTATTAATTCAAAGAAATGACGGAAAATAAAAATATTTTATTCTTACTTCTCGGCCTCGTGTGTTTGTTCGGGTACGTTGATGTTTTTGTACGCAAGAAAACCGAAGAAAAATAACGAGAAATATTTGATAATGTATGATACGAGATTATGTTTTACATATGTATACACGTACTTGTAAGTATATAGTATAGTGTGGATATATATAAATATAAATAATGACAGCGATGTCTCTCTGCGGCGGCGTTTTAGTGAAGGTGGGTCCGAACACCTTCGTCGGAAACCACCGAGCTCGGAGCAGCGTCCAGCAGTCTGAAGCCAACAAATATGAAAGGAACAAAATGTAATTGTCGGTTGTGGAGGACCGCAAATTACCCAGGACAGACGTAAAGATACTCACACATCGCACAATGGTGTAAATAATTATTACCGTACGTACAATCCGAATTTCCCACCTCTAGAGTCGTGTATTATTGTAATCATTCGGACAAAGTCATTGTTTTTTTTCTAATATTTTTTTCTTCCCTTCCCGTTCAACATACGTGACGGTTCCTTTCATTACTCGTCGTGACCGATCTACAGGTGTACGATACGAAATTACCAGTGTACGTTTTGGAGATAATAAATGCTCTTCTGTATGTATATTATAGATGGATACATTTATGATCGAACCAAGTGTTTTATTTGTAAGCCTTACGTGGAAAATAATTTTCAAACATAAAGTCCAATCGATCATATATGATACTTATACTTACACATTATGTATGCAAAATGTTATTTATATCGTTCCTCAGAGTTGCGCGGGTATAATAAGGCAAAAATAATATTGTGTTTAATTCCGTTTTGATTCAATAATAATATTGTTTTTATTATAAAAAAAAAAAACCATTGAATTTCGATTATATCTAAATGGAATGAGCAAAATGAGTTTTCGATAAATTACATTAAATTTTATGTTATGCGCAAAAGTTTACCGTAATTGAAAATTAACACTTCGTAATCATCACGGATATACTATATAGCTGTAATATAATAAAAGAAAACATGTACTTTCCGACGTATGAGAAGTAGGATTGTGAACGATCGGTAAAACATTTATATTGCCTATATCAACTTTAAAAAAACGCAAGATTACATGCTACACTGTTTTGCAAGAAATTATTATACGAGTTCCGATGATTTTTCGTTATCATTTTACCCAAATGAATCAATCATAGGTCATAGATTTCTCAGAACTATGCACACACGCTCACGTACACGAATACAAATTTATGTACACATATAATCACACGTAAATTAAAACGTTTTCACGTGCGTCATAAAAAATAGTCTACCGTGTTAGAACCAGGGGCATATTTTAGGGGGGGGGGAAGAGGGCAATCGCCTCCCCCTGAATTTGTATTTAAGGAATTGATTATATGAGTATGTGACATACACATTATAATTTTTTTTAATGTGGATCACTTTATAACGAAATAAAATTACGCGTGGCTGTGAATACTGAATTGGGCTTTTTTGTCGGGTCCATACTTTGAAAAAGTTTACATTGAAAAATCAAATAAAATACAAGGATAACTTTTAAAACACAGACAGGTGTTAAAAAAGAACTACACAAAATTCGATTCTAAGTGGATCCGACATTGGATTAAAAAAAAAAAACTACAAATTCACCCGATTCACCGGATTCACCCGATTTAAATATTACCAAAATTTGATTTGTAAATGTTGAGCCTGAATTAAAAAGAAATTAAGCCCCCCCCCTAGAAGTAAGTCTAAATACGCCCATAGATAGAACAACTCTTCGTTGAGTGGACCCGTCGAAGTAAACTGTAATTCAGTGATCCTGTCGCAACACAGTGTATAGTAGTTTAAAAACGTTTTCTCCCGTGATTGTACGCTGGAAAATTCGTGCCATGATCGTATTATTATTATTATTATGCCATTGACAAACTATACGGTAGGAAGGTACCTACGCACTACACGTGTTCGCGCCTCTGTACGGTTTAGTTAACGTCACACGTCACGTTTTAATATCAGCCGAGCTGCTGCAGTAGCACACGCACCCGACCGAACAGATTTAGTAGTAGGCATAACGTGTACGATGATACTGGTCCGTATACGCACACGAGCCGGAAATTATTCTCGCGAGCGAATGATATACCGCTTTCCCCGAAAATAAACAGAAAGTTAAAAGGCCCTACTATGTTTGCACAATAACATTACAAAATTAACGATGAGAAGAGCTGATCATTTACTCGGATAATTTGAAAAACCAATGTAAGCGATCGAGGAAGGCCCATGTATATATTTAGGTGTTATTTAGGTGTATAATTTCTCTGAAAATCGTATTGTTGTGTTGCAAAATGTTGAATCAGAGATGTGGTGAACTTAAAATTTTAGAAAATAAATTTTCATTTTACTGATAGATCAAAAACCACCACCATATCTATGATTTTTAAAGAATTTTAGAATATATACTAAAATGTATTGTACAATTTTGTGTTACAGAACAATGTATCTTACAATCAATGGTTTTACGTTGTATTGTTTTATATTAATAAAAAATCTGTATCCACCCTAAGTAGTTATAGTTTGTCTCAGAGTCAATTGCCTATGAACTATGCCTTCGGCACTATCATAGAATATTGTAGAATTCTATAAAATAATTATTCCACTCAGTATGCTTAAGATAGTATTGTAAATATACTGTAAAAATATAAATATAGACTATAAACTAATATTCTGAGTCCCAAATAATAGTCGAAAAAATTATTATTTTAATAGTAAGAATAAAAACTGGTCGTTATAATCAAAGGTATAATTATGTTTTAGGATATTTGTAAATTTTTAGCAAACAAAAGCAAACTACTATGTAGTTACTTTTTTATAATATTATAGATTATAGAAAAAACACAATTTCGTTATTATTTAGTTATAAAATATATTGGGTAATAAAAAATGAAATTTCATAGTTTTTAATTCTAAAAATGTGATGTATTAATATTTTATTGTTAATCGCTGACAATTGATAGTTTAATACTCCAAATATTTAAATACCCGAAATATTATCAGATAAATGTATTAATAGGATATTATCATTAATAACCATAAGAAGTTGCAAATATACACAATTTTAATACGAGTACATTTTGTATTTTTTTTACTTATGTTGTTTGGAATGTACTCGATTACCAGATGAAAATTATTAATAAGTGTTGAACGATGTGTTTGCTTAAATATACTTCTCCATAATTTTTTTTTTCCATTTTCTATTTATTTAAATACAGAATGTCGATAACATCCGCGTATAGTAATATATTTGCATACTCATTTTGATTAAAACACGATGTAATGATGTATATAACTAGATAAATAATATTAAATAAACTAAATAACGCGACACGATATTTGAAATAAATTCGCCAATCACGCGTTTGAAACGTAACTGGTAATAATTTCATGCGTAAATCGTGTCAAAACGTAATAGTTTATAATCTACAGCAGAGAACTTAAGCAGAGTTGCAATGGCAATGTGCAGATGTACGTATAATATACTATACGGGACTGGCAACAGCGTATGGACAAGCCCTATAAACAGACGCGTCTGTTTAGGACCAGTTTCCGAGTCTCGTTTTTCCGTAATGGTTTCTATTGGCTTTGCGACTGGAGAAAAAAACTATCATGTATACGATATATAAGACTACATATGTATATACACATAAAACGCTACTATTTTTTTTTTTTTTTTATACATTTTCTTATTTACCTCGAATTTTTCTTACCTATTTTTTTTCCCCCTCGGTTTACGACATCCCAAATAGGGCCTGATCGTGTTAATTATCTGTGTCCAAGATTTACGGACAGGAGTAATTAAAAATCCGTGACGTGATGTGTATAATTGAAATTGAAACAGATTAACAATGGCCAGACATTCAAACGTATAGGATACGAGTACAATAAAGAATCGGTGGTCGTATGTAGGTAGGTAGTACCTACTCCTTAATCTCTCGATGCTGCGAATTTTTTCTTCTCCTGTTGAGCCTTATAACGTATACCGGAAAAAAAAAAAGCAGAAGCAGTATGCAATTTATATAACATTACCATTTGCGGGACCCAAAAGCCCGTAGGCAATCGACATGCTAAAATAGAATACAGAATTAAATGTGTACGTTTTTTGTCTTTAAAAAAAAATTTTTTGAGGTCACCTAGTTTGTGCATACAATGGTCTAAGGCATATTTATATATTCCTGTACACTTTGATGAACAGATGTAGTGACAAATTAAATCAAAAATATAGGACGAGTTTATTCGGATAAACAGCAGTTACTAAAAACAATGCTTACAGCTCTAGACAATTTATTAAACTTAAAATGTATAATGTACACACCACGGTATATCGTTAGGTTTTATAAATTGTATAGATTTAAAAAAAAATATCTTTAAACAAGTATGCATATTTTTACTATTATAACAAAAAAAAAAAATTATTCATAGAAATAATATAATTCAAAATGTGTAGGCGTCAACTATAAACTGTGGATCAATTTAGATTGATAATTTTGTATGTAAATTAAAATAAAATTATATTTTATACCAATGATGATAATAATAAATGTATGGTTTAAAATGATAAAACAAAATTGTTGGCATATATCTTATACTGCATGTAGAATAAATTTTCAGAAATTAGTTTTATTTTGTAATCTATTTACCATTGTTATAATTGAATACGATGAATTGTGGATAAATCCTGATAAAATACAAATTCATTTAAAAGTTGTTGCTATATGTGGACTGCAGAATTGACCTTTATGTCATTCAATTAAAAATTTATTTATTGATATTCGATGTAAGTAAGACGTTTTTAAAATTATAAAATCATTCATCTCATACATGAATATTGTTTATTGATTTAGCCATTCTATTTTATGGCTATATTTTTTAAACCAAGTATAATAATTCAGTTCAAAATAAACGACAGAATTTTTATTTAATTGATAATAAAAATAAAAATATATAACTACACAGTTCTAAAAAGATTTACTTTTTTAACGGGCAACTATGGTTTTAAAATATCAGGCAATGGTTTATGGTGTGTTGAATTGCGTGTTAACGGTTCTTCCTAAGTATTTATATATAGAGGTCTACTGTATCTTAAAAAGGGCCATTTTCCCTTTCAAGTATGAAATAACATTTAAAGATCAAAATTCTGCTACCATATACCTGTGAATGTGCTGCAGAACGCAATGGTTATTTTATATCGCACTGCTATATATTTATTCGTTTTTCATTCCTTATTAGAATTTAATTACATTTTATATATTAAAAAAATAATTTATATTTAAGACCAAAAATATTATTTTTATCGAATGAAACGTGTATCATCGGTGCACTGTATCCATTATTTTGTAAATGGCATATCATGAATTATGGACAAAAAAAACTTAAATGGCCTTGACAAAAAAAAAAAAAAAAGATTCTCTCTATAGTCTGGCGAATTTTCCTGCGTAATTTAATAGCTACTGGTGTGAAGTAATTTATCGGTATTCGTTGACAATATTTCTAACACATACCATTATCTCAACACGACTACCTACTATAAAAGAATTACCAACAAAACACGATGGTTACGTCTGGACACAAGATTTCAATTAAAACGAACATGATGCCTACTGCATCGTACTGCATGTGCCATTTATGTTTGTGATAATGAGATAGATTTATGAGTTATAAATATCCAAGATACATTTGGTTTCGTATGTGTCATTATGTCGAAGGACCATTCAATTTTTTTTCACGATTTATTTGTAAATGTGTATTCTATATTTTTTGTTTAGTCGTTAACCGATTTTAATAATGTGTGTTTTAACTTTAAGTAAAAAATGTTTTTATTAAAAATTTCTTTATGTTCGACTGTTTTATCCTGGTAATCTATGAGAGTAAAAATAATAATAAGTTTTCATTGAGTAATCTTATAACGTATCTAAATTTGATTAAATAGCATTGTGAATATCATTAATAATAATGAAAAATTAAGAATTACTTTTTAATAACGTACCTATTCAATTATATAAATCGTATAAATTTACCTCTTTATTGGAACTGGTTTATGAATGATTAATTCACACAAAGTATAAAACTTGTATTTTATTATTCATCAATAAAATCGTTATAATTAATTATTAATTTGTAAAAATGAAATAAAAATTGTTAAAAATACATGCATATGTTTCGTTTTAACTTTATAAAAAAATAATTGTGAACGGGTAAAATTTAAATTTTATTTAACACGTTGTTATATTTATATCACTGGAAAGCCGATTTATGTATTGTCTAACAATCATACTTTTATGTTCTGTTACATGTAACCGATTACATAAATTAAAATCACAACAAAACATTGACATCATGTCAAAGACATGTACAATTAATAAAAATATTTTTTTATAAAAACGTCGAAATTAAACATTGTTTATTATATTAAATAAAATAATCGTGTCATCGATATATGTAGTTATAAAAACTAAACGTGCGTTCGTAGTATAACACGTGCTCATAAACTAATAAAATGTACCATTTTAATCAATGGATTTTGAAATATTTGAAATCAACTTTCATTTTCAGAAGTCATAAACAAGTATATCCTAATAAATATTTTGTAAAATAATAGTAATAATATCCCATTGGACATGAGTGGTGGTGTCGAAAAGGCAGAGAGAGTGGAAGAGGGATTTGAACGTTAAACGCTAACAATTGCTTCGTGTACGTCTGTTAAACCTACACGATCGCAGTACGGTACCACGCGTAAGTTGCACAGAAACTTGCGTTTTTTTGCGTACACACAAAACCACAGACCGTTACTTATCGACGTTTGACAACTTCACGTTCGCGCTTTTTCGTCCAACTGTCTGCGCGTTGAGATCAACGAAAGATTACTACGAAAACATCAACACGCGCACACGCATACGCACGCGCTCGCGCGCGCGTCGATGACTAGTCGTACGCCGACAATTTTATTATTGAAATGTCGAACGTGGACTTTGAAGAATTCAGATAGTGGCGCGTTCATCGCGTTGTTCATTTCGCCTCAATAAATCAAAGACTTTTGTCCATATAACATTCATATATATGCGCGCGCGGGCGCGTCGAAGGGTGCGCAAGGCCGTCCATGGTGTGTATATCGGGTGACAATACGGCTTTCGGTCATATCTACCCGCCTTGTCCCGTTCTTCCCTCGTGTACAAGTTTTCTATATATATATATTTAAAAAGCTTTTCGCTGTAATGCTCCGCGCGCGCGGAAAAGCTGTGGATGATTTGTGTGGAATTCGTGTCGGGTTTATTAGAGTCAGCCGTCCCCCCCTTCAATCCCGTCAACGGTACTGCTGGGCTGTATATGTGTTCCAGCTGACTTTCGACAATCACCCGTTTGCTGCGCACACACACACACATATATATATATATATATGAATAAAATACACACACACACACACACGCAAGCGCGTTTGTCCCCAAGCCGCCGCCGCCGTCGTCGTCGTCACCGTAGCTCAAATATTATTTACGACGTCTAATAATAATCCCTACGACCACGCGTCTCTCGTGGTGGTGCAATCTTTTTTTCCTCTCCCCAACGTCAAAATTATTGCTCCGCGGATTAATTCTAAAATACTATTGCGCGCTAATAGATGTCTTAGGAAAACGACGTATATAGGTTTCCGACACACTATACATTCGCTTATACGTACAGGCGTGAGTGTACGTGGTTTTTTTTTTTGTTTTTTGTGAGGATTTTACGCTTCTTAAACAGAAACATTTCAACCCAGCGTACGTTTATTCCCGACAGCGAATTAGAATATTGTTCCAGTAACACAACGCTAAAACTAAATACGTTTTGTGGGCGGAATAAATGCGAACTCACAATTATTGCATATCATTATTAATCATAACCCAAAAGTAATTATTTTATTATATTAAAATATATTCTACAATAATCAGTGTATACTTACATTTTTGCTAACTAAATCGAATAACCCAACATAGATTGATAAAATCAGTATATAAACGCATAATGTGTTTATGAGAGCGCGCAGTTACGAAAACATTATTGTCCTTAAACTCGTAAAGCAACTTAATTTATAAATAAATACTTCTTTATAATTGCCGCTTATTCATGATTTCGTTTTAATAAAACCGTATTTTACACAGACAGCACTACAAAATAAATTACAAGGTTATAAAATTACTTTAAAGTTATTATACGAATTTTATATGTGCAGTAGCTCAACCGGTAATCTGGTACGTACCACCGAATACAACATGGTACCTACGTTCGTATATATTTTTGTCATCGGATACACTACATAGTGTCTTATTTTCTCATTTTTTATTTTTTTATTTTATTTTTATAATTTTATCAGATGTACAATATTCGGCATTTCTCTTTCTGTTTTAATGTGAATTTCATGATAATTATTTTGTCACACGATATCTACTAGATAGCTAGCCTACAATATTTCATATCACCCCATGTAACTACATCGTTCCATAAACCATCACGTATGTGAAGTATAAAAAAGAAATAATACAAAACTGTGGCACTTTATTCTCAACAGGTACCCCGTTACAGTATATACGTTTGGTTTGTACCTTAAAAAAAAAAAGACAACAACACTATTGCCGAAGCAATAACTGACGGTAATAATAATATCATCGTTGTTATTACCCTACCAGTCACGGTTGACCAGATCAGATAAAAACCAAGGGGGACGAAATCCCCGCGGGTATAATTTTTTCAACCGATTATTATAGGTTTATACATATACATATATATGTTTGTGTCTACACAGTACATGCACATATATATTTATGTATTATATATTAATAGATTATATCTAGTCGCAATGAATATGTCAACAATCAACACGAGTTGTGTCCTAAACGAGCGTTTAAAATGTTACGATACAAGTTTGGATATTACAATATTTCTCCGCACTAGAAGTCGTCAAGTTCTATGATATAAAGCCATTTGACAACAGTGATTTAGGTAGGTAGCTACAATAATATAATATAACATGCTGTTGATTTCAATTGAATATTTTATTTCTTAGAAATTCTCCATTACCGCAGTAAATCCAGAAAAGTATTTTAAAAGATGTAACAATTATATTATTAATATAAAAAGTTTTAATATAATACTTTTATAAAATAATAATTATTCTACATAGTTTATTTTCGAAGTCCCTTCTATATTTGAATTTTTCTAACGAATAAAAATAATCAATTTTTGACAGTTTTTATCACACAGACATAATTTTTTGAGTTTTTTATGTTATTAAATGAAATTAAAAATGACTATAAGAAACATCCAAAAGTAATTAAAATAAAAATATTTGTTTACAGATTGTATAGATATTACATTGAATAGATTGAATATATTTTTTTTTTTTTTTTTTGACTAATGTGCCCATTTTATTATAATTTTTAATAATAAGTATAGAACTTACTCGTATATAATGTATGATTAATCTAAGGTATTTTAATGACGAAAAATTTGAATTAATATAATATTTTTAAATCAACTTTTATTATCATATTAGATTCTATTATTTGCAAAAATATCTTGACCAAGAATCAATTAACTGTTGTACCATTATTTAATGTAACGTATTTTTAAAACTGTTGGCGGCCACAGAAATTTAAATTAATACATTCAAAAATTATAAATATAAATAACAACCAGTAGCGCGCAGATATATGTCATAGCATACTCGTATAAAAGTTAACACGTCGTATCAAAAGAAAACTAAAAATTTACTATTCATAAATCATCGTGTGTTAAAAATAAATATACAAATTATATTTTAAAAACATGAGTTAACTATAAATGTCAAACAAATCAAAAAAAAGTAAACTAGTAAAAATTATTTTGAGCGTTTGTTGTTCTTGTTGTTGTTGTTGTTGTTGTTAGCTCACAATGATGATAGTTGATGTTAAACATAATCTATGAATGTCAAATTTCTATAATATTCATGAAATATATAAAAACTTACAAAAATTGTTTAAAAATAAATTATATTCAAATGAAAAATATAGCTTCTATAGTTTTACTGACCATTCAAAGTTTAAAAAACATACTTATACAAAGATATTAGTGTACACTGAATTCGAGCGGGATAAATTCCTTTTAAACGTACCTAGTTTCCGTCGTAATAAATTATTTTTAACCATTGAAAGCACTTCTTTGTTTTTTTTTTATTATAACGATATCGATGAAAACCTGAAATATTTTATACGAGTTGAAGTAATAGAATAATATTGTGCATGTGATATTAATCAAATATCTATTAATAAACTAAGTATAATTTACAATAATATATCTTCAAAAATCTCTATAAAACGAAGGTGGAAATAATTACTGGTCCGTATACTGACTGCTATCATCATTAGAAAATAGATGCAAGTATTATAATAGTGTGCAGCTTGTATACAGACAGACTGGTTACCTTTATAAACTACACCCACAGACAACGACCCTATGAACGATTTACGACAAACGTAATGTCTCTACTTTTTCAATCGATCTAACGTATTCATAAAACTGATTTTATTGAATCCGTTTTCATTGAACAATGATTGTTTCCAATACGGAGAGGAACCTCGAGTTTCGACTCTAATGTAGTCAATTATTGGTATTTGTAAAAGACATCGTATGTGTGTACAAATATTTATGTATATATATATATATATATATATATATATATATATACATATTTTATTATGTTTTTTTTATTTTTCATTCTTATTCCTTTAGCTGTTTCCGTTTGTGAATGAGAGTGCTTGGTTGGAAGAAACAAAGAGCACATAAATATGCTGGAATGTGGAGCGACTACCTGTCAACAGGCAAAGCTTGTCAATCTTTAGTGTGTGTACTGTACACAACGACAATGGTAGCATGGGTCCAAAAATAATAATTTTTCTCTGCACCTATTAATAGACAAGGCATTTTTATACGACAAAAACTGTACAATCAATAATTTATAACAAGCTATTTTATAAAAAAATACATGTAATCATAGTGAAAAGTATTCGTTTTACTTAAAATAAACAAATGCATTTGCCGATACCGATATATAACTTAGCATCGCGATTTAATTTTTCAAAGATCATTTATTTATTTTATATTAGTTGAAATCAAAAAAAACTGAACAGTTAATTTACATAATACAATTATTTAACTTCTTTAAATGCAATATTTGAAAGAGTTTCATTAAATTAACGTGTACTAATTGCAATGAACAATTTATATTTTTAATGAAGTAAAATGAGTTATGATACTATAAAAACTAATCACGTGTATAGTTTGGAAATATATACTGATATTTATAATATTTAGAAGTTATTTAAAAATCTAAAAACCAATAAATTATTAGTTGGAAAAATTATGAGGTTAGCAAGAAAATTAGTCAACAAATCTGTTACATCATATCTAATATATTTTGTCCGTCCTCCTTTCTGAAAAACATATTAGTATGGTAATATGTGTAACAGCAGATATAAAAGTAATTTTTTTTAAATGTATTATAATGGTCTTGATAAAACATACATTAAGATTATAGTATTGAATTCTGATTTAGAAAAAATGATTTTAGATTGAGTTTATGTAACGTCTTAAAATGAAAAAAATCTACTATTCCATATTTTTAAACGTATTTTTAGTATATATATTTTTTTAATATAGTTCAATAAATACACCCTAAATCTATAACACAAACCACAATGACATTTATACTACAAATGTATGTATGTATGTAAGTGTATTTTTTCTTACAAAATAAAGAAGGAAAGAAATAAAATAATAACTTCGATTCGAATACGAAACATATATTTCAATATCCCTTTGAAGGTCATCAAGGACATTAGAGCGACCACAACCCAATAATTTTGATACTTTTTATGTTCCTTTGCTCCCACATCGGTTTGTAATGAGAAAATACTCACCAGACTCACCAACCCTATTACCCAGTAGGCGGTTCTTTATATAGCGTCTACATATTGCTTTTAGGTGATATTATGATTATAAAAAAAATAATTATTAATTTTTTTCCTATCTATTATTATAAGATATGACGTTTTTACGGTGCAACGCATATAATATTTCGATGTTATAGTATTAAAAATAAACCGGTTTACGATCAAATTAAATACGTATAGACAAATTAACTAGATGCGGTGTATTGTCCGATAAGTGGTCTATGCGTCAATTGGCAAATATCGTCTGTTCGTTTTGATGTAAAGGTAAGGAGAATTATTTCAAACCTTTTACACTTATAATATTGACACATGCAATGATTTATTAGTCAGAATTTCGAACCGCCTAATATTTTCATTCTTTAATTCGTATTGTCTTGCAAACAGTATTAGGAATAGATAATATAAAATTTATATAGATAAAGATGAAATATAATATGTCCAAATCCATCTAGATAAAGATAATAGATAAAAAAAAAATTAAAATATCTAGATAAAGATAAAAGATAATTTCATTTTTATCCAGATAAAAAAAAATATTTTCAAAAATTGTTATTTTTTGGTTAATATTTCATATTTGTAATAATATCTATGGAGACTCAATTATAATCATTATTATCAATAGGTACCTAGATGTTTAATGTTTATTGTAGTAATGTTGACTACCATTAAACAGTATTTATATATAATGTACAATATTTAACGATAGTTAATTACTAAAATGTTACACAAAAAAAAAAAAAAAACTATGAAAATTACTCTGTACGTATCAGGATGAATACAGAATACATAAGAAATTATTTTAAGTTCACAATATTGTTTTCCATATAATCTTAATTTGATGATTTTCATTATTCTATAAGTAGTTACGACTTTACGGGTTCTAAGAGTGAAGTATTGACTATTCAGCATATGAGGAACATGTGTTTACTAAAATCAAATACCTGTTATATTGGAACTTCCATGGAAAAATAAGAAATTAAGTTTAAAAGTACCAAAAATATTTTCCCGACATAAAAAATACAAACAAAATGTCATACCAAGAAATATTAATAAGTATAATAAGTAATAAATATTAATAATACACGAATTATAATTATAAATACAAAATCTATATATATATATATATATATATATATATAAGAAAGTCGAGTTAGTTACAGAATTTATAATTCAAGAACAGCTGGACCGATTTTGATGATCTCTGATTTATTGGATTCGTCTCCATACAACTCTAATCTTGGCAAGAATTCAGACAATTATCTAGATAAGTAAACATTTTATCTTAGATAAGTAATTAGATAACATAGCGTTATTTACCTAGATAAGATAAAAGATGATAAAAAATCTATCTAGATAAATTATATAGATAAATTTATTTAGATAAGTCCCAACACTGCTGGCAAATGCAAGTTTGTATTTTTCAATATACTATGATTTCAAATTTCAGGATTGAACCATTATTACTTTCATTGGAAGATTTGAAGGCCAGAATATATTCTCACCGGTGTATATAGAAACAAATTACAAAATAATATTTGGAAAATATTATACTAATTTAAATTTAAACACATTTTTATGTAGTTGATCATTATTTATAAGTGGGTTTTTATTATCAGGTATAGATGAAATCAAAATTAATATTAATATCACAAATTAACAGTCTAAATATGTAATTTCTAACATATAGTTCATGCAGTAGTAAATGTGTTATATTAAAAAAAATTATGATTTAACATAAAACCATTTAAATACATACAATATTATAAATTTTTATCTGTCATATAAGATATAACTTATTAACAGATATCCAGTAATTTAAAATAATTATGATTTGTTTTTTTTTTTAGAAAAGTGTATAGTTTTATGACTACTACAGTAATCGAGGAAGCAAATGTATAGTTTTAGGTATCGTGTAGATGTAGACATGTAAAACGCCTATTTAATGAATACTTTCACATTGTATTTGTAGTTTTGACACTCGTTATCATTGCTAACTATTGTTGATTTAGTAAACCTATCATTTTTAAACATTTCTTAACCTAACTATTAAACTAAAATCTTAGATCACCAAACATTTTGTTCTTTTTTAAACACAACATTAATGAAAATTGTATATTATAGATTCTGAGTGGAATGCTGCGTTTTTTTTTTTGTGTGTGTAGTTATGTACATGATTTTAATCAAAATAATTGGTCCGATCATCACAAACATGGGATATTTGTAATAGAAAATGTTGTATAGTTGATATTCTAAGGCGGGTATTTTTAAGAATTTTCCAACAGTTTTCTAAATTATTGTGAAAAACTAGATTCATTAAAAAAAATGGCAATATTGATGGCATACGGGTTTGTCACAAAATCGAATTATTTTTTTCATCGTAACTCATAGAATTATATTCGCTGAAACATGAAATTTTCACTGAATGCTTATATCACTGTTAACTATAGATGGTTTTCAAAAGATCTTCCCTGAGAAGTATAGTAAAGCTATTGGTGAATGAGTGCATCTCTGTACCTCATTTCACCGTGAGGTGCGACTCGACTTAGAAGTTTTGCACTTTTTTTATTTTAATATCTTAAATAAAAAAATTACATATTTAAAGAGTTACTTTGCTTTTATTTGTACTATATTGTACTAGAATTAGTAACAAATATGAAATAATGGGTGACTTTGTTTGAAATTAAATTTAAAATATTGAATTTATGATTACTAATTATTGTATTTTTATATAACTGAGCATTTTAATAATAAACTTCTCTAAATAGTACAACATCATGAAAGTTTAAAATATGAAAATGGGAAATTAAATGAATCAGCATGTAATTGAAATGAATGATTAATTTAAACTATATGGTGAGATTGATTGGTATAACATTTGAACGTTATGTAAAAATGCAAGTAGTTATTACTTAAGTTAAAACATACTATATAATACTCAAAATAAATATTTTGCAATTTTCTTGATTTCTAAAAAAAAAAAAAAATACCCATATATTTTTTGATTAAGAAGTAGATAATTATTCAACTTTAAGATCTTAGAAAAAAAAAAAAAAACTAGCAGTAATACTCAAATATTGAATTACGTTGATGAAACATAAAAATGCATTCTTATTAATAAGATAAATAATATAGGTATTACAACATTTTTATAATATATAGCCATAACCCAATTAAATAATTAATAAATTCTAAAAAAACTTATGAAAGTGCATATTTCATCAAATTTTAAAACAAACTCTAGTATAATCCAATTGTCCTAAATAGGTTAATGTTTGATAATATGATGTTGACCAAAATATATTATAAATAAAATCTAAAAATAAAGTATTATAAAAAAATCAACAAAAATTAAATGGATTGTTAGAAACTCTCGCTCATATTGAGCGCTAGAAATCTGAGAAACTTAACGATTTTTCAGAAATGTAAAACGTATACTTCTACTGTTTTTCTTTTTTTATTAGTTTGAAGCATTAGGCTTTATAACATTTTATGTTCCGGGTTAAACGAATTTTGCAAAAACTTTTCCAGGTATTAAATCAGTAATAAAAGTCTCATAAAATATCTTTAGGGTATAGTATACAGTATAGATACAGAAAATTTTAAAGACAATTTTGACTTTTTCTTAGAAATATTTCATATAAAATAGAATAACTAAAAAACTAGAAAATAATTTTAAATTGTGTTCTGTTAAAGCTTTTATATATATTATTATAAAATTTATTGCATTTATGTTTAAAATATATACAAATAAAATCCATGGCAAATCATAAGCTATTTCACCTAGTGTATTAACTATTAGGTTCAGAACATTTTATATTATAATTTGTTTTTTATATTAAGTTTTTTTAGTTATTTAGTTTAATATTCGTTATAAATAATTGTTTTCACAAATATAAGCTTCTACTTATATGATCTTTTATAGTATAAAATTGTATGCATTGCATCAATTTCACTCCGAATCGTCACTAGAGTATAATGGTTTATTATTAATTTTAAGTTCATGTTAATATAAATAACATATAACTAACATGACAGATGATTTACACTCGAAACTATATAATATTTTATTTTACTTTAAAAGTTTATGAGGATAACAAATTAATTTTAATGTTTTTTTTTTAAATAATATTTAAAATCTGTTCTTAGTATATAATAAGCAAATAAGATAAATTGACAATGAAAAACGTGATATAGTATAAAACAATACAATCCATCTATTATGACTTTCATCTTTGAACTCTCTGATAGTTAAGAACTTATAATGTTTTCAGCATATATTTAAATTCAATGTATTTATTAATTTTTATTTTATTAATAACTTTTAAAAAACAAGTGATATTTAAAAGCTGTATGATTTAAGTGTTGTGCCGAAGGGTTCAGGGTGCATACGTTATTACTTAAATTTTGATAAAATAAAATAGTGGTGAAAACTTAATATTTTAAACTAAGTCTATTTACATTTTGCGTACATTCGAATATTGTATAACACTGATTTATATTGCTCTGTGTTCAAAAAATTAACTTTCGTAATTAAATTAAATTAATAAAAATATAATAAAACGGAACGGGTGTGAGATGGGATGGTCTCGAAAGGCCTTTAACCAGAAGAAGAAAAAGAAGAAGAAGAAGAAGAAGAATAAAAATATAATATAGTATTTTTTTTAAATATTTAAATATTTTTAATATTCCGAGGGAAGAAAATATAGAAAAAAATAATAAATTCGCTTCGAACGATGCACATACCATGTCGAATTAAATTCCTACCAATATTAAAATATTTTTATATTCTACCTGGCTAAATTAAATAGATTGATTTATTATTTTTACTAACTAAATATTATATACTTATGTCATATAATTTAATAAAATAGATAGACTAATATATTATATTCAATAGTTATTAATTATATAAATTAATACCTTTATCTTATTAATTGTAGCGAAATAATTTTCTTAAATAACTGTTCTCGAAATCTAAATTTACTTTACACGTTATAATATGATATATTCATGAACAGATCCTGTAATTTGCATTTATTTATTGTGATAATAATATCATACTTGTATAATATTTTTGGTTGATAAAACATATACAAATCTATTTGAAGCGAGAAAAGAGAAAGAAGTAACATTGTACTATGTATATTATTCATTGATCAAACCATGATATTTTTTTCCATTTTAAATCTCAGACTGACTTAAAATTAGCCAAAATTTTCAATTTATAATGAAATACTTTCACTCTAGGTCTTAAATAAAGAAATGTTAGTTCATAATATTGAGCTTCCTATAATCCTTATACTCAAATATTTTATGTAACTAAAAAAAAGTAGGTACATGATTTTTATATTTAATATAAGTATACACATATCGATATTATAATAAATTATATGTGTATTAAAAAAAACATCTTGAATTTAGTGACTGTTTAATTTAAATTCGTAACTAAATAATGCGCAAAAATGTAATAAACAATATCTATTAATTCATGCACATTATTATGGTTAAAAATATTTTAGACGAAGTGATAGAAAAAAGTTTCCCGGTGAATAGAGGTATTTTATAGTTGGATTTAATAAACGTTATTTGGTGGCTGTATATATAATCATTGATATTATGTATGATAAATAAAATTATATATATATATATATTAAATGGTCAGTGTACGAAATGTCGATATCCTTATCGAATCACCATGGTATAATGTTTATACATACCTACCGAAGTATCATTTAAAATTCGATTATAATAATAGTAATTATATTATTAAATCATTGATGTACAGAATAGGATTTACCCGTAAACTAGTTCTTCGTTTATAATGTAACAGAATATTCGTTGGTGAAAACAATTGAAACGAATTGATCCATCATCGTACGAGATAAATCGATGTAATAGGATTCTAATAAGTACATAGTATCTGTAATATAATACACATATTCCTACATATTATAATATACGTATTTATACCACTTAATCTTTCATTGATCGTGTATTGATTTATAATTTATTAATAATATCATAACATTATTTGTGTATGCAATGCGTGTTTACCTATACTTATCTACCGTTTTAATGTTTATTATGTCGCATACAATCTTTATGACGCACACATTATATTATAATATTATTATAATCTCTGTATGTATGCGGACAAAAAAAATAAAACAACAATCAATTGGAAACGTGTGAAAAATGTAATGGTATACACGACAATTTTACGCGTGATATTTTACGTTCCTTTACAATATATACGTTTAGGTTGCACTACTACTACAACTGTTGTTGAGAATTTTTAATTTAACGACAGTCTTAATACGTTCCTTATGGTTGGATTCAACACATCTACTTCGCATTTATTGATATAGCAGACAAAAATTTCATATCGTATCGCTATAATATGTCATCTGTAAGTAAGAAACTACTAAATTAAGATAAATATCTTGTTACAACAAAGCGAAGAGAATATTTAAATATCTGAAAACCATACGAGTTCATCTACGAACAAATTGTAGTTTTGTAATATGAGTCAAAATCGTATTTACACGAGTACAGCTACGCAATGTAATACGTATGAATTAAATTCAAATGGAAACTTAAAATGTGCAGTTCAAAACTCTATAGTAATTTAATCGT
Organism: Sipha flava; assembly: GCF_003268045.1. Classification (NCBI taxonomy): domain Eukaryota; kingdom Metazoa; phylum Arthropoda; class Insecta; order Hemiptera; family Aphididae; genus Sipha; species Sipha flava. Next base: position 1,146,470 of record NW_020273615.1, on the reverse strand, counting down.
TTTAAATAAGACATACCACGGTGGAAATGTATAAAAAAAGTTGTGAGGGTTATTTTAGAACAAAAGATCAAAAGAAAATTATGAAATTATGAGTGAAACAACCAAACTTAATAAACTAATCGAAAACAAGGAATTATTAATTAAAAATTATTTAAAGCTTAATTTTTAAATGTTTACTAACATTCAAAATTCTTTCAGTTAATAAATAAGGATGATACAACATCATGTCATTTATTTTCTTATATAGGTGCTAGATTACATCAACGAGATGATCTCGATTCAAAATGATCTGGTTATCATCGTTTAGGACGCAACTTACCCATTGATAAACACGGCGTAGATCATGAAGTTGCATCCGAAATTTCCAGAAGCAATACTGACCTTCACTATTTTGTTAACAATCGCTATAATCAATTTGGAACGCGTTTAGAGTACATCGATTTTTTTATGTTTACATCATGTACACCATAGGGCCTAAAATAGTGTGTTCTACGATGCACTTTGAGTAGTTGAGAAACAGTTCAAAAGTGAAGTGTGATTGTGCAACGAAATTTAATTGTATTTAAAAAAGAATATTATTCGTCGACGTTACAAAAAAAAATCTTTGTTAATATAAACAGATATCATGAAATTGATTTGCACTGAACATAGAAAAGAAGAACGTTACTCTTAATTTACTACGAATTCTTTGAAATTGATTTTCAAAACGTATATTGAAATATTTACTAATCTTTGACCGTGAATTACACGGCAAACATTAACACTTACTTGATAATGATCGTGAAATATAAAAGTGGCAAATTTTTTAGCTCAATACAATCGAGTACGATCATAGAGAACAATATTGTTACGCACGTGCGCGATGGTGAATAACTCGAAGCGCTTTTCAACGACTCACCTGTAGTACGGGAACGGTTGCGGCACGTGCAGGTCCATCGGCGCGTGGGCGGAATGAGGGTGAAAACTGTTGGCGGCTGCGGCGGCTGCTGCGGCGGCGGCAGCGGCGGCCGCCGCGGCAGGGTGTATATGGGGGTGGGAGTGGTGGTGGTGACGGTGGTGGTGATCGACGCCGCCATGGTGATGATGGTGGTGGCCGAGCACTGCGGCCGCGGCCCACGGTGACGGGCCGCCACCACCGTTGCCGTCCAACTCTACGTGCATGTGGCCGCTACGGGCCTGCTATCGTGTGTAACGGGACGTGACAACACCCGCGCGAACACGCCGCGGTCAGCTATTCGCGAACGACGACGGGGATGCCACTTACCACGCAGCGGGTTCACGAATCCGACCGAAACTGCGACGCATGATGGGGCGACGTGTGATGTCACGCGGTTGCAGGGCGAGTCCAACGAACGGCGGTGACTGTAAGCGTTTCGCGCGCGAACGGCAATATCTGACGGTCGAATACACTCGGCGCGCGCGCGCGCGCGCACGCGACGGAACGGCAGAGATCAGCGGCACTGCGGACGAGTTCACGCGACGACGAGGCGAGCAACGGCGGACACGACGTTTCGGCGGAACAGAAACGTTTTCATCTAAGATAGAGGGGAGATGGGGGGTTGTTGCCGGACGGACGTACAATCGATACGGAGACGGCGAAAACGACGCGGTGTAACGCGATATTATTGTTCCAACGATTATTATTACTATTATTATTAAAAAATGTTGTCACAATTACGTTATTGAACGGCTGTTGTGGTCGTTGTCGTGTTTATTCGATTTTTGTACACGCGCGCGCGAACGGACTTGATGCAGCAGCTGATACGTGGCCCGGCAGCAACGCATCATTGATAAACGGCGGTGTCGCGGTGGCCGGCGTACGCACGTCCGATGGGCGTTCACCGGCCGTCCACCACCACGACGCCTCGCTCCGCCTATCGCCCGACGCCCAGCCGTGTATGTGTGCGTGCGTTTGCGTGTCCGTGTGTGCGCAACGTATACTTACGCGTGTCCCGTGCACACCTGCCGCGCGCCGCTTTTTACCTGTTGTACGATGACGTGTTGCCTGTGTGCAGTATCGTGATACACGTAAGTAACGGTCCCGGCGGCCGCCGATTACATCCTCCCCCCCTTCACTCTTCCGTCCGACACTTCCAGTGATGACAATCGCGCCCCGATCACATCGCACCCTTCGTTCTGACGTCCCAGCTAGTTGCAACCAGCTTTTGGCTGTTACCGTTGCCTCCTCTAGACCTAGGACACGTACGTTGTGGTGGATCTATCGACCCGATCGGACTTACCGGTCTGTGTGAGTAATAACATCCCACCCTCTCATCCCTCTATTTCACGACCTTTCTTATTGTATAAGCTGCGGCAATCACAAAATCTTCCGATTTCGCAGGCACCGTGAATCCATAAATATGTTGGGTTTCAACGTGTGTGCATACAACTCAGGCACTACATATGCTCGTATATTGGTTGTTGCAATCCAAAAACGTTAAAAATCCTATACAAGTACTTATATCAGTTGTAAGTTAATGTTTATAAAAAAGATTCGGAAGTTATAAGAGCCAAATAAGACATGAAAAATGTAAAATATGCAAAAAAATATATTTATTTACTTGTTAAAAGTGAATAAGTAAAATCTAAAAATCTATAATAAAAAACTAAAATATAGCGCATAACCGGTTGGTATTTAAGATTTTATTGAACTGAAAAAATAGTTAAACAAATATATTTTTATTATTTGTGAAATACGAAATAAATATATGATTTATAATATCTGTTAAGTTATTGCATTAAACCACCAATAGTTTCGTTAAATTCGTAATAGACAATAAAAAATAATAATAAATAACTACGAAAAATAATATTGAGTTCTATATGATGCAAATTTTTCACGTTATTAGCGTTGTGTTAAGTAGCAATATTTAAAATAAATTGGTTAAGAGTGAAAAAATAAATTTTTTTAGAAAATATTAAATATGTATGCAAATATGCGACAATCAATGAAAATCGACGAAATATGCACTTTTTCTTTAAAATTAATGAAAAATTAAAAATATGCATTTTTGATTTTCAATTTTTAAACTCAAAATTGCATAGCTCGGATTCTAGCTTGGTCTGGTATAAATCGAGAGCATAAAAAAAACAATATGCAACTCCTATAACTTCCGAACTCTATTTATAAGTATTGCACATGTAATGACGCATCAGTAAAATTATTGATAGTTGCACAAAGTATTAGAAAATGTCTTATATTTTTGTTACACAGTACATGGTTTTTACTGTGAGCGACCCTGCAATGCTGAAGTTTGACTGTTGCGTACGCGAAATATTTTGTACTTATATAATTGGGAAATATTGTAAAGATTATCTGTATAGTGTATAATATAATTTAAAGTCAAATAAGATACGTCCGGTACTCGACGGGCTTTCGGCCGTTGTTCAGTCGCAGTAAAACCGTACCCATGTAACGTACGCGTCGTAGCCGCTCGATATGTGAACTAGCGAATGAAGTAGAAATAATATTAATAGAGTGTTATTATTTTACTAAATTAAAACCTGAGCTATCGTAGACAATGACCATGTTGTGAAAAAGTACATATTATCTGGTTACTTATTATTTTTTAATACTTTATATTGATTTGAATATAGCGATCTTAATATTTTTCGAGTACTTAACGCAAATACTATAACATTCGTGTTAACATGGCAGACCCGAGCAATATATTATAATTTTCTCTCAGTTAAATTAGTATAACTTATGCCTGACCTGTCTCGTCAACGTTAATAATTTTGATTTAAACAATTTAATTAGTTTCATTTATTTTAATATATAGTTATTAAACTTATAAACAAAAAAATGTTGTGTTCATTACAATAAAAAAAATTATATATTTTACAATATTTTACATGATTAAAATAAAATCTTATATCTTATATTCTAAACGGTTGAATGTCATCCCGGATTTTAATAGATTTAATCTGGAAGAAGTGAAAGTATATAGTAATAACCCTATGCATAACACTGTTTTTTTTTTTCGGAACAGTATAAAGACTGATTTTAGAAATATCCTTCGACAATATCATCATGTAGACGTCAAAACCGAATAACGTCTTGGTATTCTGGTTTCATTTACACTTACACGCGTAACTGATGAGCTGCACTACTGATATGTATCATTTTTTTTTTTTTTTTGAACCGTAGCAGTTTGGAGCTAAAGCATCGGCATAACTATGATCATTATCGTCGTTATTATTGTTATTATCATGTCGTGCAACTATTCGCATTGAATACGCATATTATGCTATTATTACTGTTCGTAGTATGTAATACGTGTTGAGTGTCGACCGCATCCCGTCGTCACGCGATCGTCGAACCTGTGTAACCCGTGTATAGGTGTATATATTACAATATTATGTGGATCATTGCGCCGGGCGTACATAAGTGATTGTGTAACACGACCGCTATCACTGTTGTTATTATCACATGTGTTATTAACCTTATAATCCCACAATGATGATGTTACATTGACTGATGTTTAAAAGAGGAAAAACCGCTAAACCGTACACGTACGCGTAAATGCAGTACGGGGCAGAAAGATAAAGCCAGCAAATAATGTATAGTACGCAACAATCATACACCGCACCTACTACAGTTCGCTAAACGATGTATTTTAATCGTGATGAATGTTTGGTTGCCTGTTATGCAGTTTTGGCTGGCTTTTTGTCCCGTTCTGTTTGTGTGCACACCACTCGTTGTCTTGTAATAAACAGGGATTTACTATGGAGACATTTTTAACTTGCAATACACTATAAGTACAACAAAAATGTAATGTGTTTATAAATATATATTCTACGACTTTCTGTTTATTCAAACGCCTGACATCATCAAATTAGCATCACCAAAAATAAACGTGATTTAACGTGATACTAAAGTAATATTAAATATATAAAACTGTAATTTCGCGTTCAATTTTAACTGCAATATTACTGTAATAATTACAGTTTGGTTGTTGAAGTTATTATACAATTATTGTATTATTAACTTCAACGACCAAAGTTTCTGAGGATTTAATTAATTAACAAAAAAAAAAAAAAACTTAAAAAATATCTCTATATTTACATTTCAAAAATTGCATTTGACTTAATACTTATGAATACACGAAATTAGGAAGATAATGTTTTATTGTTTATTAATAATTCAATACATACATAATATTTAAATATAAATTATGTTTAATGTAGATACATATAACAAATATATATTACTCTTTTTACGATAAACCACAATTAATAATTTAATAATAAGATGTGATGACAAAACCAGTTGTATTAATAATGAAAAATGCTGATAAGATAATGGTAACTGTTAAGTATAGAAGAGGTTTCGTAAGGTTTATGTCTAGAAAGAATGTAAAACAACATATATTTTGGAACGAGTTGAATGCAAGACATTAAAAATTTGCGAAGTAACAAAAACAAAAAAAAATCCTCGTGTGTTCTGAGATTATAGTTATTAAGATAATAATTTTTAACTATACAACTTTATTTGTATTTATATTAATTTTTTGGTTAAATTTTTACGGTTCAATTTCACGTGATTATACGAAAATCACAATATTATTACGTAAGCGTTGCAAACTGTAGTGATATATTTCCTCAGTATCTTCAATTCTAAAGGGATTTATTTGGATTTTAGCAATTATTTGAACATTTTCTGTTCGGTATTGTAACACACGTTTATGCAACACCAATATTATGTATATGCGATGTTTAATTAACAAACTATTGTATACCTGCAGTTAATCGTTATCATTAACTTATAATTCGTTGCTAAACAGTTATACTTAATAAAGTATATAGATTACACGATTAAATTGATATCAAATTATAGTATTATTGCATTTATTCGACTATACCTTATGAAATGTATTAAAACCTTTAATTTTTTTTTAATCGATATAGTTAGTGTATTAATGAATTGAGGCATATTGAAACAATACCAATTTGCCACACCACTATTTATAATAATATAAGCCCTAAATCATTATATTTTACTAAAATGTAATAAAGCCAATTAAAGCGTTTCTTTCAATATTCCGTATATTGGCAGCGGTTATATAATAATAATATATATTAATTTTACTAAGATATGATCTTATATTTGATAAACTTTTATTACACTTAAATCAAAGTGTAAGCATTTTTGATTCGATCTGTTTCAATAAATTATAATAACTCCTACAATTCTCTCGAACAAAGAACCACTGGAAAATTGAGATTATATATTTAATGATATTTGATTTGGCATTATTACACAGTACCGTTTGTACAGCTAATAAATTCTATACACCGAGGAAACTTATAAACCACACAGGGGTCAAATTATACTGAGGTGGTCGTAAAAGCAAACAATTAACGTGTATCATGTGGTCAAAATCGTTCCATTAAATAAATACTCCCCTCGATTGGCAGACACTAATGTTCTGTATACGACATATAAATTGTAGAAACAGCTAACGCAAGTAATATAATTTAAAGTATAAAACACTTATTATTACACAGTTATTACACATACTTGACAAAATGACTTAATCTTCAATAGTGATTTAAAAATTGATAAACCAAATAATTAACTATTAGTTATAAAAATAAAATAATATTTTACTATATTGTTTAAGTTATATGTATTAATCAAGCATTTTATTACGTTTAACTTTAAACAACATTAAAGAATCATAGTTTTAAATATTATGTAGATCATATTCAATAATAAATAAATATAAATAAATATCCATATTTATTTTGAAACATTTCACTTATATAATGGAGTGTATATTTTGTATATATATATATATATATACACTTGAATTTTTAGTATACAAAATTTTTAAAATAGCATCGAGATAATTTGTTTATTATTTTCGTTAATTATAATTACACAGATTGGGGTTAGGTGGCTATTAAAAAATCGAGTAAACGAAGCTAAAAATAGCTTCAAACTTATAAACGACAAGAGTCAATGTAATTATAATTTATAGTTATATAATTTATTTTAGTGTTATTGTTATGTTTCTTGAATACTAATTTCAAAACTACTTCGACCCTCCAAAATTATACTTGATGAAGTGTGTAATTTTTTTTATCACTAAATAAAAATCGATGCATTTTAAACATGGTTTGCTCTAGTATAATCATCGAATGGTCTAAAAAGTATTTTATTTTTTAGCTTTTATAAAACATATATACATTGAGTTTATGATTTCATTGCTACTCAAATACACTGTAGTATTAAAGATAATAGGTAAATAAATTGTTCAAATTACATTTTTATTGGTAACTATATTATGATTATTTTCCGTTCAGTTAATACTACCCATTACAATGTTTCATAACAACGGATATTTTCTCGAAATACATCCAAAGACTTGATGGGTTTCTTTACAATAATGGTTATGATAATGACCAATGAAGTGGAAATTGTTGCTTATTTGAGCACATCTTGTTACTAGCAAGGATTATGTACCATTACGTAAAGGGTAATTCTATATAATCCTACATTACAATACCCCTTTGCCAGATGTAAAACATGGCAGACATTTTATTTTATTCCTCCCAGCATATTTTGATAATGCAATGTTATTCTGCAGTAGTTGATACTTAATCAAAAAAAAAAAAATAAATAAATAAATAAATAAATATTATTATCGCGTAACTGGAAATAAAAATACCAAGTAGTCATCGAATTACCGAATTGTATGGAAATTATATATTATTGTGAAAAACTAATTGACATTCTTTAATTATTTATTATAAATTAGCTATTAAACCTATAATATTACTAGCTGAATTGCCCATCCTTGTTTGGAAAATATTATACTATTTTAGATTAGAGTAGTTACTAATTCGTTGTAAAAAATGTAGATTGAGACAACATGGAAATATTCTACTCATTTTTTATTAATTTATATAATATTCATTTTCATATAAATGTAAATTCAACATATTAAAAAACAAAATACTTCTTAATTAACCGAAAATAGAAAAAAAAAAATCATTCAATTAAAAACTATTTTAACCATTTAAAATACGATTTTCGAAAAATCTTTTTCTAGACTGTACATCTAAAGTACTCGAAGAACCACTATATCAAATTTCAAATTCATACATTGATTAATTTTTGGGGTGTAGCGATCAGTGAGTGAATGAATGGTATTTGAATTGTATAAGTATAGATTACATGATATTGCTAAACTTGTACTCATACTTATAACTTAAAATCTAAAAACTACGAATTTTATCGAAGTGCATAATATTCTATTGTATTAGAATATATCTGATAACATCTAGATATAGCATCTTCTAATTATATTACGTTATGTTAATTTATTCCATACTCAAACTATTAATGTTCAAAATATATTTTTTTATTTTTCTATTTAATTTATTATAGGAATAGTTTTTAGTTTTACATTATAAAACACTACAATTATGCTGCAATTGTACACATAGGAAAAGTTTAAGCTTAATGTGGACCTAAGCTTAAGTTTAAAAATTGTATTGAATTTTTTTACATAAATAAATAACCAAATAATTTATATATATATATAGAAATAAATAAATAAATAAATAAATGTTTAGTCTGGAGTATTATTACAATTTGTAAAATTTTACCGGTTTAGAATTAAAAATATAATAAGGTTAAGCATTTATTTATTTAATTATTTATGTAATAATTTAAGAATACTAACCACTTACTTATTTTTAATTTTAACAAATTTTTTACTGTTTTAATATATATTTTGCAATAAACGTCATTATTGAGTATCGTCTTAATAAATTACATTTTGAACTATAAGTTTTATTAGTTTTTATTTTCTTGTTTTATTTTTTATTTTTTGATTACACATTATGCAATGAAAAAAATATGTAAACATAATAAGGTATAATAATTAGACGTATTACTGTAAAGTTTTAATTGTATTTATGGAAATATTATAATTTTTATTTTTAAACTAAGATACTCATTTTTATTCAAATCAATCGTACAAATTGTAATATTAATTGATATAAACGAAATTTAAGCTTTGAATACATATTAAATAATATTTTGTAAACATTTTTAAATCAAAAATTCACCGTTGAAGTATATGAATATTTTATAATGCTTGATAGCAAGATACATAGTACCTAATAGTATAAACATATGATTTATAAATTTTAAAAAATAAACGTACTTATACCTATATTACTACTAAACAAACATTTGTGATTATTTTCTTAGGCAGTTCGATTTTTATATTACAATCTAATCATTTTATCGTGAATGCATCTTTTTACCGCAAGTATTTTGATCAATGTAAGAAAATAAAAATAGTGTGCTTACGGTTAGAGAATATTTTGTGAATTAGCACGTATCGTAATAGGATTGCATTTGGGTATAAGAACCTTTTGTACGTTTAAAACGTATTTCCTTCCGGCAGCGGAGAATTATATATATAGCATATAAAAGAATCTGAGCAACAATAACTAAAGTGTTTTTAGGGGTAAAAAGTGTGCAAAAAAACTAGTCTTGAGAATTAAAAAAAAAAAATGCTTTGGGGTAGTTCGATTCGCATCAACGCTAAACCACAAAGCATTTAAGCATTTTTTTTTTGTCATTTCACGGCTGTTAATGTATTAGAATGTGTTAGCCTTATGGTTTGCTGTTCTCTCTTTATTATCCTGTTATATAATGAAGTTGTTCAAGTATAAAATGTACCCGACGCATGCTCCCCAGGGGGTTAAAGGATCACTGTCAACATCGGGCACATCAAACCGTGAGTTCGATAATTATAACATACTATGTAGTCACAAGTAATATAACTGAAAAATGCATACACATGTGTTTAAAAAAAATATGCGTTATTTTAGTTTTATACCTTAATATTGATTAGTATCCAAGTAACTACGTGTGTTTGATAACGTTTATATACCATTTTTATTACGAAGACTTGGTATTTTATTTATTATCAAACACGGTCAATAAAATATAACTTTTAATTTCACTATTTTGTTTGATAATTAATTCTAAGAAAAATCGCATATATTAATTTACATAGTTCTGTTTAACATAGTATGGTTTAATGTTGAGACTTTTATAAAATCAAAAAATAATTTATCATATATCACACATTAATTGATTTGAAGACTAAACGAATATAATTGAAACATCAGTTAATGTTGAATGTACAACGGTGGTGCGAGATGAATTGTATTTCCTCGCTTTGACGATTGTTCTGCAATACAATTTAACGTTTTTGTTATTTTTCCTCAAACTCCCTTCCGGGTAATATTACTAGGAGACTTAAGCGAATGTGGCCCAGAATTTTTTAGTTGACGAACAAGCTTAGCATGGTCCATAAGTAAAAAAAAACATAAGTAAAATAATAATAATAAAAAATGCCCGCAGAATTACTGTCGCTGGTCGACCTCTTAAATTCATATATTTCATGCAAAATAATATTGGTGTCATTATATAAGTAAGAACTATTGTAACTATTGTAACTTCTTATAAACATTGTTAAAAAAAAAAATGTTATTTTCTGATGAATTTTTGAATTTTTAGTTTTTTTTATGCGCGACTAAAATTTAAGTATAAAAATAAACAGTAAAAAGAGTGATATCAACATGTTTTTTTGTTTGCAAGTACAATATGCTGTACACAAATTAAGTAGATTTAAATATGTGAATGTATATAATATCTCAATTGTAAAAGATGAACACAATAATAACGGGTAGGATATATTTAAATTTGATATATTCTTATTGGCTCATTGATTTTTATCAAAATGGGTAATACAGTGAAATCGGCGACGACGGTGTCTCTAGGGTGCATTAAAAAAAGACAAATTACCGATATTTTTGTCATTTCAAAATAAGTGATTTCACGGGTAATTCGTTCGAATTTTGCATATGTCAAACAGACATGTCCATATATTTTGTACACGCGTGGGGATGATAAAAACGGGAAAACAGGAATAACCGCGATTCAATATAAAATATTTCCGTACGCCACCAAGGTCTGGGAATGCATTCCTTGGGCATCTGCGGACGAACACATATTACATATTATACGATCTGATCTTATCCCTTTGCTGTAATTCAGGAGGGGACTAATGATGAAATAAAGACTGAGCGCGAAAGACAGTTACGAAATTACACGTACGTATACGAACATAATGTATTATTATTTTTTAATAAAAATCCTAAAAAAAAAAAAAAAAAACACGTTCACGCGCATAGGCGCTCGGACCCACTTGCCTGCCCGTTGGCCGGCATGAGTAAAATGATTAATGAGCAACTATGTGCGCGAGGGCTCTGGTGACGACACAGGTGAAATATAAATCGCCAGAGGGTCGTTCGTTATGTTACATATGAGAAATAACTGGCGAAATATGGTCCACGGAGGATGGTCCGTGACGCGTCTCCGCCGCCGCCGTCAATTCTGCTAACTTATATAAAACGTAACACATGTTTCACATATTATATAACTTTAATGGAACATTTATTGTTAACATGTGACAAGATCTATATGAGAATATTTTTTATTTTCTCGTTTGGATTTTCACCGTAACTCCGGAACTAATGCTGCATGCGTTTCGTTATAACTTATTCGATTAGGATTGCGTACTACACGGTTGTGTTAGAATTGAAATTCGGTAATGAACTGGATTAGTAGGTACACTCATTCCAGGTTCCACGGTTAATATGACCAAAAAAATTATTTTCCAAATGTTTTTCGTAGTGCATAAAAGTGCACCAAATAAATGATACATCACAAGTAATTTTCAAAAAAAATAGTACAATGAAACAAAAATAAGGAATTATTGCATCAGTGTTGACACCATATTACTATTCAAGGTTTTAGAGTTCGTAAAATAATTTTCTGTTTAATTCGAAGTTAAATTATTATAAAATTTAGAATTATGCAAGACGTGGTTTAATTTTCAAGCTATGTAAATTACATTTTAAAAGTGAATAATAAAACCCTGGGAGAGAATTGTTATTTCGAGTTTTTGATATAAAAAAATGTACGATTAGTGGTAACTGTTGAATGTATTGCATGTATACGATTTTTATTCAACTGATAAAATATTTAGTCACGTTTCGCCGGTAATTTTATTTTCAATATATAAATGTGAGTATATAATAAAATATATGAGTATAATTAAAAAAGTTCTACCCTAGATCAAAATTATTAAGTTAACAACTAGTTTTCGAATAATGTAATAAACAAATTTGTTATCTCTTGTCAGATAAACAGCATAGTAACGATACTATTTTCAGCTAAATAACAATGTTGAAACTAGGTTAAAGTTAATTGACATAAAATATAAAATTGTATGAGATTATTATCTCTTCGTGATTTTGCTGCGTACTACACACACACATATATATATATATATATATATATATATATATATATATTAAACTAGATAGCCGGCTATATATAGACTATGCATACAAATATGAGGCCTAATCGCCATATGCAGGTTGGGTAATATTTACAAAATAAGGATGTTATCAATCCTCGTGATATCAATTAATCAAAATTCAAATTGCTTTTTTGTTTAACGGTAAACTTTCGTGACTCGAGAGTCGTCTTGTTTTGCTGTAACTTTACTGAATTATATTTATTGTACAGTTTTTATATCCAAACACATTATGGTGTGCACCTGCAGTGTACATTTGTGTACACATCGGTCAAAACTATACTTTTTCTCGTAAGTAATCATTAGTTATTTTAGGTATACGATAGAAATTTTATTTATTTAATATATAATATGGAACTTATTAAACAAGTGTTATACAAAACATATAGTTTTAGGTATATTTTCATCAAAGTAAATTATTTAATTAATTATCTTTCATTTGAAGTTAGTGGCTGAACTATTCTCAGTAATTTGTTATTTCAATTAAAACAAAATATTATGTTATACATATCAAATTAGCATTTGTTAAGGGGATTTTTGTAAATATGTAAATAGGTTCCCACTGAAAAATGCAGAAAGAACGTAACAATGGGTTAGTGCAGTTGGCCGCAAAGAGTTTATTCAGACCAAATATAGCAAAGTATGTAGTGATCATTTCCATCAAAATAATTTTGAACAAAATTTTGGTTGTAGTTATTTGCTAAAACTCAAGATAACAGCTGTCCTTTCAATTTTCTCAAACTACTCAGACATTATAACAAAAGCTAAAATGTAGTGAGATTGACCCATTTAAAGTAGGTGGATGCTAATATTCCTTGTACTGAAATTAATGAATCAGGTAATTTATAAATACTTTTATATAATTTAAAAATGTTTATTGATACCTATTTGAAATTATTTAAGATTTTACATCATGTTTTTTTAGAAATACGTAATGATAGTGATTCTGTTATTGATGATGATACTACTTCAGTCAAAATAATATCACCGCTTAAATCAACCTCAAATATTTAAGAATGTATCTTATTAACTCAAAATTCATCAGTACCATTGTTATTAATCATTCCATCTAAAGTATCATGTGCCCGTTCATCTTTAATATAAATCTACCAAAGCGCCCTAGTTTTTCTCCATCTAAAGCTGAATTGAACAAAAAATTAAACCATTACAACGAGTTAAATGGCAAGAAAATTCAATCAAAAATTTAAAAGATTTATTAAAAGTATCGAAAAATAAGAAATTAATTATTAATTATTGAAAGAGAAGCAGATGAGTTACTAATGGAAAAATTTGATGGTACAACTTTGGAAATATTCTAAAATATTGTTAAAAATAGAGGTAAAAAATCTACAGAACGTAGATTCAATAAGAAAATAATTAATCAGTAATGGTACTTGAGTGTTATACAATAATAAATATTAATTTTTGACCAATAGAATATTAAAAATTAAATATTTGAAATTCGATTTTTTATAATTAGTTATTTATCACTATGATCAATAATGATAACAAAGTGTAAACATTGCCCAAACTGCATATGGCTGCCAGACTTCAATGATTGAAAGGAGTCGGCTATCTAGTTTAATATATATATATGTGGTACTACAATAATCATTATAAAGCGAGACGGATCAAGCATAATAATATTATTTATTGTAATCCATTTTAACGCGAAAAAACGGTAGTTTTATGTAGATGATTATCGTGACAAAAAGGTTTGCTAAATTATTTATTTATACAATTCATACAGACACTAGGTCCAATTACAATAAAAATTTTTTATCCTATAATTCACCCGTAGATTAATTATCCCACAGCTAAGAGCTAAATTCACGAAAACTATTAACAAAAAGATCAATATTGTACATATTAACATTACATTTATTAGCTATACTCATAAATCGATTAATTGGTGCATTTTATACTATTAGAAGAGTGCTTTTTAAAGACGAATAAAATAATTTGACATTTCTTAAATTAAATTTAGGTACATTAAAACTAATTATACATAATAATTCAGGACATTCAATTAAATTATTAAGTAATTTTAACAAGTGAAATAGATCTAATTTTTCCTTTTTATTTCTAAATAATGAATATTGATTAGAATAACTAACGTATTTATTTGTGATTTTAAAAAATCGATTGTAATGCACACAAATGTGTTGTGGCTCGTAGCATACCTACTAGGTTTTATTGTATTTTACCATCCACTGTTCAAATATCAATGATTTTAAACAAATTAAAGCACTCAATAAACATCAATTTATTGTACTATAAACTATTATGTAAACACAATTATAGTATATTTAACATTGAAACCTTTAGACTGCTTATTAAATTTGGTAAAATATAAAACGATTCTGTATGAGTGCGTGCGTACGCTATATAATAATAATAGTTATTATCATAAATACGGGATTATTTATTTTATACGAAGGTACTGCTACTATTATTATATTTTTTATATTTTAAGTGTTATCGCGCGAGTAGGTTTCTGGCAGAAAGGCTGACACACATACATAAAATAGTATACACTTGTTATCAGATTAAACGAATTTCTTCAGTCCGACATCATTATCATCACCGAGTATAAGAATTATATTATGTTCCCATTATTTATGTTTCCACTTTTTTTTTTATCTTTTGAATTTTGACCGACATCAGTGTGTACTCAAAACAGATAAAGATAGACGAAAAAATCGTAATAGACTAACAATATGCACTTATACTATATAACAAATTGTATACGCAACTTGGTAAGGGCCAACAGGAGTCAAGATCATTTAATTTTTTCTATATCGGGCAAAAAATGATTTTATAAACACTATATACCTAAGGATGAAAGTGATACGAGCAAAATTTTAAACACTACTTTGATTTGTTTTTTTTTGTTGCTCTATTTAAGTGCGTAAGGTTAGATTGATTTATATTATAACGAGAAATCATATTAAACGGTAATAAATAACATAATATGTTACACAATCATAATTATACATTTTTAAAAGATATATCCTTTTTGTACAACTATAGTTACATGACAATGTAAGTATAAGCTATAATTATAGTGTTTATATTAATATAATTAATATTTTTTTTAAGGCCAACTCTTATAAAAAAAAAAAAAATCAAATTGGTATTAATACCTACATCCTTTGGATAATGATTGAACTAATTTAATAGAAAATTCGATACCGATGTATGTTTCTTTCATCTTTCATACGTGCAAAATAGTAAAAGTTATACACTTTTTGTTCATAAATAAGGTTATTAATGCTCAATAAAATATATTCACTTTTCGTTGTTTTTTGTTTTTTTATTGAATATTTATTATTATGAACCACTTTTGAAGAATATTTTATTAAATGTTCAAATTTTAGATGTTTAAATTTAAATTTTCTTGATTTTAGTTGAATTTAGTCGAAATTCAGACATTTAAATACTAATAAGAAAAATTCTACCGTGGTTTTTTCATTAAAATGTGATAAACTTATGGTGAATTTCTTATAACTTTTTTATATTTTCAAACCAAATTTTAAAAATGTTATCAAACCATAACCGATTATACTTTATAAAAAAATCGAATTTTTCAAGTGTTTATAAATATCACAAATGTCATATGTCATTAAAATATTTCTATTATACTAAGTATTTACTATTATAACTATTCTCTTCATATTTAAATAAGGCAGTATAGAATTTCATCAACTTTTTTTTAATATAATGATCTCATTATAGTTAAAAGATTAAAAGATATGACAGCATTTTCAAAATAATAATATCTTAAAGCAGCGGTTCTTAATCTTTTTTAGATCACGGACCCCTGATGGGAGATTTTTAGAAATTGCAGACCCCCTTTTTTTTATTTTAACTAATTTGACTAATTTTTTTTTCGAATACTTTTTTTTACAAAATATCTCATGTTATTGAAATCAAAATTATAATAATTATTTTTTATAATAAATTACATTAATAGACATAACAAAACATACATTTTTATAATTTTTTTTATTTCACTTAATTTTTCAGTTAAATTAAATTAAATTATTTTAGTTTTCATTTCTTTTTTATTAATAATCTTAAAATTTAATTTTTATTAGCTTAATACAATGGTTGGGACACAAGTCTTATAACATCGTATAATGATAAAATCTATCTATTATAAAATAAAAAAATTAAGAAGAAAAATATTAATAATATTAATCCAACAATATTATAATAATGCACTCATGTCAAGTATTGATGTACATACGTTATGTGTTAGGGCTGCCGCGGACCCCCGACATAAGTATCGCGGACCCCTAGAGGGCCGCGGACCACAGGTTAAAAACCGCTGTCTTAAAGTATTTACAGTACTCGAACTTCATTACTATGGCCCAAATTTTTATGCAATACATATTCTTCTACAATGCACCTAGAATGATTTTCATTAATTGTAAACCTCTCGTACTGTATATATTCCTATGGATAGTTTATGATTTTGCATATTTTGCATATTCCTATGTAATTGCCAAAAAAAATGAATATTTTATAAATAAGAAGTAAAAAAATATTTTAATTGTATCTATTTAAAAAAAGGAAAAATATGCATAAAATTTGTTAAATTTAAACTAACGCAAGTTTTGTCCAAAAAATCCTGGGTATTATCAAATTAAAACAATTTGTGGAATAAAACCAAAGAAATAAATGACAAAAATTAAGGTATTTTAGAATTGTCACCTGAATCTTGTTTTAATTGTGTGCTAATAGTGACTTAGAAATAAGTTTTTCTGAATATTTAAATCTATATTATGTGACGATCGTTTATGCTTAGTTAAAGAATATCTCGTGTTGGTATTAGTTCCAAAATTAATATTTTTGTTGTTATTCTGAATTTATATAAATTATTATTATTATTACTTATTTCGTAATATGTAAACAATAGTAAATTGTAATAGTTTATACAATGTAATATATCTGAAATGATTTTTTTTAGCATATAATAAAGAATATTTTTGCCGTATTTTTGAATTTTCGTGAACATAAATGTGTGTATAAAAATCTGGTATTTAATCATTACAAACACGAATCAGTTAATTAATTCGTCATGCGGTATACACCGCGCACTCTAGTGATTCCATGATTCCATACATTGAAAACTGTTACTTATGTGTTAGTAATGGCTAGGGTTGTCATACGTCCCGGAAAACCGGGATTGTCACCAGTTTTGGACTTCACTTCCCGGTGTCCCGAAAAATATTTTCGGGACGTCCATATGTCCTGGCTTAGATGTTTAGAAGAAATGTAATATTGTTTAATTTTTAATTTGGATCATTATATCTCAAAGTACATTTTTAATCGTAATCGATTAACAATATATAATAAAAACAAAATTAAATTATGTTATTAAATTATTATTTGTATATTTTATTTTACAAAAATATTTATAAATATTATATTGCCAGCTATTAATGGTCCTCTTCAGTGGCGTATACATAACTTTTGTATGGGGGGGGGGGGAATCATTTGCAAACAAATCATTATGTTTATTTTATCATTATTTTTTTTTTCTACATTTCTACCGTCCTCACACTTAGGACATTATTTTATAACATTTAAAAAAAGGCCTAGAGGGATCTGACCTCCACATCCCCCCCCTTTTATACGCCCACTCTATATATTAAAAATTATATAAAAAGTATATTACTCAATATTGTGTTTATTTTGTCCCGGTTTCGCCTTATAAATGTATGACAACCCTAGTAATGGCCGTTATTATAATGCATACACGAGTTAAATACAATATAATCAATGTATATTACATATTCGTAAATTTTATTACACGTTTTATTTTTATATATATTTTTTTTATTATTACCCGTGAACAGGGCCGTATTTATGCCTAGGCCCGTGAGGCCCGGGCCTAGTGCTGCAAATTTTGTAAGAAATAAAAAAAAATCATTTAAATATTTTATGCATTTATGTAACCGCGTAAATTAATTTTATATAATATTTAATACTAATATAAATAATATTTAATATTATAGTATAGATATCTGTGTGTAAAATATACGGGCGCATGACACTGAAAATGTCAATAACACGAAATCAATTTTCTCATAATGTGAGCTATAAAGATAAGATACCTACCGAAGTACATAATGTAAGTTGTTTCCAAAAGTAATTGCGATAATAATATAATATACATAGAAGTTGGTTAGAGATATTGTGTATCCACATCGCACAGGACGAATTAGAATTGATAATTTGATAATTATTTGTTTTGTTTATAACGACTATTGATCTAATTTCTTTAAAATTAAATAAATTTATTAGAAATAATTACAAGATTTTTTTTTTCTTTGGGTAGGGGCTGCATATTTAAAAGGGCCTAGGGCGGCACTTGTTCTAAATCCGGCCCTGCCCGTAAATCGTATTGTCAACAATTTTTCTTTTCATTATAACTAGACACGAGGTAATATGATTTTTTCCTTTCCAAGATTCCGCACAGGTTAAATCTTAAATAGCTATTGGCTTTACTGCTATAATGTTAATTTTTCTAAAAACCGAAACTTTATCGAAAAAACTAATTTGGTACCCATTCCAAAGATGTTGTTCATGAGTAACTATAATGTGTTTAAAATGGCATATTGTATAGAAATTGAAATTTTTAAATAACTGAATTATTGTATACGTCAATATTTCAGTCATTGTAATCAGGGGCGTATTAATAGGGGACCCCTCCGAAATGAAAAACACCATTTTTAAAGATTGTTATTTTTAACATGAATGTGTCTTAATGCTGGGGGTTTCCGAAAATTTATCGCGACACTGAGAATGTTGTTTATGCGATGATTTCAAATTTTATGTTTATAAAATATTATTCTTTTAAGAAAATATGATGTGAGTTTTGAGTGACTCCAATAAAAAATTTGTTTATTACAATGTAGTTTTTATACTTTAAAAAAATAATAAATCATTAAAAAAATTCAGTTTCTTATTTCTCTGATAGTGTAAAGACAGTCGAGAAGTCTTATAGTATTAAAGTAATTTTTTTGTAATAGTGTGCTTCCTCCTTCCCTTCCACCCAAAAATCAAATACATAATCGGCCCCCCTCTGAAATGAAAACCTATATACGGCACTGGCTGTAATAATATTAATCACAAAATAATTTCGTAAATTATAACATAAGTACGCAGTGCCAATCTAACTACCAATAATAACAATTTTTAAGACTTCTAAGACAACAATATTTGACGCCCCTTCCTCTACATTTTTTTATATTTGACTTCATTTTTAACGTATAATTTACCTCATTATTTAAATATGTTTAATTAAGCTTGAAATGGAACTAACTGATTTTGTTAAATATTTATTAAAAAATATATCTATATTTAATAATATGTTTCATGTCACATTGAGAGAAACTTATGTAAATTAGTTTAAATAATACTATAAATAATTTAGTTTTATAATTTATTATACATATACTTTGAATATTTTTAAACTAGCATCGTCTCCAAAGAAGTACATTTATAAACTGATGCTAAATTTAGATTCAATACCCGATAATCAATTGATTCTAGTTTATTTCAGATTTGTATGAAATAAAGTGTAAATAGTATTAATTTATGTAAGTTAAAAAGACGATTCAGATGGTTTTTTAATTTCGCACGCATACTTTTCCAATGATCCAGCAACCATGTGCACATCGCGAACGATATACAGTCCGATAGGACTCGCAAGAATCACCGGTATAGGCAAGGCCGGATTAAGGGGGGTCTAGCCGGGGTGGTAGCCCCGGAGCCCTCTCAAGTACTCAAGTGGAAGGGGCCTAAAATTTTAAGTCGATACACATTTTTTATCATACTTAAATTAGTAGTTTTATAGACATAAATTTTATATACTTATTTATTTTATAATTTTATAATGCAATTGACAATTTGTGAAATAGTTAAAAAAAATGTATTGTACTGCGAGCGTAACGAGCAGCTTTGTGAAGCATGTTTTGTCAAAAGGGCCCATATAAAATTTTAACCTCGGGGCTCAATAAGTGTTTAATCCGGCCTTGGGTATAGGTGTACAAATGATAGAAATTCAAAGAAAATAACGCCGCTGTACTGTAGACATTCGAACAACGCGATACTATTACGGTTCGTAGAGACGTATATTGCATGTAATGCATAAAGCGGGTAATTTCCACCGGAAGATAAAAATAAAAAATAAACGCAAGCGGGTCTGGGGGGGGGGGGAGAAATGTATTTTATTGTGTACTTACTGCGATTGTTGTTAAAATGTTCGTTTTTATCGATTGTTATGAAAATGTGTTCATCAATAAACTGCTAACCGTTGGTGCACACCATAGATTTACGATTATCAATTTTCTTTTTTCTCCTTATTTTTCTCCTTCAACTATCATACGCGCAAACACGGCTACACTGCTCGATCGAAAAATGTCTGCTCGTTCCGTGGCCAGTTAACGGGATTTGGTCTTACGAGACCGTAACTATAGGGAATAGCTCACAACTGTTTTGGACTCTGTCGAACGCGTATCAAAACAATTCATCTTCGACGAACACGGACGAACGATCCCAGACGAACGAACACGGTTTGTAATGATCAAAGCAACTACCGAACCTTTGGCGTCTTCGGGTTTTCCACGAACGCCATATTTATGTACGCGAAGTTAGCCCTCCGACTATGTCCAATCGAATCCGAACTAAATTTAGTAACCTTTTGGTGACTAACTGTAACCGACATCAAACAATTTGTAACCAGTTTCCGAGAAATTTTCATTTCGGGGGTGTTCACATTATATTAGCTTACAATATTTGATACACAACGCAAATATAAATATAAACATTTTTAATTTGCTATGATGGATAAATTATAATTTCTTTAAAATGGAGTAATCATAGTACAGGGTGGGGCACTGAAATGGCTGATTTTCAAAGATAAATTTTCTCACTAGTAATTAATATGAGAATTCTCACTAAATATTATTAGTTGCAAGACTAATGCCATTTAGTAAACATGGAACAGTGGAGTGGTTGTCAACGTGCTTATGCGATAAAACCATTTTACAAAAATAATGGCTGTTACGTAGCTGCACAGCGTTCATTTCTTCATTTTAATCTTAAATGCTATAATTCGGTACGATCGACTAGGCTATTCAAATATGGATAATCAACTTTGAAGAAACGGGTTCAGTAAAAGAAACATGTACGAAAAAAAGCATTCGCACACCTGAAAACGTCGTTGCTGTTAGGACCGCTCCATAGCAGTGCCGCAACATCCACCCGGGCAGCCGGGGCAATGCCCCGGGGAACGGCCTCCATTCCTATTTTGTGGCCCCTATTTATAATTTTCACAATTTTTAATTTTTATATATCCAGCAATACCTACTGAATTGTGAGAATTTGTGACAACTGTGTATACTGTGTAAGATAAAATTAATTTTAAAAATGTTTGTTCTATTACACTATTACAGTAATTATCAAAATATTGATGACTGAAAATTATTATAGTCCGGCATTGATTTATTATTATCGTTTGTTGGAATTTTAACGGGAATCCCGCTATTTACGTCACCACGACGGACTATCTAGCGATTTGTTTGTTTTGACTGTGACACGCCAGTACGCCACGCGCTGATAATCCTATATAACTATATAAGAACTATTCATACGACATACTGTGTATAAATACTATAAATGAATAATATGACGACTGCAAGTGTGGCTAGCATTGTAGGAACACTCGGAATAGTATTAAACAAAATCATCGCGTTCTTTCTTTGGCATTTGCGTACAGCGAGCATTGCGAGGTGCGACTGTGCGATTACCTATATAACTTATTATTTATTATTATTAGTTATTTAGTTATTTACTTAGTGACTAGTTTGACTTCTGTTCTTCACTATTATTGTATGTTGTACACTTGTACATTAATAATAATAATAATGGAATCTTCTCAACAACCGTTGAAAAAAATTAGATTGTCCGGTGGAGCAAGAAAAATGTTGAAACAGAAAGAAAAATCTATTAAAGGGAATAGAAGTATTTTGTCATTTATTCAATCTCCAGTTTCTGAAACTGTTATTTCAAACTCGATATCTGTAGAATTCGAAGATAGTTCTTACCAACTTGAGTCAACGTCAACCCAAGGTAATTATATGGCTGTATTTAATGAACTATAATTAATATAGAAATTTATATCATAGGTTAGTAAGAAATACATAATTATTGATGGTCACCATGAGATAGTTAATACTATTTTTAATATTCTCAAAATATTTATATTTTATTTATTTATATTTTTATTTAATATATTCAATAATTATATTGTATTTAATGATCAGTAATTTTTTTAAGAATTAAGTATTTAGACAAATATTGATTGGGTACAAATGTAACAGTTTATCTGGGTACAATTGTAACATTTTATATTAGGTTTAGGTATAGGTCTGTGCCTACCTACCTAGTTATGTTATAAAAGCTATAAAAAAGTCAACAATTATGTTTTAAACCATTATGTAAACTAAGTTATAATGTTATATTTCATTTTATTCAATGATATTATGTTATGTTTTTATTTAAATTTTAAATTAAAAAAAGTCATTTTCATGTTTGTTATATATACCTAGTTATGTTATAAGAGCTATAAAAAAAGTCAACAATTATGTTACTAAACCATAATGTTACCAAAGATATATTTCATATTATTTAAAGGTAATTATAATAGTTTTATAATAATAAAAAAGTAAAATATAAATATGTTACATTTGTCCCTAGCTCTGTTACAATTGTCCCTCTTCGGGGTACAATTGTAACAACTTTTTTTTTTTTATTCTTCATTTATGTAAAAACTTGAAAAATTTTAGGTTTAATACTTACATATTTATAAAGGTAACAACTTGTTTTAAATATTAAAAGTAAAATAAATAAAAAATACTTAAAATTCTTGCAGATATAAGCAATTTTATGAAAAATGTTACAATTGTTCCGGGCCTCTCTTACACTTATAAAAATATGCATTTAGATACAAATCCACTATCCTCAGAATATGATAAATAAACTAATAATTTTTTAGGATTAGATTTTTCAACTGAATATCCTACTGATCGTGGACATTTTGAAGATATTATAAGCAGTGATATGAAATACAGTATAATGAGTTATGGTCCATGCAGACCTATTATTAACTTTCCTTACTCACCACCAGATGGTAGTGGAGTTTTAAGAAAATTTTCAGCCAGTTATTACAATATGACAACAAAATCAGGTTTACAAATTCCTCGATTATGGCTTTGTTATTCTATTTTATTAAACCGTGTGTATTGTGAGACGTGTTGGTTGTTTGCAAACAGAAACCAAAAAGGATTCAAAAACAATTGGATTGTAGGGATAAATGACTGGCATCACATGAATGACAAAATTAATGATCATGAAAAATCCCAAACACATATTTATGCCAGTAGTGTTCGACTTCATTGGTCAGAGAATAAAACTATAAATAGACATACGGAAGAACAAATTTCCAAAGAAGCAGATTTTTTGAAAAATGTACTAACCCGAATAATCAAAATAATTTTGTACTTGACTGAAGGTAATACAGCACTCAGGGGAAACGAAGGTAGTGGAAAAAATAAATCCAATAGTGAAGGTAATTTTATAAGAACTGTCAAACTGATGTCTGAATTTGATCCAATTTTATATGAATTGTTAAATAATGAGAGTCTAAAAACAAAATATTTAAGTTGGAAAATTCAAAACAAAATTATAGATTTATTAGCTGTTGAACTTCGCCGTTTATTATGTAAAGAAATAAAAGATTCAAAATTGTTTTCTATTATAATGGATTCTACTTTAGACATTACAAAAAAAGATCAATTAAGTGTTGTATTACGTTATATAGTGATTGATTACCATAAAAAATTTATTGAAATAAAAGAATCTTTTTCAGGTTTTTTTGAATTAAAAAAACATGGTGCTGCTGACTATGAAAATCTGTTGTTTAGTATTTTGGAATCTTATGATCTAAACATGAAAAACTGTCGTGGACAAGGATACGATGTGCATCTGTTATGAGTGGCAGTAATAGTGGAGTCCAAAAACGTATCATGTCAGTGGCACCAAATGCATCATTTGTTCATTGCTGCGCACATAATTTGAATTTGGTGATTTCTGATGCAGCCAAAAGCACTCAAGTAGCAAATCATTTCTTTGCCACTGTTCAAGCTATTTTTAACTTTTTTAGTTCTAGCGCTCCTCGGTGAGCCACGTTAGCTTTCAGTGAAGACTTTGCTTGCAAAATTAGAAAGAAAGTATTGAAAAAAATATGTCCAACTCGGTGGGAAGCCAGACACGAATCAGTCTCAGCTCTTAAACAACGATATATTGATGTACTTAAGTCATTGATTAACATAAGTTTAATCAGTAAGAAGTCTGACGAACGAAGTGAAGCTCAATCTTTACAAAAAAAAAAAATGAAATCTTTTCAATTTGTGTTGATGTTGAGTGTTTGGGAAAACATATTACGACCACTTCATGGTGTTTCAAAAATGTTACAACAACGAGATATGAATCTACAAAATGCACGAGACAGATTAAAAGATGTTTATTATTTTATAAATGAATTGAGAAATAATTATGAAGATATAGTAAATAATGCCAAGTCATTGTGTTTGAGATGGAGCTTACCTGTTACATATACTGAACCTCGTCAGATATATGCAAAAAAACATTTTGATGAAGTCGATGGAGATAGGCGATTAACTATAACAACAGAAAACTTTAAAATCAAAGTATTTTATCCTATTATAGATACTGTTTTAATGCAACTTAATATTCGTTTTAAAGCAATGGACAATGTATGTACTACATTTGATTTTCTTAATCCAAATAATCTCTTATGTTTAAGAGAAGATAATATTGTAAAGGAGTCATATGATTTTATTCAAATGTATAAAGATGACATTAGTTCTGATTTTACTGGTCAGATTTTATCATTAAAAGAATTAATAAAAAATAAAAATTTAAAAACTATAAATGAAATGGCCAATTTTATACTTACCAATGATATAGCAACAAGTTACTCGGAAATCTTAGTAGCTTGTACAATATTTTTAACACTGCCAGTTACAGTAGCAACGGCTGAAAGGTCATTCTCGAAATTAAAAATTATAAAAAATTATTTAAGAAATTCTTGTAGCCAAAATCGACTTTCAAACATTGCTATACTCAAAATAGAACAAAAGCGGACTTCAAAATTAAAAACAGACAAATTAATTAAAGATTTCTCTAATTTGAAAGCAAGAAAGATGAAATTTGTTTAAAATATTAACATCATATTATTTTTATAAATTGTATAACTTTATTCTATTATAATGAACTTATTTGTTCATGTGTTTTTATTTATAATAAATTAATATGATGGATATTAAAAAGTGTTGTTCTTTACTAAAAATTATGTTTTACATGTATGAAATACTTTTTAATAAAGATTATGTTTGTTTGTTGAATTTTATCTGACTCCAATAAATGTGTTCACTAATTTAAACCCTGGTGTAGTGATGCTAGATAGTGGCCCCTAAATAATCTTTTGTCCTAGGGCTCAAAAATTCTAGTTGCGGTACTGCTCCATAGGCGCAACTAGGGTCAAAAATGTGGGGGGGACTTAAAACTTTTACAAGTCTTATATGAAATCAAACAATATTCTACCCCCTCCCTTCATTGTCTAGTAGTGACTTATAAAGGATTTCTTTAAAGAGAGATGAGACCAAAGCCCAAAACAATAATATAAGTAGATTTACAGATTTTTATATTTTATTTTTTGTTCTTAATATATTATATACATAATGGAATAATACGCATAATTACTAATTTATATTAATGTAATACGTCCATTCATTTTTGAAAACCTATCAACAATACCCTGAGTATCAATCAAATTACTAATAACTCTTTCCATATTTAAAATAGATAAATAATTAAATCTTTCTTCTCCCATACTATTTCTCAGCCAATTTTTAATACGCCTCATCGAGGAAAATTAGCGTTCGCACGTAGCTAAACTTATTGGAATGGTCATAGCAATTTGTAACAACTTGTACAAATTGGGGTAGATATAGGGTTACCATAATATTTTTATACGAAATCCGGACATCAGTTCCGATTCGCGGGGGAGGAGGAGG
Organism: Sipha flava; assembly: GCF_003268045.1. Classification (NCBI taxonomy): domain Eukaryota; kingdom Metazoa; phylum Arthropoda; class Insecta; order Hemiptera; family Aphididae; genus Sipha; species Sipha flava. The sequence goes on along the minus strand of NW_020273615.1, from coordinate 1,119,877 downwards.
AGGGGGGTAAAAATTGAAAATAAACAATATTGTTATTTCATTAATACAATTTTACTTAAATCTATGAATAAAATGTCTACATAAGAGTTATTAGGTTAAATATGTTAAACCAATACAAATATGATATATAAAAAAAAAAAAAATTATATATTGTACATTTATACAGAGTAAACACGAAAATCTATCACCTGATATAACATTTTGTATCAATATAACCATGTTAAACGATTATCTTTGTAAAATCCGGACGCCAATCCGGACAGATGTTTGAAATTCGGACTGTCCGGACGAAATCCGGACGTATGGTAACCCTAGGTAGATATCAGAGTTTATATCCCCAAGATCTGAATCTAAACATTCTAAACTACTTGAAAATGTTGAGTTTTTAACTGATAAAGGTTTACCAACAAGTTTGTTTTCAACATTTTCTATTTGAGTACAACATGGATCTGGATCATCAACTAGTTAATCATTTTGATCTTAAATATTTCTATTGTTTGCAAGTGGAAAATCTTCTTTTTTATTGACTTGACGGGATTTAAAAATATCAAATACTTTTATTTTATTCATTATAAAAAAAAAAAACTTATTACACAGTACAATTCAATAATTGTCAATTGACAGTAAATAATACAAATGAATAATGCACATTACATTTTATACAATTCGTTTTATCCATATAACTTTTATCTACGTTGTCCGATTTAAACTGGGGTTTTCCCATTCTACAAAGCTGTTGATGTAGATGTTCTTTTCGATAAAATTGTTTATTGCATAAACTGATCATAAACCTATTTTGATTTATCTGTATTTTGGGTGTAGAACTAAAAATAAATATAATATTGAAAATTAAAACTGACAATCTGTAATTGCCAATGGGCACGCTGACGGCTTATAAAAACATCAACACATATTATTTTGTTTTTAGTAGATATGTATATACTTATAGAATTCCTAGTTATTAAATGGTCTTAATAACTTTAATAAGTTCCCAAGTAAATTTTTTTTTCTAAAACTGGGGGGGCTATGGATTAAACTGAGGGGGCTAAGCCCCCTCAAGCCCCCCTAATTGCGCCTATGGACCGCTTTCATAAAGAATCCAAAACGTTCTGCACGAAAACATGGGTTGTCGTTAAACTTGTCCAGAAGAAGTCTACGTCGGATTTTACATAGCGACTAGGGCCGTATTTAGGAATTTGACACCAGGGGGCAATAATAAAAAACGCTTCATTATACCAAATACAAATTTCTGCGGGTTTTAAAAAAGATCTTTCTGAAGAACAATTTGTTGCTGGTGCACACAAAAAGTGCAATGTCTACATAAGGATAGATTGTTTGTAAATCTTTGGATGTATCGACAATACTCAACCGTTACCGAGCATGTATGTGTGTGTGTGTGTGCGTTTGTTGTAACGTCGTGATTTTTTTTTGAGATACACTTTTTATTTTGTAAAGAAGTTTCACTTCAAAAATATTAGATCATTAAATATTGAAAATATAAAAATTAGCCGCCCTCTCATATTCAGCCGCCCAAGGCAGTAGCACCCTGTAGCTCCTCCCTAAATACGGCCCAGATAGCGATCGGCTTTTTTTTTCGTACAGGATTCTTTTTTAATGCTGAAATTTATCTTTGAAAATCGACCGTTTCAGTGGCCCACCTTGTAGTTATAAATTTACCTATAGCAATTGCGAAATTCTCCGAAATTGCAGTACTAGGGGTATTTTTGACATTACGTTTTGGTTGATATCATCACAGACTATAATATCGTAAATAAAGTACTCCTGTACTCCACCCAACCAATTTTAGTTTTGTATTATAATAAAAATGTTGTATTAAGTCCTAAATAATAATCACCTCCTCGAAGTGTTTTCTGATACCCAAATATTACAATATTATATAATTTAAAATAACTATTGCCAACTTAATTTTAAATGTATTTAAACTAGTCTGAACATGCATCTTATAAAATCAAAATTTGGGTGAAACGGGCTACGCCTTTGTTTTCGTATGTGTTTAACGTTTAATAAATAAATATATTTTCTAAGCTCTTTCAACATACTTCGTTTTTATAAAATACCATAGATATGTGGGATCGGGTTAAATTTGTAATTGTGCAAAACGAATGCCAAATTTTTTCGTACAAATCAAAAATGTATGTTCTACAGGGCCGTAGCAACCAAATATTGCGCCGGGGCGAAACTTCATAATACACCTTTAAGTATTTTAATTTATAAAAAAACTTATAAAAAAACTGAATATTTTTTATATATGTAATATAAATAATAATTTTTCCTTATAATTATGTAAGCGTTATTTAATTTTATTTAAATCAATAACCTATTAAAATATTAATATACATTATAATTATAAGTAGGTTCATAGGTTAATATTTATAAGTTATAGGTATAAGTAATTACATAAATACATAATATTGCCTTTACTTATAAGTAACAATTAAATCGGAAATTTTTCATTTTTGCGCCCTCCCGGGATTAGCGTCCGGAACATAGACACCTCCAGTGGCGGATTTAGCGTTTTGGCGCCCCTATGCTTAATCACTCTGCCCCCCCCCCCCTATCACTCTACTAAAGAACCAACAATATTTGGCTTAAATCCTTCTCTTCAAATTTTATTCAGTTTTTTTATCAAAAAGCAAAAATATTAAATATAAAACTTCTAAAAATAAAATATTTCATGTCTATTATTTTATTTCATATACCATTATTACTAATACAAATGAACAATGCTTATACAGTTACATAACGGAAATATAAATAGCCAGATGTGAAAATACCTATACTCAGATAGTCGAATGTTCCCATTAAGTACATAGGTAGGTAGTAATAAGTTATTAATAATAATTAATAAATAACTGTAATTATTTTATTAAAAATGAAATATTTTCAAATTTTAATAATAATTGTAATATTCTTACTATAACCCAGTGGTTCTTAACCTTGTGTAGTGGCGATCCAAAATATTTACCAAATTTTTCCTGCGATCTTTTTATAAATAATATTCAATGGCAGAATAAAAAATAACTATTTGGTACTCTTAATTTAATAAAATTTTTTGCTCATATTACTTGTATTTATAACAAGTCATAATATTAATTAAATTATATTTAAAAATAAACATTTCTTTTAATAATTTTATTGCACATATTTTTTAAATAATTTTTAATTTAATGACTTCCTTGGTCTTGATTTTGCTTTACCAATGAATCAATTTGAGCTTCTATGGAGTTAGTGAGTGAAATACGCATCGTCGGTTCGACATCAAGCTTGTTTCTTGATTTGGTTTTGATTGTACAGTGAAATCTGACTTAACGGACACCTCTCTTAACGGACAAAATGACCAGGTCCCGACAAAAAGATAGGCATTCTAATGTATTTCGACCTGTCTATAACGGACTCCTATTACGGACACGAACACTAATATTTAACCCGACAATTTCATAACGGACAAAAATACATATTAGGTCATTCAGTGAAAACACGGATTACGACCAATTACATTATCGTCGATTACGATAACGCTAATTGCAAGTACCTATTAATTTATAAAGTTATAAGTTATAAAGTTTATAAAATTTATAAAGTTGAAATTTGTACAGAAATATATCCAGATATAAATTGCAATACGTATAAATGATAACCATGAATATCAAACGTTTTTATTCAGTTTCTATGGGTTAGCAGTCATAGTTGTACATCTTTTCCTTAGCAATGCCACCTCCCGTGAGCGAATTACTCATTCATTACGAGTTGGAAATTACCAAATCGAAGTTCAAAAAACAACCATTAATAGAATCATTTTTTAAGAAATAATTAATAAATTGATATAAATATATATATTTAGTATAGTATAACAAATTTATAATATGTATGAATGTAATATAAAAATAATAATTAAAATTAAATTTATAATGTATGTGAATATGTGTATATAATATTAATAAATTATATCTAATACATATTATAAAATATAAAATAATACAAATGAACGTAAAAATTGTAATTTTTAAAACATTGAAACCTGTCTATAACGGACAATTATTTTGGTCCAGTGACTGTCCGTTATATACAGGTTTCAGTGTAGTTAATATCTTTATTATAACATTTAAAAATATTAGTTAATGGCCTTTGCATACTCAAATTTAACTCATTTAATAACGAAAATATATCTGATAGGTACGTAACTTTTGTCAACCAAATTACATCTTGAAAATGGTCGGATAACAGTGAATTTTTTTCTCTTAAAAATACTTCTATTTCAGTTCTTAATTCAAAAAATCTCGTTAAAACTTTTCCCCGTAATAACCAATGTACATGAGGTTTCATTTATTATTTATAAGACTTAAAAATAAAAATATTATACCAACGTTTAAAATTTTTATTATTGGCGACCCAAAATTGGGTCACGACCCTATGGTTAAGAACCGCTGCTATAACCTATAGGTAGACATCATACAATTTACATATTAATATATTATTATAACAAGGGAACGGATTTATATGTAAATGCATATTTTTATTAAAACGAGATATTTAAGATTCGATAAGAAATGTTTATGATTTAAATCATTCCTATTAAAATTATGATACTTTTATTTTACATATTTTTACATATTTCACTAATTTTTAAATATTTTTAAACATATTTTTATCATTTCATCATTCATACGTCTTCTTCGTACGAAAATACAAGAAATTATTTCAAAATTAGTTTCAGAAATTTTTATCGCTATTGGAAAAGCTCAATATATTATGCAAAATGAAACATTGAAAATAATTTAATTTTAATTAAAAATAATTTAACAAAATTATTGATAAAAAATATGTCCCCAAATGATAGTATGCAAATTTTTTGAATCAGCGATTAAAACTCGTAGATAGATGTCGTAAAAAAGAAAATTCATGCTGTTACAGAAAAAAATTCCAGGCAATATTGATTTTAAAACAATCAATGACATAATGAATGGCAGACAACCTTTAAAAAATTTGGAATTATCGCCTTCTGATAGTATGCACTTGAAATATGCTTTTAATACATCGGTTGATGTGAAACGATAATTTAGCCGTTTTAAAAATATTTTGATACCTAATAGGCGACATTTAACATTTGATAATTTACAAGATATTGTAATAATTCAATGCAACAAATCTTTTTGATAATTTAATAATAATAATCACTTTTTTTTTAAATTATTTTTATTCGTGTTTATATGACAAATATAAAAAATAAATATACCTAAAAATTCAATAATAACCATTAATTCTATAAAAAAAAAGCATCCCTAGGCTATAAGCCTTTTAGCCTGCCCCCTAATCCGTCTCTGGACACCGCTAATCTAGGGTGACCATATTAAGAAAATAAAAAAATGGGACAGCTGTTACTTCCTCCCCCCCCCAAATAAAAAACCTCATCAATATATATTCACTCATATGTACAAAAATCTCGAGAGTTAAAGTTCAAATCTCTGTCATATCATAAACAATTATTTTATTTTTACTTTACCCTTTCTTAGTTAAAATAACCTAAGTAACAAAATATCTTCTTTTAATTATTATTAAATTATTAAATCGGTAATTTTATAGTTCGTCGGCATCGGGACTTGACACTCATTCCACGAAAACTTTTATCTGTTACTTTTAACTTAGGTTTCACATTTTAAATATACGAGTAAAACTGTTTTATATTTGTTTATACATAGATATTTTATTTACAAGCATTAATAACTTATATAATAAATAATATGGCAGTAACGGGATTTAAAACGGAACAATCTTCTAAAAACGGGATAAAAAGTGTCCCATTCGAAGTTTGTCAGGACTACGGGACGTGATGATCAAAAAAGGGAAAATCCCGTTTTAAACGGGACGTCTGATCCACCCTCCCCTTTGCTATGGCCCAGATGTTGTATGTTTATATTTTTATTTTAATTTAGTTAAATTAGTTCTGAAGCAGACGTAGCCAACAGTAGCATCGGGACTATCCCGTTGACTTGAGAAGAGATTGAGGATTTAAGACGATCTTTGTCCATGGAAAATTTCATAGTAGAGTCGAATCATTCGAATTTTGTTTTAATAATATTTTCTACACTTGATCCTCTGGATACGTGACTTAAATTTATTAATCATTCTTCATTTTATATAATAGAAATTATTATTAATTATTTACTTTATTATATATTTATTAGGATAACTACAATACCTGTTTATTTATTACTAATATTATTGTTATCATATTTACATAAATTTATTTATTTTGTTTTGATGGTTTCCAAAGTTGACACAGATTTTATTTTTTTGACTAAATTATATAAAAATTGCTGATTTCACTATACTAAAAATTTTAAAAAATATTTTTATTTATAAAGCACATATAATCAGGCACGGATACAAGGGAGGGATATGAAAGCTAAAGCCTCCCCTAGATATTTTAGATATTTAAAAACTACCTTAATTTTCAATTTATTAATTATATTTTTTATTTTTTTTATGATCTTTAATTATAACATATAATCAATATATTCATGTCAAATATTATTGTTAATAAAAATTAAAACACTATATTATTAGGCAATAAATAATAATTTGAATACTTAGAATATAATTAAAAAAAAATATATTAAAAATAAAAAAATTTAAAATTTATAAGTAGTTTAAATATTGGATCATATATGGGTCAATTAAAAATGTTGTTAATATTAGTATATTGTTTAGCTATGGTCTCTCTGATAAATATATGAATGTTTTATATAGGTAAGATGCATATTTTTATTAATTTTTTTTCAGATATTAAGGAAAGAAGGCCTGCGATTCAACTTTGTCAATTGTCTGTCTGATTAATCATTACATTTTTCTTAAAAAACCTGAACCACTTGTTACTTATTATTCTAAGATCTGATTACTCACCCTGAAGACCTATTGATTTGATGAATAAATCAATTAAGTCTATATTATTTAAAGATTATAAGTAATTATTTTATATTATGCGACAATATATTGTAGGAAGTATTAACATTTTTTTTAACTCCTGGAGAATTTAAAGGAGGGGACATAAATTTTAATGAAACTAGGATATTTCTGTTATTAATAAAAATATTAAGTGATAAAACCTTTCATAATAGTTTTGATTCAGGTTTTAGAAATATTTATTATGATACAATAAATATATTTATTTAAGTTTCTATCATTTTTTTTTATTTACATAGAAAATTAAAATAAAACATAAATTTACTTATTTCTAAAAGTAACAAATAATTTCTATAACATTATGTAGGTAGTCACTGTACAATCACAATATAATAATTGTTATAATCTAAACTTAAATTCATTAAAATAGTATTCTAATATCAAGAAACAATACCAATATATAGGCATACATTTATTACTTAAATGGTAAATGGGTATTCTTTCTTTATTTATATACATATATCAATTTATCATAGTTTTTTATGGCTACAGTTTTCTATATTGGAAGACTTACAATGAATATAAAATGAAAACTACAAAAAAACTACAAAATAGCTTACGAAAATGTTTTATTTTTTCTTCTTTAACCAGCAGCAATTGTAGGATGCAATAAAAGTCTTTTAGTATATGAACTTATGATTTGTTTTGCGAAAGCATACTACTTTGTTATTAAAAACCTAGGTGATCATTCATTTAAGAGTTAGTGAAGTTTAACCGAGGTACCAATTAGCAACTACAGCTAAGCGATCTAGGATTAATGGATATAGCCGTTTGGACGTGGGGACAAAAATAAAATAAATAAGTTATTTAAATTTATTATATGTACATTTTAATGTTAAAAATATTAATTCAAAATAACTTCACCATCGCGATTTGAATTAATTAATGACATCTTACATGTACACTTGAATGCAATTTGTACACGACTAACACGGTTATAGATGTGTATCACCGTGTTTCGATAAAGTGTGATAACTATTACAAGTTGTAAAAACCAATAAGTCATATATATTAATATAAAAGGTTACTATTGCCAAAACGATAAAATTCGATAAGGTTTGATATGATACGATACCATTAGTTATATTATGAACATAAAATATCAATGGTTTTATAACTTATATACATATATATATTTTTTTTTTTGATGTTTATTTGTCCTCACGTCCACGTTCATTTGTCCTTATTCGACAGCTAAGGCTAGTGTGTTTTTTGCATAAATAAAATATTATTAATACAACATTAAACTAACATTAATTTGTTATTGTGTTTAAAATTGTTAGAAGGGTCTTTAATGTCATATTGATTTATTTACGATACATTTTAATGGAATTTAATAGGAATGATATTGTTATTAGATGTACAAGTCAGAATATCCTGACAGAAATATTATAATAATTCAATTTTAATTTTTAAAATACATTTTTTTGCCACAAACAATTTGAGTATGAACATTATAGCTTATAATGGACAAATATATAAATAAAATCAGAATTTATTTTTCCTAAAATTAAATACAATATCTTAAATGGAATGTTTTCAAACACTGTTGTCTTAACAATTACTTATAACTAACACTATAATCATAATTTCAAATGGAAAATAAGCTTATTGTTATTATTTGTAAAACAATATATTGTATTGTGTTGAGCATTTAAAGAATATAATTAAATATTCTATTCCTCATAATTTACTAAAAATTGGTTTAAAAAAAGAAACAAAAATAATATCTCATTATAAACAAAAATAAAAGTATAAAAAAGTATAGAATATAATTATATAACTATTAATATAAGGACATTAATATTTGATTTTTTTTTAACAAGTGATTCAATAATATTGACATATTTTACATATTTTATTATAATAAAATATTTTTATTGAAACTAAATAATAAGTAATCTATTGTATAATATTTAACATAACATCAAAAGTGTAATGAACTATTTTATTCACCACTTCATTTACATTAATCTGGTTTGAACCCCATAGTTGGATTTTTTTTTTATTTCTTTTCACATATATTTATGGTTTATATTGTCATTGTAAAATTATAAAGCTAATCACCTCATGATTGAAGCTTTACACTATTATATTAGAAAACAAAAATATGTTTAACATATTTATAATTATGATTTCTATTACAAATATTTTAGTTTATAAATTTTAATATTGTTAATACTGTAAATAAAATACAAATTAAAAAACAAAAAAAAAAAAATCACTAACATTTAAAACATACTATAAAAAAAAAAAAATAGACTTTCAAGGCTATTAACTAAAAATAATCAATGGAAAAAATGAATAATTAAAATAATTATTTACTTCAAAATTATGTTTAATACTTTGTTTACAAATTGAGAGAACATATAGTGCATGATGAGTGTTGACCACATGTGGAATTATGATGGACTGGTGGAACAGTATTATCCGATGGATAACGTTGGGGACCAAAAATATCTGCTGTAGTCATCATAGAAGTAAACCAACCATGATTGACAGCTGGTTGTCTATTAAACATTGTTGAAACAGGTGAAGTCTGGGATTGGAAATAGGAGCTGCCGGAGTTCCTATTAAAGTCTGCGGATAATGGCGAGCAACGTTGGCGTGCATTGACCCCACGTACTTTAGACCTCGCCCCGCCAACGGCAGCTCCTGACTCTACTCACATAACCTACAATACATATAATGATATATTTTAACTAGAAAAATCAATGACATGTATTTATTATTTTATATAATAAACCTGTAAGACTATTGTTCCTTCATAAGTATTGTTAGGATTTAATGTAATAGGAGTGATCACTATACCAGCCTCAACACATATCATGTTAGGATACTCGTCTTCACCAAAGTCACTCATAGTATTTGATGTTACATCCCATGGATTCCATATGACTAATGAAAAATAAAACAGTACTAAGATATATACTTGTTATTTTGAAATGATAAATAGTCCACCTACCAGTGTCAGGCATATTGTATTTAATCATTTTCATTTTTCTTCCAGACACAACATTTGAAATCACATGTTCCTGTTGAGTGTTTTGATATATTCTATCGGTCCAATGATTAACAGTGACCATTTCTCTTGGTTCTTGATAAATACCATTTTCCTTTGTCTATTTTTTAACAATATATTTAATATTACATATTAATTTTCAATACATATAAATACATATTTATGAGTATAGTGTATTGTTTATACCTTATCCACATACATGCATCCTTGAAGACCAGATATATTACATTTTCGTACATCTGGTACTTTTAGATACGTATGGAAAAGCATATTAAATTGAAATGGTTCAACAGATGTATTGTACAAGTTGAAACTGACTTGTAGTTCTTTTTCCCTCAATATTACTCTTAACACTAATTTGAAACTGAAAATAAATTTAATAGTTAGATATGTATTAAAATTGGTATATTAAAAAATAATTACCTATAGTTCCACATTTGCTTGGTAATTGGATTGTCCACTAATGAGAATAGAGCTTCTATGTCACCATTGTCTAATGGTTCTGGTTGTTTTTCAACACTCCATCTGGACGTCCTGGCGAAACCATGTTGAGGACCATAAGCCCATTGACCAAAATGAGCTAAATTTAAAAAAAATTATATATATATATTAAGCATAGAAATATAAATATTTATCATTTTGACTAAAACAGTGGTTATCAAACTTTTTTGTCCACGGAGCCCCGAAAATCAGGAATTTATTTTCAAGACAGCAATAATTATTAATATTTCATATTGAGAAAAAACACGCAGTTCAAAATTTCATTTTTTTTAAAGTTCGGATTTTGTCATTCGCTATGAAAACTTTGGTCATTTTAAGTTGTATTGATAAATTTATTTCATTTAATTTTGTGAAAATACCAGCCAAGTTATGATAATAACTAGTAATAATAAGTCATAATAATAAAATATTATCAGAAGTCTTAGTTGTAAATAAAATTGGTGTCACTAAAACGTATAACTCATTGCGCGATTCAGGTTACCAGTGTTTTTCCACAATAACTAAGAAATTTAATAATACTTAAATTTAGATAATTAATATATGCTCACAGAGCACCTAGACTCCTTTAGTGGAGCCTTAGGGTTCCACGGAGCAGCAAAGTTTGAGAATCGCTAGGCTAAAATTATTGTATGTTATGAAAATTCAGAAATAATAATTTATCAATTAATAGGGCTATAGTTTTTTTTTTTTTTTTTTTTAATAAATAAATTTCATTTTACCTTAAAATAATCTACAAAACATAAAATCAATAAACACGATGGAAATAAGATAAAAAACGAATAGAGAGTATTACTTCCAGACAAAAGACTACAATTTTAATTAAATATAAACTTCAGATTATAGATTTTGAGTGAAACGAATATATTGGTTTTACCAATATGATTATAATTTTTATTTTTTGTGTTCGTATACACAATTTTGACAGGATTATTCTGATCATTCAATAAAAATTTAAATATAGCAAATGAGTTCAAATTTGTTCTTCGAGGAAGGTCATTTTACGAATTTTCCAATTGTTTTCGGCTGGTACCAAATTGGTTCCTGAGCTCTAAACCCACGTACCGAATCGGTTCCCGACTGAAAAAGGTATTTTATTAGGTATAGCCGAATTGGTTCCCGTTTAATTACGTACATTTTTCTTCTCAATTTTACAGGCTTAGGACTGTCAACTTTAAAGTGGGCTTAGTTAACAATGTGCGTTAATTTGTGGTAAAAAAAAAAAAAATTATAATATATATACAATTTTAAATCGTTGATTTGGAAGTTAACTAGTTATCACTTAGGTGTACGAAATAAAAATAATCTATGTATATAAAAAGGAAGCCAAAAATGTATAACATTTCATCAATTGAGAACGGCTGGGCCGATTTGGCTCAATTTTTTTTTAATTGTTCGTAATTGCCAGAAGGTTTTTACGAAAATTTTTTTTGGAAAAGTGCTATTGTTTAATAAATCGTAGTTTAATTTAATAATTTTTAATCCGTTCGATAACTTCGCAATTGAAAATTAATTATTAAATGAAACTATTAAAAAACTATTAAAAACTATTATTTTTATTTTTGGTATTAAATGACGTATATTGCAAAAATATTAAAAAACAAGATCCCACAACAGGTGACAAAATAAACAAGAATGATTTAAGGATTATTATGCATATCGGTTGATGATTAGACGCAATCAGGACAACGATATTCTACGAAGTCGTGAGCTTTGTCAACAATTCATGGTCGAATTATATGTAAAGATAGAGAGGAAACGATTTTGATACTTGCGATTCAATCAAAATCATGTTTTTTACACGAACAATTATACGTGACGTGCTCTAGAACCATTCAATTTGTATATGTTGGCGAAAGATAGGACAACAAAAAATATTGTACACTCTGTTGCATTAAGGATTTGATAGTGTTTTTTACTAATATTATCATAATTAGTGATATATATCATTTTAAAGGATCAATTTTAATAAATTATTAAATATTTTTTTCATTTTTAGATTTCGTCATCGATCACAGCACTCCATACCTCTTCCACTTATATACCACATCCTTATACACTTATATTAAATTGGTTATTTTTTTTCTAGCAAATTATTCTCTAGAAATAATTTATATGAAAAAACAACGTTTATCAGGTCAGCTAGTAAAATATAATAAATACAATCTAAAACCACTGATTTGTAAATTTAAAGCTAACTTTCTTCATATATTCAATTCTTGTAATTTTCTCATTAATGTACTCAGTCATAAAATTTTCAAGTATTTGTTATTTCTTTCTTATTTGCTAGTAATTTGTAGGTCTCTAGTAATCTATAGTCTATTATATTTCTATACTCTATCTTATCGATATAATCATTGTATCTATATTTCATACATATAGCTTTTAAAAATTTGTTTTTGCTCTCTATACACTGGCCCGCTGGATTTTAATTTTTAATAGTGTACCTAGGTAAATTGTGTTAAAAATTTAAATTAAAACGGGAACCAATTCGGAACTAAAAATACAATAAAGCTATGGGATTGGATGGAGAACCTGAAGAACTTTTTAAAAATAATTGCAAAAGGCAACTTAAAGAGATTTTGTATGAGCTAGAGCATTTAAAACACAAATGTCATGAGATATTAAAATTAAAATTAAAATTTATAACTGTGGAGAATGTTTAGAACCTGAACTGGAAATTGCACATATAAAAAAATCTTTTTATGAGTCGTATTGAAATCGATGAAAGACAACGCATAGAAAAATTAATTCCCGAGGAGAATCACTATTGAAATTCGTCGGCAGTTAATTTAAAAACGAACTTAGAAATATAGTATTATATTTCGTCCAGAAATCGTTTATTTATTGTGATAAAATTATAATTATTTGTGTTTATAACTAAATGATTACATAAAATTCATTTTAATTTGCGTTAAATAGGTAATTGAATCAATAATTTAAATTTTTATAAAATTTAATTTGAAGTTCAGTCAAATCATAAAACACCAGGCCAATTCAATTAACTGCTAGCATACGTCACATGATAAATTTCAAACCCTTTCTTACTCAACGACTTGAAATCAAGTGCTACTACAGACTAGTCAAAGCAATGTACAAATGTTTCTACTGGAATTAGAAACGTATAGCAACATACTTATATCCCATATGTCCACCATCACTTTCCCGAAAAACTATACTAAAGCGTAATGACGATGAGATTTATTAAATTAATCAAAGAGTTGTTACCAATGAGTTTTTTACTCAACACGATAAATACATATGTAATTTGAATTTTGTAAATATCGAAATTACTAATAGTAATAGATTTTTTCTGTAGAAGTTGTTAATTTTCTTAAAAAAAAATTGTAAATTAACATAACACGTTAATTTTAATAGGAAATTTCTCCTATATAAGATATTCTTAAAAACCAATCTGAGCTTATGACATTATGTTATGCAGAGCTGCCAAGCCCTCAAATATTATTAAAACTCAAATGTTTCAATCCAAATGTCATTCACCAAAGCTCTGTATTATATTTTAAATTAATTACCATAATGTCTTTTCCATCGACATAGAACAATACATACCGAAATAAAATTATAAATGTAATACTAACATACAAAACCATCGAGTTCCCCTAATCCAGTTGACCCCTGAAAGCATTTAAAACGAACGTTATCGTAACGTTCTCGACTAACAAATTATACACTATATAAAGCGTCATTAATAGGTGGCTACTTTAACTCCGTATTTTCGCGTCCTGTATCACACTGCTCAAACATGCTTGTTGTAAAAAAAAAAAAATTACAAATTGTATATAGAAAAAAAAAAAAAGTTGAAAAAAATTATTCATTAGGTAGCAAACGAATATAGGATTTTTTTTCTATTTGTTTATAGTATAAAGATAAAATACTGCATTGATATGTATTTAGTTTGTTATTACTTACGAAAAACTATAGGAATGCCTCCACGAATTGATTTCTGCCCGTCAAATACAGCCAATTTACTAAAAATAAAAATAAAATAAATTCATTATAGTTTTCACAAGTTGTAAACAATGTCCGAATATTTCGGGTAATGTAATAACAAGCGTCTCAACATTTGAAATTGCCATACATTGACTGGGCAATGTACAAGATTGCCTGGGCAAAGTGTATCCACCCAGCTCGGTTTTAAGAGGACAATGTGAATTAATATATATTTATATTATTAATACATAAATATTTTTCATTAACAAACTTACAACATGTACAATATTTTTACAGTAAGAATATGTGCTATGAAATAATGATTTAAGTTACACGAGAAAGTAAATAACCCAGCGGTTATATTTGATAGAGTTTTTATAATTATATGGCATTAAAAAATAATTTAGATCATTTAATTTGAATATCTATTAATTTAGATAATTTTAATTTAATCCTTAATATAAAATAAAAAATATATGTACCTATGAATTAAAAAATAATGAAGGATCTTATTAAAATATAAACAAACCAATTAATTTTGAACTATTAGGTATTATTATTATTAACAAAAATGTAATTCATCTAAACCATACATAGTTCAATGGGTACAGAAAATATGACAATTAAGGGGCTAAAAAAGAGTTTGAAGGTTTAGCCCTAAATTAATTTCCGTTCTAAATCTTTGCTTTGGGTTTTTCGTATTAAGTTTTTTTGAGTTAACGTAAATATATTTTTTAAGACATTAAATAAATTTTAAAATATTTAGTAGACATACCAATTATGCATTTCATACACAGAGCTAAAACAATATTGATTTACGTTCAATAAAGTACAAAAAAATTTATTAATTATAAAATTTGTTGTTATTAAATAATTTCTAATAAAAAATTAAAAAAATCTTCTTTCTTTCTCTATTAATGTTAATTTTTTTAATTTGTAAATCTTTTAATAATAAATATTGTATCCAAATAATTAAATCATTTCTTATAAAAAAATGATTGATTTAAAAACTATTTAGTTCGAATTAAAAATTACATATTATCATTGTCTGTAATACATATTAATAAGAGCTCTTATTTTAATTGAGTAAATAATAATAATAAAACATTGTTGTTTCTAATATAACGGAGTAAAATTAGAATGTTATAATTGGATGTACCACTTAGTTGACAACACAATTTAATATTTTATAGATTTTTTTCACGAACTTAGACCGAATACTTCTTCTGAGTTTCTGTTTTATTTTTAATTAATTTTTTGGGTGAATGGAGAGGGAGGGAAAAATATAAATCAATTCTTAAATGTTCTACAATTACCGCAAATTAATTCTCTATTTTGATTTTTACTATTGTTTTATTAAAGCTTAACATTTTAGAATTAATTTATAGAGTAGAATTATTCGAAGTTTATACTTTGAAGATATCAAATTCTTAAATTGTCGAATTTTGTCCACAAGTTTTGTAATGACATTAAATCTATTTAATAATTTATAAAAAAAGAAAAAATATTGGGGCACAAAAAATCAAAATGGTATGAAAAAAAAAAAAACTTATAGATTTATAGAGAAGTAAAGCTAAAAACCATCAATTGATGGTTTAGAAAAAATGTGATTTAATATACATATTATGTATAATTTAAACCAATAATGTCTTAATTTGAAGTCTATAAAAGGTTAAAAAGAGAGTTACGATTGTTTAAAGTATATGTTATATATGTTCACTATTATATAATAATACCAAATAATACAAAATTAAATTTATTAAAAAATAATCAATACAAAATAAAAATTACACAATTAAAGATAATATTCTCTTTAATAGTTATATAATATTATACTTCAATTTAATTAATTTGTTGCTTTTATGTTTAAATAATATTTTTTAAACAAGGAATAAAAGTAATACATATTATTCACTCAATGGAAGCAAGTATTTTATTGGTTATGTAATTAAGATTTTTAAGACAAATGATTCTAGTAATAAATACACATAAAACTTATTTAACAAAAATTGTTTTATTGAATTTTGAGTACAATGATTATTGTATATAGGTATTTCACTTATAATTCATAAAATGAGGACTTATGTTTTTCAGTATTTAAATGTACTCGTAGTATATTAAATTTAGATTTTTTTTAAAATTTAGTTGAAATTATGATAAAATAACTATGTTTCTATTAAGTTATAGAATGTCATTAAATGTTCAATCAGATGTGAAACATTATTAAAATATTTATCAAATCAGTTGATAATACATTTATAATCTAGGGATAAATACTTATAAATGAAGCAATCAATAATATATAAAATATATTGTACGTTATACAGTAAGATAAAAATAAAATGTTTGGCATTAATAATTTCTCAAAAACAAATAATATCATATTATACAGCAGTAAAAATAATTATTTTAAAATATTGTTCATTAATCGATCAATGATTAATTTATAAGTAACACTTTTTTTTTAAATTATGTATTAATGCACAACAGAATATGAAAATATTAAAAATTAAATTAAAATAATAATACATAAATATTTCAACGATTATATTATTTCAACGTTTTTCCAGAAATATAGAAAACATCATATTTATAGTTTATAATTTATATATTTATTTTTATTTAGCTTTTAGTGGGTCACTTAAATTTACATATATAGGTATTATATTTTTATATACATAATTAAGTTTAGAATACATTTAAATTAATTTTAAGGTGAACAAAAAGGCAAATAAGTCGTCAATGATGTCATATCGTCATAGAATAAAGATGCATATTTAAGGTATACAGTATAGGAGAAATATATTATAAGTAAATATATACTGAAAAAGACAGAAAATATTTGTGGATATGCTCTTTTCGTTACATCACTGGCATGTGCGAGTATTTGTGTGCACGCGCAATTGTTTTTTGCATCTGTCCTCGAACCTTAAGGGTGTCGGTCAAAAGAAGTGTTAACCCTTGTCCACTCAGCCTCACGTAGGAAAGCAGCATCCTTTTCATTTCCTCGGTGTGTGCCTTGACAAATGAGCGTTCGAGACAAAAACCGTCGAACGGCAGCGACCCCCTTCTTCCTCCTATGTCTTTAACTACTCCTCCCCACAGTGTTCTCGGCCTTCGCACCCTCACGCGTACTTTTCTTCATACTACACACGATCCCTTGCTGCTATTCCATCGATCTTTTCCCTTTTCCACCACTACCATCTCTAAGTTCTCGCCCGTTTTAATCCATAAAGGACCTTTATCACTAATTACAATCGTGGCCGCCGGTATATTGTTGCTGTTTGGACACGCCAAGGCAACTGCAACAAAAAACTTGCCACACACAACGCGGACACATTGCAACTCACAAGAGGGCGGGTAGCGGTCGACCAGCCCCTCACATATATAACGTTATATTACACACTCACTCACACACACACACACATATATATATATAAATATACACACGACATAGAAGTAGCACTACAACCGAGTTACGGTAATAAATTATCGTCGAGATTCTGAAAATCATAACGATAATATTACGTAGAACGAATATATTATACAGGAGTATTCATGTCGTAAAGTAAAATGGGTATTGTGAAGAGATAGCATGCCAGAGATAACTAATATAGGATACTTAATACTTATGAAAGTATTACTATATTATTTCTATTGGTTATAGTTTGAAGACAACAATAATATAGCATTAATTTTGCATACTAATCAACACAAATTATTGTAAAGAGAATATTACGATTGCAATAAAATAGCAGTCTAGAATAGATACAGAGTATGTATAAATGTTATTATATGGTACACGTGATAGGCAATATGTACAATTAATGTATTTGTTTATTTTATGTACTCGGTAATAATTAGTCAAAGCAAGGATAGCGTTACTGGTATTGATATTTCGAAACATATTTTCGTTTTAACAAGAAAATGAATTGTAAAATTTATTTTATTTTTACTGCAAAATAAAATTTTCAAGTAACAAAATATAAAATTTCAAAACTTTATAATATACGCAGGTATTATATAATATATTATGTTTATTTCTTATAATTTCTTATATTTTAAAAAGTAATTTTAAGAAGCTATGCATTTTTTTGGTGTGAGGGAGGCATTAAGTCTCCCCAAGCAATCCTTGACATTTTTCCACCAGACCGGTATAAATGATTGAAAATATAAAATTATACATCATAATTAAAAAAGTCGGGTTCGATATACAGTATGGCATTGAATGAGATACTGGAACAAGTGACTGATATAGGTTAGGTGTTGTTTATGTATCATTATTAGAATGTATAACCAAGGTTAATATACTTTCAATACTATTATATTTAAGTTAGCTATTGCTTCTTGTTTTGTTATGATTTTTAAATAATAAAACCAAAAATTAAAAATTTAATAAAGTTATAATCGATTTAAATTGTAAAAACTCAAAGATATCATATGCTTATAAATAGCACACATTTTACTAGAATAATTATAATATACCTGTAAAATGTTAATATAATTTCAAGGTAAATGTTTCAAGTAGCTATTTTTTGTTTACAAGAAAATAAACGAAATATAGTAAAATATAATACAATGTATATTGTAACTATTTATATTTGTATAAGACAGTATTAATAAGAAATTATATTACATTTATAAAGTATTTTTTCATTGATATGTATTTAGAAATTTGGTTTTGATTAAACTATTAAGTTTTTAAATTCAATTAGTTCAAAATAAATTAAAGAATAGTTTAAACAACTTGTATGAGTTAAAAGTGACATTAAAGTGATAACTAAAGATAAACTTTAGTAATTCTAAGGATTAGTTATTTTCAAAATATTTATAAAGGTAAATGGGTTAAAGGCCAATAAGGATTTCGAAAAAAAATAAATGAATATAATCGATAATTATAGAACTTTTATAACGTAGTAAGATACTTATTTTTTTATTTTTTTATTAGTATATAACTGTTAGTTTTGTTAAATACATTAAAATGAAAAACAAATTATTTTTCATTGTTGTACTAAAAAATACGATATTTCAAAAGAATGAATTTATTTGAAGTTGAAGAATGTTGAAACTAAATTACATTTTTAAAAGATTGGAACATAATGTGAAGTATAAAATTAGGATTTATTATTCGTTTAATAAACTATATATTAAAGTATAAAGTATAATTTAAGAAAATGGTTTTCTAGTATTTATGTTAACTTAATACACCATACAAAAAGAAGACCGTAATGAATATGGTAATTAAAAAGAGTGACTTAATTAAAAAATACGTCAAAATTAATTTATAAAACAAAATATTAATTATGCCTAAATTGTTAGTAGATATTTTTAAAATTTACGTCGACCTAATTAAATATAGGTGAAATTAATTTTTTTTCTTCAAATTATACAGTGATAAAATGTATATTATTTTGAATCAAAGCTCGAATCCGTAGTAGTAATAATATAATTGAAAATCTTATTATAGGTAATTATTGAAGTTATTATATAAAGTATACTCGTATTCACACAATAATTAAGACAATTTCTATATGAAAGTAAATATATTAAAACTAAATTTATGTAAAAATATGACCATATATGAATGACTTTATTGCAAAAAATAACAAATTATAAATTGGAATTTATTATTTTTCAACTAAATTAGATTAAAATCTATTTTTAGAATACATTTATTATACGAGTATACATACATCTCTAAATCGAACTTGTTTGATATAAATACATAAACTATAACTAATATGTACATGCCTAAGTCAGAGTATCTTTACATTGTGAAATGTCAGATACTGTTTTAAAACAAATATTATACTCATAGAATGAGTGATAATGTCTCGGATATTGCACACATAAATATAATCTAAAGAAATCTTATTTTAAAAATGAACTTCAACTTATCATAAAAATTTGTTACATTAAATTAATGAGTAAAAAGAATGAAGAATTAAAATATTTATTGAATATTACTCGAGAAAAAAAATAATAAATTAGGTATTTAATTACAATTTTTTTATGTTATGCAAGGGGAAATATATTTTTTAACTAGTATAATTTACGAATTAAAACAAAATAATGAAACTATTACAATTTTCTTATAATACATCCCTATTACTTCCAGTTTATTTTTGACTTAATGATTTTAATGAAGTAAGATTTATAGTATACATTATATATATAAATTTATATAAATTATACATAAGAATAAGATTAAATCAATAATTCAATTAATATAAAATACGGATATTTTTAAATATATAAGGACAATTAAAATTATTTTAAAAAGGGGAACATACTAGCAAATAAATTATAATTAAAATATTTTAACTTTTTGCTTGTTACATTATTTTTTTTTTTTTTATAATAAAATAAAATTATATCGAACAGCCGTGAAAGACGAAAATTATAGTTAGATTCATGCTGGAATTATAACACTAAAAGAGAATTTGATTTGAAAATAGTTCAGTTATTTAACCTTTCAATATCTACAACTGGGAGTACCTATATTACTAAGTGGATTATCATACAAGACGATGAATTATCAACTAAGAGTTTAAAGCATAGCTAAACACAGCAGTGAATTTATTTTATGTAACTAACAGTTTCGGGTCTCGGAAACTTGGATCATCAAGCGGTAAGAGGGCGGCAAAGGGACCTGCTAAAGTAATTGTGTACAGCGTCAAGTTTTCTCCGATTGTTTTTCACGCTGGTCTTAGTTAACGTTAACCACCGCCACCAACCTAGTCACTATTATATATATATACAAGGCGCTTAGCTTGGCCGTGTGCGACCGTGTAATTACTGAAAACTCCCTACTCGCTGGCCATTAATATACGACTGGTGCACTGAACGACATTAACAGCCGCCTTAGTGATTACAAAACGGATACAAGCAAAAACCTAGCCATTATAGCTGTTAACGCTATTAGCCGATGCTGACATTATGGGGTGGCCGAAAAGAGACTGGGATGAGGGAAGTGTAACCATCGCCACACACGAAGCGCTAACCACGACTAGGTACCGTATAGTAACATGAATGCAGTGATCAATACAGATGAACAATAAGAATACACAAGAGAAAAAGGGTTTAACAGGAATGTTGAATCGATGTGGGAGTAAATTTCAAATGTTAATTTCTAGGGAAAAAACGCGTTTTTGTTTTTTTGTTTTTCGTTATGTGATTTAACAAACTTTAGAACATTTTAAACGAGCATAATAGATTCTTACAGATTATACTGCCATTTATGTTCTATATAAATTAAGTGTTATTCGTCACAGGGAGTCTAAGAATATTAATCATTAATAAAGATTCATTATATTTATAAGGTTAGTAGTTTTAACAAATCGATTAGACTATATAATAAAACAATTTTGAAAAATTATCTTTTTAAGTAAAATATAAAATATAAATAATTATCATGATGTTAACATTTTTTTTATATATATTTATAGGGTAGAATATAAAAATGGTTGGAAACAAAGGTTAGGTAAAATTATGTTAAACATCAATGCTATAATTTAATCATTGTAATTAAACGGTGAACTGAACAACTAAACAAAGTCAAAGCTTAAATGTAATCTCGTTCTATGCGCACTGATAATGCTATTCAACTTTATTATGTTCAGGTCGGAGCACTGTATATTTAAACAAGAGTCGAGCCGGGTCATTTCAAGCTTTTAGACATCAAAGAGTTGTGACGAGACGAAATTATCGACTCGGAAAAACATTCACAAGTGCCACTTGACCTCCCATGGAACCTCGTTTTTCCACAACATTTTTTTTCATTTCGTTTTTAAAAATGTAACACACAATCCAGTATCATTACATTAGCAAAGTATTTTATTCAGTATGAATTTAAAAAGAATACCTATGATATTTTATGGTTCAATTTTGAATTATATAAAAAAAAACTTATTTTGTTCAACATTTTAAATAAAAAATACTTAAACAATTAGGTAGATTTATAAATATATTAATTTCAAGATCAAGTAGATAACAAATTAAAAACTAAACAAAAAAAAAAAATGGAATAAATTAATTTAGGGAGATATTATTACAAAAAAAATTATCCAAAACATATTTTGTAAATAAAGTATAATTTAAATTAAAATAAATAATAATATGATTAAATATATAATCAAATATGATGTATAAAAGATATCGATACATATAAAATATCTGATAATATACTATAATAATAATGCTTTTAGCAATAATAGATAAAATAATAATTATTGAATTCACATAGAAACTTGTATTTTTAAATATTATATAAAGTTATTATATTATTATGAAAACCTTTAACTTAAAAAAAGGTAAAAAAAATATTAAAAACTTTTTTTAGTTAATTTAATATAAATAAAAATTAATGATATACGAGTAAACAATTTTGAATATGTTACAATTTTTTATAGGTTCTGTTTTTATTTTCAGGTGATATTTAAATTAAAGTAT
Organism: Sipha flava; assembly: GCF_003268045.1. NCBI lineage: Eukaryota > Metazoa > Arthropoda > Insecta > Hemiptera > Aphididae > Sipha > Sipha flava. The sequence continues at coordinate 1,096,974 of NW_020273615.1, read as the reverse complement.
CTAATAAGTTCTACACTTAGATAATATAACGAAATTAGTTCACATCCATCAAAATCCGGTGATTTGCGTCTTTTAAAATTCTACCTTATTACCTTTTAAAAAGCTCGCGAGCTTGTCTTCTAGTATTTCAGGGACAAAGGGAGGAGTTATAATCTGATTAACGAGGCTCAAGGGTTGATCCGGGCCTAGGCTATCAGTCAAAAGATGTTGGACGACAATGACTTGGACAGAGCAAGAGAGGGTCTTTACACGGGATAAATGCTTCATCAGTCATTACCAGACTGCCACACCCTTAGAGGGGTGAAAAAATAACAACAGAACCCTTTATCTGCCAGCTGCACAAATTTTGCTTTAAATTGTCTATAAAAAAAACTTTTCATTATTTTTTACGAATTTCAAGACTCCAAATAAAATACTTCTAATTTTTTATTAGGACATCCTTATTATCTGCTGATTATTTATCTATAAAAAAGAATAAATTAATATAATATTTTCTAAACTAAAATGGTTTAATTGAAATATTGTCATAAACATTTAATTTTAAAACAAATATTAAATATTTTGTGGTATTTCGGATAATTTCTAAATGGATAGTAAGCAGCTGGTAAAACATATTATATGCTATTATCGAGGACGAAGTAATAAAGTTGAAAGTGTTATGCATTCATTCAAAAAAAAAATTTAAAAAAAACAGTAAAAATGATGCAGACTTTCATGATTTTGTCAAAATTTGAACATTCAAATGCTTAGAAAATAAATTGTGCTAAAATATTTTTGATAATATTACATCGAAGTAGGATCAACTTATACGGAAGAGTCTTGTAAAGCTTTTCAAATATTAAAACAGTTGAAATTGTTATCAAAGTATATATATTATACATACAAGTAAAAAATTCAATAAATTGTTTAAAACTATTTTAGACGAATTAGTACCTATACTCGTAAACTCCTAAGTACTCAGTGAATGTTTCAAAACACTGCGATTTACATTTTTAGAATAACAATAATTTAAATAATATTGTTTATTAAAATTCGTTGACATACCAGATATAGTAAAAATGAAATTTTCTTACATATTTACAATTATTTTGCTACTTTCTGTTAAACTTTTTTTGTGTTCACCAAAGCTTAAAAACTATGAATATAACCAATATCTCTTAACAGCATATGTGAAGTTGAAATATTTTAAAAATTATACTATCTTGAGAGAATGATAATACAAGCATACAGTAAAAATATCAAGTTTTCAAGATGCTTATTTTTTTTACCTTTTGGTACTACTTATATTATACAGTTTTATTGTAATTATTGATCAGTTTTTTCAATTGTTTGAGAAATTCAAAAAATTAAATAACTATACAACATTTCCTATCAGAAATCAAGCCTTCTTTGATCATTTGAGTAATCATTTTAATTAAATCCTTAGACTTTCAGAAAAAATACAACATCAGTTAGAACTATTTAGATAAAATACTTACCAATTTTATTAGTATATTTAACATTTTAACAATTAACTATAATATGTCAACTAAATTTGATTATTGAGGAACAGTAGTTATTAAAGAGTTAATTAAATTCAACATATAATTAAAACAAATACATATAACTTAATATAACTGATGTATTTGAAAAAAAAATAAAATTGATACTATACATAAAAAAAAATTAAAAAATGATTAATTTAATTAACTTTTAATTTAAATAAGTTATATACTTTGTTTAATTAAAATAAAAATATAAAAAATAGTAAACACTGTGTTAAAGAATACATGATAGAAGATAATATAATGGAGAGGAGTTTAAAATAGTATCAAACAAGAATTTTATTTTTTAATAAAATCTTAAGAGAAAAAAATAATGCTTTGATTGAACAAATAAAATAAATTAAAATCAGGAAATTTAAATGAAAAATATCTTCAACATAATCTTTATAGTTAATTTTTTTCTAATTTAAAAAAAAAAAGAACTATAGGTTCTATTCATATTTTTTACCGAAGTCTTAACATGTTTTTTTTTATGAAAATCATTATTTATAAAAAATACCTAATACTGGTATATTTATACATATATTATTGAAGTTTTTAAAATGTAAATACATTATTTTGAAGAATTTAACATTTAACATAATTTCTAGAAGTTTAACAAAAAATTAAATGTTATATGTATGTTTATTTCTTAAACGGACATCATCTAGTATAATAACTTATGAGTTGAATATATTTGTACAACAAGAAAAAATGTTTTACGATTTTATTGCCATACTTGTAAAGAAAAAAAGGTACATACTTTTATGTTAGGCACCATCCCAAGAATGAAACAGACAAATTTCACGGTCCTCATTGTTGGTCTTTTGACACGTTTTATAACTTTATTACGAGACTAAGAGAAAAAAATTATCCAACCTTGAAATTCTAACATTTTGTTCAGATTTGTTTGTTAAAAAGGTCTTTTCAAAATATATAATATGCTGGTAATCACCGATTTACTCGTACAACAACAATTCTTTTCCATTTTTACGTATGGACATCATTTTGGAGGTCGAAATAATAACTTATTCCATACGTACTGAAGAGTAACTGGTAAATTTAAAAAAAAACTAATTTAAAAATAATTTTGTTTCTATCTTTAGTCGGTTTTGATCCACTTTAAACAAATATATGAAAGTTATTTGTTTATTAATTTATTATATACTTGCGTTATCGACATCACCATGCCATAATTTGCTGATAGATAATTTGGAAAAATGATGATATTTCGACGTTAATTAAAATGTTCGTACATCAAAAATAAATATTGAATTAGTTCAAATATATTTATTTTTTGAAGTTATGTTTCATTAAATAAATTGAAATTAATAATATTTTATTTTTTTCATCAATAATTTATTTATAAAAATATTTAAAAATAACAAAATAATAATAAAATGCAATTTTGTGACCATTATCAGCTATTATTATACAGTCTATGATACAAATAGAAAGTTTTTATATTTTATTAAGTTAAAAAGGATCTATTAAGAAAATTAAATTATTGTAAATACATTACTTCTACTTTTTTAATTGCTTACATTAATTCTTCATAGTTTTCACAATCAAAGAAATGATTATAATTAATTTTTGAATTAGTTTAAACAGAGCGAAGTGAATTTTACAACAAATTAGCCTATAATAGCAACATATAAGAGGTACATTTAGGGTCTCTAGTAGTAGGTACTCAAAAGCATATCAGTTCTACAAGTGTTAATATTATTTATAATTACATTTTATTTTATTATCACTTAACAACTGCAGCAGGCAAAATTATTTACGGATGGATATACTTATGTTCTGTTTAAAATGTGGAAAAAATAGGATAGCTAAAAGTTGTGAGATTATATGGAGTTCATTAATAAGTATCTAGATAATACTTTTGTAGACAAAATGGTATACGTATATTGCACAAGCAAATATATATATATATATCAATTATTTAAATTAAAATATTTAAAATCCTAATTGAAACAAGAAATATACTGGTTTTACCATGCGAAATTTTTTTTGTCAGTATATTTGATTTTGACCAGGATTACTACCATCATCATAAAATAAAAAGTAAAATATAGGAAATGAGTTCTATTTAATACTTTGAAGAAGATAATTTGACAAATTTCTTATTAGATTTCTAAATAATTGCGAAAAATGACGAAAATTTAATATCGTAACTTAAAAAATAATAATCATAAACTTGAAATTTTCATTGAATTAAACCAACACTTGCTAAAAATGATTTATAAAATATTTTTATGAGTTATTTGAAGAATATTAAAAATGTCATACTTTCTTACCTTTTTTTCAAAAATATCGAAAATATTAAAATATTTAAGCTAGATTTCAAAATAAAATTCATGGGCGTTTACATTTTAAATGTTGACAACACTATAAACAAACACGTATCCAAAGGGGAATCCATGGAGTCTTGCTTCCCCCCTCGAAATTTTTGTGTGTGGGCATATAAAATCATAATCCTTAAAATTTAAATAAAAATAAAATAATTTATTATTAAATACGTGTTATTCAAAAATATTTTATTGTATTGTGATACAAAATTTAACCATAATAGAACAGTCGAATTTCGAATATTATTTTATCACAGATAGCCGATGTTTTGAAAGTTAGAAAATCTTAACATATTTTGCGAAGATCATATATCTGAAAAAGTGGTTAGGTCTGAATTTTTATTATGGTGTGATAAATGGATAAACGTAGAAAAAAATCCACTGAAATTATGGATATTTGGGGTGCATTTGATGCAAAGTATTATCCAAGCATTTATTTTTTATTAAAAATGTTGGCTGTATAACCATTTTCAACACTTAACACTTAAAAATATTGTATCTTAATAAAACTGGAAATGAGCGTTTAACGGGACGTGCTCTTATGTCAGGGGATTGGAAGTGTTTACCTCTACAGACGAAGTATCGGATATAATGGCTTAAAATACCAAAAAATATATATTATAGACATTAATTGAAAACATAAAATAATAATAGATTGTATTGTAATATAAAACATTTGTTAGTTTATAGTAAATAAATAAAAGGTTATACATATCAATCCGGTATGGAAATTGTATTAAAATTTATTGAGACTTCCCCCCCCCCCCAAAAAAAAAAAATCCTGGCTATGTGTCATTACGATAAAAATCAAGAAAATCTGCTACATTATTGTATTTATAATATACAGCTCATAAACGTTAAATTTTCATACTGATGACAAAAATATTGGATTCAAGATTTTTCATAAGATTTTCTATGTAGGTAGTGAATGAAAAGAAAATTACTAGAAAGACGTTAAGTTTTTATAAAAATATTATAAAATGAAATTTTAACAAAATCAGACATTTCAACGAATTTCTGAACTATTTAATTGTTATCCAATTAATATTAATTGTAGTGACATGAAATATTTATAAAGTACTCATGTCGGAATTTTAAAGACACGTCATAGTTTCGAAATATTTTAATGAAAAAAATGCTTTTTAATAGGCACTTGAAATTTTCGATTTCTCCCAAATCAGTTATTGTTTGATAATACAAAGGAACACATAATAACATTTTAATGTCATTTACTTTCCTACCTACATGAAATTTTATTTATGAAGATTAAAACATAAACGTATCCTCTTTCACTTGGAATGATTTTGTCGAGTGAAATGATACATTGGTTTCAAATTTAAAAGACCAATACAGCAATATCATACACTCATACCTGTTGTATTTAACCCGACCGTGAAGTCTGATCCGACCTAGGAGTTTCACTCTTTAATGCGTTTCGCTGAATTCAAGAAATTGAATCTAACAAAAAAAGTAAATATCGACGAACGAAGATCGATATGTCATCGACATTATTTAAAATACACGTAGACATAAATTATGTATAGTTATATCGGACTATCTATTTATTTAAATTCTCTATTGGCTGGCATAAATAAAAACGTTTATTTTTTAACTTTTAAACACGTAATTACAGTAATGTAACAATTAAGTTATAAGGATGTTAAGCAAGTGAATATGAATTTAGGTAATTATTTTCATTAAATAAAAATCGAAATTAACGGTTTTAAAATATTAATTAATAAGTAGATAAACTACTACATTTAAGAAAGATTCTGGACAGGGCAAAGCAAATTATATGATAAAAACATAAACAAATTATAAGTCACAATTAAATGTGTACAATCGCTAAATTCACATTGTGCATTTTTGTGTATTATGCATTGTGTATTTTATGATGTTTTACAAGACTCGTACGGTAATGGCATAATTTTTCTCAACAATCAATCGATAAGGTAAGTTGGAACCGGTAATACGGCCATTATTTTAATGATGAATTCGAACCACCGTTACGAAGCATATCAGTTATAGAAAACGTAACAAATAATATTCAGCAGATAAAGTGTAAGTATGCAAATATTATGTAAAATATTTAAATTGAAAAAAACCCGTTTTAATTCATTACGTATGATGATAAGATCGGAAAAATAGTATTTTTGAACGAGTAAAAATAATTATTTGATTCTACCACTGTAGAATTACGATTTACCTGACCTACGTAATATTGAAATAGAAACAATTCTATGTACCTAAACTTTTATCAACTAAGCAACGGAACAAAAAATTCTCAAGTCAAACTGAAAAATATATTCGTCACGCGGTGACCTGAAACACCGTTTACCTAATGATATAAATTGTTAACAGGCCGAAAACTTATTACGAGTTATTATGAATTTTCATAAATTTAACTGACCGATGAATACGGAGTGCAGGAGCATAAATTCGTGCGGAGCTAGTTCACGGATCGAACTTTTACGATTATTCTACTCTAGAGTCTAAGAAAGTTGACATGTAGACATAAGCCGCGAGTCTACGAAGATGTCACACATATCAAACATAAATAATTTGATAAACTAGTAAATATAAAAGTATATATAAACTATAGATCTAGATACGCAAAACGTAAGTATAAGTATTTAACACAATACTGTGTATAAAATAAAACTCACCTGACGAACAATTGTTCCTGATTGTTAACTCTCCAGGATACTATGGTGGCACCTGTAAGATAAATTTTTTTTTAAAAAAAAATCGAAAGTGAACGGTCATACGGGGTGAAAGTGTAAAGTGAAAATAAACAGAAAGGATTATCGAGCAGACATTACGTGACGGATCTCACATACGTACTCAGGTAGCAGGTACATAATACATTTTTGGTCGGCAAGATACACTTACATACATACACACACACACACACACACACACATAATCGTGATGAAAGTGTCGCAATCATAATTGGGTACGTTTATTTATTAAGAAAGGATACCAAAGCCCGGAGTCGGTACGATCGCCGAGCCAGGTCGGGGCAACGTCAAGACGGTCGGACTGATTCGGAGACGACACTGCCGACATGGTATTTACCGTGCAAGTTGATGGTACATGTTGTGTTGTTGCCTCTGTCGAGCACCACTACGCTGGACACTGAAGCAGCCATCGCGGAAGCCGGTTGAAACACAAATGATACGGAATGATAATGAAATCCAGGCCGCTCGGATCCGAGGCCCGCCGTTATCAGTCGTCAGCGAGCGCCGCCACCACCAGCGAGTGGTGCCAATCGGCGACGCTCCAGTGCGGCCACCTGGCCGCGCCGGAAAACACTCCGACTCGTTATAGTACTATGATTATCGTTGTTGTCCGACAACAACAACAACAGCAATAATAATAATAATAATAATAATAATGACGATATTGTTATTGTTATTATTATTAATTTCCACTGCCGCCGCCGCCGCCTACCGGGATTGCGTCCGTGCGTGCTTTACGCGTCCAGTGCACAATAGCAGGCCCCGTCGAATACGCTTTGGTAAACCGTTTTGCGTACGATCGTCGGTCGGTTCGTTTCGCACGTGAACGTCTCTGACGACCACTGCGGTCCCGGAACACGATCACCACGCGCCGAGTCGAACAATAATTCGTTGCACGTCGGCTCTACAATCATATTTTCGCTCTGCCCCCGCATAAAAAATAATCGCAACGGATAACGCGATCCTTGACCCGATACTCTTATCCGCAGCGGTTAGTCGGTGTACCGAAAACAACGTGTCGAATCGAGTATTTGAATCGGTTTTTTCGGAATCCGGCCGCCGGTCATTTTGTCGCCGACTGGTGACCGCCAAAAACTCGGTTCACCGCCTTTTTTCTCGCTTACCTTAGCGTTTCTCGTTCTCGCGCGCGCAAACGGAACCCTATTATCGGAACACTATCGCACAGGGGCGGGGGAGACCAGAGATAAGGCTGACGTAATCTCCGGTGCGCGTCGTGATCCCAGCCGAATAGCCGAGGAACAGTAGTCGCCCGCGCCCGCGACCTTGCAACCGGCCCGATTCGAAATCCTATTACCGAAAACATTATTCGTCTGCCGGCCGTAAACGTTTCGCGCGCGCCTCTCGTCGACAACCGTTCGCGTTCCCCGGGGTCGCCGTAGTGCAGGTATGTCGTCACGAGTCGGCCGGTACCTCCCGTATCCGTGTCCGCCGGAGGTCCGAGGGTAGGGCGGCGCGCGCTTGGTGTGTTGTCCGCTCATCGATTATTCGCGTACGGCACCGTGTAATCGTTCGTGTATTTATCGCCGGTCGCCTGCTCCGCCGCCGTTCCGGCAGCACTACTACGTTTTCTCGGCCGCTGCCCGCCAACCGCATTACGCGGTCCGTCCATTGTCGCTCCGTCGTCTGATAACGTTGCACGCCGACCCTGGCACTGTCGCGGTTCCCGCTAACTCCGTCCCGTTTTCTCGTTTGCCCGCAGATCGTCCGCGGTGGATTGCTTGCGACCTCTGTTCCGCCGTCCCCCCAATACCATGATGAAGTTCGGCAGCAAGCACTCGGGTAACGCGCCCATCAAGTGCACCGTCCGTCTGCTGGACGATACACAGTTGCTGGACACCGAGTTTCAGGTACGGGCATCGTGTGCCGCGACAGCGTAGAGCACGTTAAACTGCTCACGACCGACATTTACACTTGTGTTTTCTCGGCATCCATTCGCCTACATTTTGCTTAAAGGTCAACTTGATATAACTCGATATTCACAGTATCCATCGTTATTTCATTAGCCGTTATCCGTTATGAATACCAAATCTATTACCTACGTGCATTTACAAGTTCGTTAATATTCTTGATTATGGTCAATTTTATGTTGATATTGCATTTATTTCCTTAAGATTTCACAAAATCGTGTTGTTTAAAACGTAGATTTAAATAGATGCATTATTAAATATAATTTAATCTATGTTCAAATGAATCCATTTATTATGATTTCTATTTATAAATAAAATGTTTGAACTTTATGTGTGTAATGCAAGTAGGTTTGTTAATAGTTTAGTAATATAATCATAGATATTATTTTATCGTCATTCAATTAGGAGTGTATGATGTTTCGACATTTTATCTAATTAAAACACTAAATATGTTTCAGATAAGTTTTTTATTATATTTGTATCAATTGATCATTAAAAATATTTCTTTTAAATTTTACTTATCTCTAAATTGTTATGTTTAGTTACATGTATTACATGATAACTATGTGTATATTATTGATTATCATAGTTAAAATGTATTAGTTTTATTTACGAGTAGCTAAATATTTATGATAATAATTTAAGTATAGGTATTTATTTTATTCAGTTATTACATCAACATACTAATTTAATCAGTTTGAAGGCTCAATATTTTTAATAACATGCATAAGATTAACAATTTAACATAATATGTGGTTTCATTATTAGTGTAATAGGTTTTTATAATTATTTAATGATTCTATTACAAAGTTTATACGTCCCGAATAAGTAATAACCTGTATGCCACATATATACCTGTAAATTGATTATTTTATATTTTTATTTATACATAATCCCTGTTCAAAATATCTAGTTGTAATACCTATATTATAAAACACGACATGATGATATACCTACTACAATTTATGGTTCAGTTATATAAGACTACTTATATAATATTAGAACAATTGATTGATGATGTTACTATTTTCATTTAACTTGAAAAGTAATTATTTTAAACATATATTTTATGAAAATCATAACTTCTTTTAAATGTTTTCAAAATTAAATTAATTAAGCTTTAAATTATTTTCGAGTTTTTATATTTATATCTACATTTTAAACAAAAATATTCAATTATAATTTGAAGTGTTTGTATTCAGACTAAAAAATAAGATTCTTAATTTATATTGTTTATCAAAAATGTGTATATAATCTTAGAAGTAATTTGTAATTGTTATTTAAATATTATAAGTACCTACAACCCATTTTTTAATAATTTTAAGAGTCAATTATTATTGGAAATAATTAGATACATTATTAATTCATTATTGCATAGTTTAAAATTAATGATAACATTTATTATATTATTATTATAAACAATAAACAGGGCAATAAATTAGTAACTTTAATTATAGTGGTCTAGTGTTATAAATTATTAAACGTATACAAATAATATTTTGTTATAATCTATGTGCAGCTGTTTGAATATATACATGTTAGTAATAATAAATATTTGTTTTTGTTTTTAATTTGTAGATAAATGAAAAAGGCAGTAGTTTGATAAATCGTGTGTGCGAGCAATTGGATTTAATCGAGAAAGATTATTTTGGTTTACGCTATGTTGATAGTAAACGCCAAAGGGTATATAGATTTTGATAATTGTTATTATAGTATATACTATTTAATGCAATGTTGTTGGTGCAAAAATATATGCATTTCATTCATGCCATTCAATTTTAATTAACATTAGAATTTTCATTGTAATGTATTAAAGAAAATTGTATTAAATACTGTATCTATTATTTTCTTAATAATAAATTATAACCTTTATTAATTAGTTATTTTTTAATTTTTTCAGCACTGGCTCGAACCATCAAAATCAATTTTTAAACAAATTAGAGGTTCGATAACTTATAATTTTTTATCTGTATTGTATTGTTTTAAAATGTATTTACTTTTTAGACATGGAAGCAGACAATATATTATTTAGCTTCCGTGTAAAATTTTATCCACCAAATCCATTTCGTCTAAAAGAAGATATTACTCGTTATCAAATTTATCTTCAATTGAAAAGGGATTTATTACATGGCCGACTTTATTGTAATACATCTGAAGCAGCTCTATTAGGAGCCTATATATTACAAGGTAATAATTTCAATATTACAAAGATTAAAATAATAATTCTATTATAATTATATTGTATGACATTAATATTTTTATCATTAGCTGAACTTGGTGATTTTAATCCAGAAGAACATATAGATAACTATGTGAATGAATTAAAAATATTATTAAAACAAACATTGCAACTAGAGGAAAAAATTATGGAGATTCATAAAAATGATTTAAAGGGAAAAACTGCAGCTGAAGTTGAAACTTTATTTTTAAAAAAAGCATGCGTTTTAGATACTTATGGAGTAGATCCTCATGCTGTTAAGGTATAAAATATAATTTATCTATTTTAATTTATGATTTACAATTATTTTATTTTATTTTAGGATCAAAGAGGAAATCAACTTTATTTGGGTATTAATCATACTGGAATACTTACATTCCAAGGCAGTAAGAAAATGAATCATTTTAGTTGGTCTCAAGTTCAAAAAATCAACTTTGAGGGTAAAATGTTCATAATTCATGTCATTCTTAATGAGGTATTTTATTTTAAATTGCATTCAATTTATTTTGTATTTAATATTTATTATTTAAAATATTGTATCCTAGTTTATTTACTGTATTTAATTTTTTTTTTTTTTATGTATTTACTATTTACATGCTTCTTAGGACCAGAGAATTAAGGTAGTTACTGTAAAATAATTATTTTTAGAATAGTTAAGAAAATGTATTTAACATCACTTTCCATTATTCCATATGATTATCATATATCAGTTTAATTAGTATTAAATTAAATGTATAAATTTCTACTATGTGAAAACATAATATTTATTCTTTAATTTAAAGTATTGTTAGGGATTGTGAGCTATGTTCAAGTGGGATAAGGTAGCTATCATCAATTTGACTATATCACCAGTCAATTAGCTTGACTTTTAGTTTTCTAATGTTGCAATAACAACATGCCAATAAGCTATAGATATTACAACCTTTCATTTAGTATTATTAATTAGATTCTTGTTTCATTGTTATACTAATACTATTTATAGTTTTTGTTACATAATATCAAAATTACTTAATATTTCATTTTTACTATTATGTTGCTTTGTTGCATTCATGTGTACATGGTTTACTATTACACTATTTGGTAAAATAAACTTGTACTATATTAATAACCTTCTAACTTTATTTGTAATCCTACATAATAAATGTAGTTTTGGTTTATAAAAATTCTTTATTTTAGTTAAATATAAAGATTATTAGACATTAATTTATTGGTTTGCTAAATAATCAATAACATTTTACTGTAGTTTAATATGAATATTAATTAAATGTGTAATTTACTTTATATTAATATTAATGGTTGTGTATCTAGTTGTATTATTTTATTTCACTCAACATAAGATTTAAAATTAGTATAGCTATGTTACCTCGTCAAACTAATTTCCGTATGGTTCCTTGTAAAATGTAACTGATTGAAAATTAAAAACATTAAATTTAAAGAATATCATTAATTTAAATATAATTTGAAAACCAAAATTAAATAACAATTTTAGTTTTTATATTTATGATTTATTAAAATGAATTATATTTTTATAATGTAAATAATAACTAAATAATAATAATTAATAATAATAATAATGACCCTAATTTTTGGGTTCATCTTTTTCAAATTTCAGTAGAAAATTTGTATAAGGTGTGTCTCTATTTCAAATAGTAGGAATCTTAAGCCAGTTAATAAATTTATTGTTTTCATTATTATTTCTATGCTGTTGTTATTTTTAATTATTGCTAAATTATTCATTAAATAAACCATAAGATTTTTTTACAGATTTATAATAGTTTATTTACTAATTTAGCTTATTAAATCAATACATAGATTATAAATTAATCCTGTCAACAAACTATTAAGTCTATATTAATTAGAATCATTGATAGTTATTGATAGTAATAATATTTAATAAGATTCTAACTTTCAAAACAATATTATTTTTTAATATTTATTTGTAAATAACATAATACTATTTTTGTATTATGTTAATTATTAGTGTACACTTTCATAACCTTAATAATTTATTTATTATTTAATTTAACAATATTTATACATACTGTTGCCATAAATAAATTTAAATTTTTTCATTAAAAAAAATTGATTTTATTATATAATATTTTGTTTTAAATATAAGTTTTTTAATGTTATAAAAATATGTGTACAAATATTTTAGAAAAAACAAACAATTGGTTTCAAATGCCCTAGAGGTTCTTCATGTCGTCATGTATGGAAATGTGCTGTTGAACAAATGCTATTTTTCACGTAAGCTTTTCTTTAATAGTATAGAATTATATTTTTATTATAAGTTATTCTGATAAATATTATAAAATATATATTGTATCTAATAGTATTTATGTGAAATATTTTACATTGAATATTTGTGAATAAAGAAATTTGACTAAAATGTAAATTTAAATGTTGTAGATTTCCTTCAAGCTCCGATGTTCCTAATGTAGTTTCTGGAGGAGGCTTCTTTTCATGGGGTACTAAATTTAAATACAGTGGTCGTGTTGAACGTGAAATATTAGAGGATTTAACAATCACTAGAGAATCTCCATCTGTTACACGAGTAGGTAGCCTTAGACGAAAGTCATCAAGTGAACCAGTGACTCCCTCTAATATTGTGATCAATCAAGTTGGTATGTATATTCTTATTTTTTCTTTTTTTTTTTTTAAATGAAGCCTATAAATAAATATGTAGGCTTTTTTTTTAATTCGATCATTTTTTTTCAAATATTTTCCTTTCCATTTGTCATCACAACTTAATATTTTAAAATATTGTCCTGTGATATAGTCATACTAAATAATGTTTTAGTATTTCACTTAAATAAAATAAACTATCTCAGCTGTATCTTAAAAAATTTCATTTTATATAAAATTTATAATTTTCGTTAGAATATATTTTATATTTTTATTATTTTTAAATAATTATATTATTGTAAATTATTAATTTGCAGCAGGATTTAACAGTCTACCTCGGTTGTTAACAAATACCAATGAAGAATATAATTCATCTATTGATTCATCCACTCAAATCGATAATTCTTCTGTTTTAGAGACTTTATTAGAAGGCCAAGAGATAACTACACCCAAAAGTAAGATATATTTTTTATTATTTGAATACATTTATTGTTATTACTTAAAAATGTTGATAGCTTAAATAAAAATAGAAAAAATATTAAACATTTTATGTTAAAATATTATATAAGAAGAGTGATTTATAAATTATCAGGATTAAAAATTTTGAATTATAATTTCTTAGTTGAGGAAGAGGTCAATCATGAAGAAATCTTGAATGATCATTTACTGATTGGTAAGTGTCAGCTATTGGGTCGTATTTTGCTCATAATTGGTTCAATTTCACCTTCATATTTTTACTCATTGTAACTACATTAGATGCACATAGTCATTATCAAATATTCCTATTATTATTAAAAATAATTAACTCATTTACCAACAAATCTTACAATTCTTAAATATAATACTCGTATGATTGTTCTATTATAAACTTAATATGTTGTATTATGTAACAAATTTTTAATTTTTTACGTAGTATTTTTACTAAAATAATAATAAAGAAATATGTTAATTTTGATTGAAAAATTACAATTAAATTTAAGTATAGTTATTTTTTTTAAAAATTTTTAATTCATTTTCTACATTTCAATGATTCAATTTCATTAGTGTTAAATATGATTATTGATTATTTGATTATGATGGGTTTTCGAATTATTATAATCTCCATGCTTTTTCATGCAAATTTTTTTACTATTAATTATATATTTGATATACCAGATTTGAATAAGTAGTGCATTGCATAATTTTTACCAAAATAATTTTTGAAATGTATTCTTAATTTGCTTTTTGTTAGTTTATAACCCATCTTTAAAACATAATTTTTATTTACCTTATAGTATTGTATAAATAATTTGTATTAAAATTAAAATATTAATGCTTAATAATTTAAAATTATTTTATTAACATAATATATCCATATTTATGTATTTGGTTTAACTTTAATCAAAGTTTCAAATACAAATCAAACTATTACCCACTAAGAGTAAATGGATTATTTATTGTTTTATTCATTTTATTGTAAATTGAAAGTTCAATAAAATAATCAAATGGATCATCAAAAACATTTTACTGCATATAATTATATTATGAATAAAGGTTTAATTCAGTGCTTCCCAAACTTTTGACTCACAGCGCCCTTTTTGATTTAAGGTTTTTTCAAGGTGCCCTTCTCTAAGTCATAGCATGACTATTCATAAGGAAAATGTTAGACCCAATAGTATTTCATGACGGCGCGGCGCCCTTATACAGACATTGCGTCGCACCGGGGCGCTGCGGCGCACACTTTGGAAACCTATGGTTTAATCAGTATTGAATATATATGTTTGAGTATTAATCTGAAATAGGTGATGTAATCATTGATACTTTTTATTGTAATCATTTAAATTAATTTTATAAATAATGTTTAGTTTGTTTAAAATTAACCAAAATTAAAGTCATATCAATTTTATCAATTTTAATGCTTATTTGAAATTCACTTAAACTATTTTAAAATACTTTAATTTTTATAAAATGCCTTGTAAATAATTGTAGAATCTTATATCTCTTTTCTTTTAAAATATTAATTTGTTTTAAATGATAAGTAAGTTATTAAAAATGGATATTATCTCTCAATTTGCAAAATCATTAGATGATTAGGTAGTATCTATTAAAATTTATCACGTTTTTAAGTTTTTTTTATTAAAGTAATTTCTTTTATAAATTAATATCTTTTTAAATTTTACAATGATTTTTTTCCTTTTTCTTTTTTGTGTTAAAATTTTCAGGTATTTACCCATACCTCTATTCTTAATAAATATCTGAAAGTGTTTTCACATAGCTAAAATATGTTATTACAATGACTTTTAGGTTTCTGAACATATATTTATAACACCTTATATCAATGTTATGTTTATTCATCCATTAGTTACAGTGCATAGTTAGTAATTATTATTATTGATATTATTATATTATATTCATACTAGCCAGTATAAAAAAATTAGTAATAAAATATAAAAATTATTTTATTATAAGAAAATACTTAAAATATATTTCATCTAAATATCTATTTTGTATGTATATTTTTTTGCAAAACATTTTTGAGTTCTATGTTAAATTTTATATTATAAATTATAAATGAAGAATAACTAATGATCTCCTTCCTATTTTTCATTCTAAATTATTGTGTAACTTAATTGGTATTTTCACTATTGCAAGTATTAAAGTTAATAATTATTAAATACATAGTTGACATCAACCATTGTTCAAATATTTTTTGTTTTGATGAAATGATTAATTAGTACTTTTTATTTTGTATAAATAAGTAAAATTAGCACAATGACCATTGGTAAATCAAACAGCTAGATAACTCTTGTATGGGGGCTGGGTTTCAGATCAGAATAAACCTCCTTAATTATAATAAAACCCATTATTGTATTAATTGATGTGGGTTACTGTTAGTTTTTGGCTTAATTACTAATTAGATATTAAAATTATTGAGGAATTGAATCATTCTTAAATTATGTCAGCCTTGTTTAAGAAGTTTTATTTGTTATTTATAAAAATTGGTAATACATTTAGATAATTATATACATGGGGTTTAATTCAAATATTAAATTAAGCTATTTCTCCTTGAAAAAATCAAAAAGAAAAACTTTTACAATCAAAGGCTCATATTATTAATATTTTATTTATAAAATTAATCCAAAATAATAATATAATAGTTAAAATTGTAATTTGATTATACAATAATAAGGGAAACATTTATAACAACATTAATTACGGAATTTAAATAGTTACATTTGAGAATTATTTAAATATACTAAATTTCATAAAATTAATATCTAATAGTAACTTATATTTAGAGGTATAATTTCATGAGAATAACCTGAACAGAAAAATATTAATATTTATAGTATACATAAAAAGTATCATCATTCAAACCACAAAAATTAATTATTTTTAATTTCAAAGTCTTTTCTTTTATTTTGAAAAAAAGTTTTTTTATTTTATTTTCTTCTATTATTACTCTACAAGAGCTTTTGTTGTTATCAACATATTCTGCCATTTATATTGATCCAAAATTAGTTTTTATGGGTCTTTATTTCTAAACTTATACTTTCAAGATACTTCTCAGCCACATTCAACATTTTTATTTTATTTTAATTTAATAGTTAATAATAATGATAATTTTATACTTATGGTTTTATTCAAAATTGTATAACTTAAATTTATTTTTCTACACATGTATATCAAATACCTGATAATCTATTGTTTATAACTTATCTATGATATTAGATAATTTAATGGTGTGTACATAATGTGACATACTTATATTTATTTTTAAATAGTAAAATAATGACTATTTTTAGAGCCAAACTATTGCATTCATTTCAGAAAAATATTTATTATAAAAAAGGATTTTTGATTTTTCTTCTATAAACCTGGTTATAAGTTATGAAATAAAGATAGTTTTATTTATTGAAAGATTATGTTATCTGCTATGAGAGGTTTCACTTATGATGTTGAAAATATTCCATTGGTCATTGTAGTATCAAAATAAATGTAATACAATAAGTTTTTATAGTTAATTTTATAATTAATCTAAAAAAATCTGAAGTATTGTATTTACTTTGATTTGTTATTCTACTGAATTAAGATTAAAAACAAGTATGATGAATCAACATTTCTTGAGACAATGGTTTAGATGAGATCCATTTTATTTATAATTTAATGTTGATTTCTCTATCCAGTCACATGATTTTTTACACTTTGATCGCTGATTTGTTTATATTTCATTATTTATTATATATTAGATGTTCTAAGTGTAACCATACTTTGAATTAAGATTTAAGTACATTGAAGTTTTATGATAAATATTTAATACATTATGAAATTTAATTCAATTTCAATTTTCTAAGTATTACTATTTTTAGTAATCTATTTTTCTTTAAAATATGAACATTATTTAACTGTTTGAATAACATTTTGTATTGCTGTAATGTGGGAACAAAAGCAAAATGAAAAAAAAAAAAAATTTGTATTACGTAAATAGTAAAAAAATAAAAATAAACAAAAGCTTGTAAATGGTTAATACTATATTAGTTTTTTTTTATGAAATAAACTATTAAATCAGACTTATACAACTTAGGAGGTAACTCAGTTACCAATTTTTAAAATATAGATCTTAAAAATGTGTATAATTGATCAATAATCAATGAGGTTTCAATAACTGTTATTTTTATATTTGGTATTAACTAATAATTTTTATTAACTCAAGGATATAAATTGTTAAATTAAAAAAATTTATACTTATTTATAACATTTTGATTTAATTATTTTTCAATGACTAATTTGTATTTATAAATATAGTAAATTGAGTTGTATTATATTATTTATTTGATTTTTCAGTTCCTTATTTTATAATTACATTTTTTTACTAAAGTCCTAAAGTAAATTAATGTTATTGAGTTCAACCAATAAATTATTGTAGATTTTGAACATGTTTAATCGTAGTAGACTATTGAAATTATACTTATATTTCACTTAGCTTTAAAGCTAAATTAAATTTGTATTTAATTAATATAAGTATTAAAAATAGTTTCATTTTATCTTAACTGTATCAAAATCACGTAACCCACTAATATTTGAGTACGAATACACCAGCTTACAGTTATATTTATTACTGCTTTTAAATAATAAATATTTGGTTATGCTTATCAATAATATTAATTAAAATGTATCAATATATATATATTTTTTTTAGACTTCACCACAACAGTAACTGACAGTTCATCATTAATTCAATCAGTTCCAAATCAACATTCGGGACAAAAACATTTAGAAACTATGGCAAATCAAAACAGTAGATCAAGTTTAACCATCCTACGACAAACATTGCTACCAATTGTATTTGCTTTGTTTATGATACTTATGGTTGTAATCATTCTTCTAGAATCAGATTTTGATATTATTGCTACCATTAGAAAAGCACCAGAAATCGCTGATTTCAAAAAAAATTATTATGAACCAGGCAAAGAATTTTTAATGAGGCGTTTTATCAGGTCTAAGACTTTTTAATATTTAAAATAACATTTTCAATCACATTTTTTAATAGCTTACACTCTTGGGTAGGAAAATTAGATTTGGATTTCAAACCTTTTTTTATATGTGTATTGTAAGGTGATGGAGTTTATTAAATACTGAACATATTTATTTACATATAACGTCTGTGCGTGTGCTCAACATTTTAATAACATTTAACAAGAATTTGATCAAATCATAGCATTTATGTTTTTATACAAAATAATTCACATAGATTAATGCATTTATTTAATCTAATCATTCCAAGGATTTGCGTGATTTTATGATAATCATTGAGCTTTTACTATACTACTACTAGTTTAATATTTATGTGTTACAGAGCTTTTGGTTTTAATTTTAAGTGTATATGTGCTGTATCGTATTTAAAACATTTTCTAATAAAATGTGAAGGTGCCGCATGAATTTGCATAATATACTAATACGAATTTTTTTTTTAGTGAAAAATCCATTTTGGTTTTGGTACTTTAATAAATATTGGTGCTTAAACTTATTGTGAAGTTGCTAATTTTAAATATGTCCCAAAAGTACCTAAGCACTTAATTATTTTTCAAATTCGAACAAATGCAATTTTCATAATTGTTGAATTTCATTATATTCATTAAAATGTATGAGAATAATACATTTTTAGAACTATTCACTCAAAATGTACCTTTTCCCTTTTTTATTAGTTCTATATATTTGAGTGAACATAATACTTAATTATGTTTATACCTATTTTTTGTTTCTACCTCTTTATGTTTATCATGTGTGAAATTGAATTCTGTTTAAATATTGACAATATTTTAATTTCATACCATTATTTATATTAAATATTCTAAATATTATTTATGAAATATAAACATAAGTTAAGCAGTGAACAGTTAAGCAGTTTAGTAATTAGCTTACATTTTTAAAATTTACTTTAGGGTGTAAGTAATTTACAGTAATAATACTAGTCATTTTTGGGTAATATGATATATATTATATGTTTCTATTAAAAACTTATTTTTGTTGGTTTTTTTTTTCTATTGTTGATTTATACCTATAATCATTAATTTACTGAAACTACTCTTAATTAGTGTGTTAGTCATTGATATAAATTGATTAAAAGTTGATAAAAGATTACATTCCGATATTATTATCTATTTAAATGATATTTTTAATAGTAGGAATATTCTATTATTTCGGGCTTTAATGCATAAAAAAATAATAATTTAAGTTCTTTAAATCCAGGTTGGCTAAGATTTTCTTAACTCTGGAAATTAAGTTAGTGTTAAAAATATACTTTTAGTTAATAGTCAATTTTTCATTTAATTTTGTTAAATCTTATCTAATGAAATTGGATTGAATACTGATTGATACTTTTAATCTATAGATCCATGTTTTGGTGTAGCCTTTCTGAAAATTACATTTTTTTTTTTAACTTTATTGTAATTATTATTCATTATTTTTATGTTATGCATAATTACATGGTTATTAAATGTTATTTAAAATTAATTCTAGTTTTTAACACTTTAATGCCCAAACTAGTGAATAATAGATATTTATTTAGGACCTATCCTATTATAAACAGGATTTCACTGTTATTAATTTTAATTTTTAATATATATATATATATATACTTTTTTTCTAGAACACTTTGGTAGTTATTAAAAAAGTTTAATTTAAAATTATTATCATATTTAAATCTTACTTTATGAACATTCCCTAAAGTTTAATCGTAGATGATTAAGTCTACAATAATTTTCAAATATATTTTGAATCATAATATTTATAATAATTGTTTTATTTTTTAATATATGTTAAATTCTTTTTCTATTGTACTTAATTATAAATTAATAATAATATATAATACGTAATAATAAGTTCTCGAAGATGAAGAGTTGGTGTTGGGTTAAAATTATAGTTATTAAATTAAGGTTTTTGCTCATAAAAATGTAATACAATCTTTGGATTTTGGTGTTAAGGATATATGTAAATTTCAATTGTTATTCTATATTTTCCATCCAAAATCTACATATCATCTGTTATTCAGTCCGGCCGATTGATATACTATTGACTACTATGTACTAGTTACCAAACATTCCAATTTAATTATTTTTGTGATCTCTAGAAACCAAAATTTAAAATAAAAAAAAAAAGAAATTATAGGTTTGAAATTCAGTTTTTGACTTTTATTGTTTTTCAAGTATAATTTTTATTTAATACAAAATTTACATGCATTTATATTTATTAATACTGTAATATGTATGTGAATTATAACTATTATTATTATTGATATAAACCACTATTTTTCTACATTTTTGTACTTAATATTCATTTTGGTGGCTTTGTTATTTATTATGATTTTATTTTTGTTTTAAATATCATTATTAATAATGTGCATTTTTTTTGTTTTAACATATTTTATAACTTAAAATTTCCACTTCTGTTTTTGTATTATCAATTAGAATTGTTTTGCTTGTAGATTTCAATAGAACATTATAAAATTATTTACTATTTTGTATAAACATTTGTATTTGATTAGGTATAAGTTATTTTTCTAGAGTTAAATATCATTTCAATTAATTAAGTACAATAAATACTTATTAAGGGTTTAAGAGAGTGGAAGAATATTAATTTACAAATATTAATTTATATCTCTATGAACAAATAACTATATGAATAAAGTTAAAATTTTAAAATTAAATTCATAATCATCGTTCATATAATTTATTCAATGATTGCCAGTAAAAAATATATTGAAAGTTACAAAGATTTATTATGCACATATTTTAATAAAATATTTATTTACTTTGCATGTTTTTTCCTTATAAGTAAATGAAAAAAAAAATTCCTTGTTTAAAAGTTATAATGCTACTTTTTTTAAGACAAAATGTTATAATAATAATTTTTATTACATTTCTTTCTATAAATGTTTTGTTCAAATGATAAAATAATTATATTTTTTTAATCAATAGGGGCTTCAGAATGAAATATATTTCATAATAAAAAAAAAAAAAAAAATGTTATCTGATAACCTTTAATAATATTTAATGTTTATTTTTATGGGTGCTTGGAGTGCATGTATTATAAAATATTTATTATGATAATTTTTTAAAAAGATGTTATGGTTCTTCCATCCTCTACAGACCCTTAACTCAAAAACTGTGTTGTCTAGTCTTGATAAATTTTTAACTGTTTTTATATTTGTTTAATAGGATAATATTTTATTGTTGTACTTAAGTTTTACCAATCATAAAATTTAATATTAAAAAAAAAAAAAAAAAAAAAATGTTACTGGTGTGCTGCAAGATAATATTACTTAAATCTCACAATTTGTAATTTTGGTTTCACAATTATGTATTTCAATAATTGTTTTAATTCAATATTTTAAGTGTGTTGATTTATTTAGTTTATGCATTTTTATTTTAAATACATTTTTTATAGACCTTATTATCTGCATTGTTGATGGTGGTGGATTACGTTTGTAATTTATATGTAACCTAATTTAATTTATTTTTCATTTTTATGGTGAATGTTGAAAAACATGATTTTTAGTTATTCGTATTTTATAAAACAATAAAGTAAATTCATTTTTACAGTGTTGACAATCAACCATGTATGCTTCTAGGTTCCAATGTCTTTTAATTATTTTAATTTCAATAATTTGACAAGATGGATAAGAAACCAAAATATTGAAATTACAACTATATAATTTTTATTTTTTTCATATATATATATATTTTTTCCAAATTAATTAATTATTTTTATAATTATCATGATAATTAAACAAAATATTTTAAACATATATTTTTTTAGGTAAGTAGCTACTTGTTCCCAGTTTTAACAAATTGTCAATAGTTATTTTTAATCACATTATGTTTTTCATTGATGAATAAAAATAATTTAAAATTATTGAAAATTATTAAAAATATTTTTCAAGCATTCTATATGAAGTGTAAATTTGCTATTAACTATTTTTACAATTTTAATCCTTGACCTTAGCGTTGAATTTTAAAAATAGTGGTTATATATTTTTACTTCAATTTCAAGTTTTTAAATGGAAATTTCTATCTCATTATTTTTGAGCAAAAAAGGTAGTTAAATGGTGGTTAAAAAGTCATAAAAATCTCCGTATAACATTTTTTTAGTTATTTTTGATAACATTTTTTTTGGTTGAAGAAGTTAAATATTATGAATTATTTGGTAAGTACCTACTTATCTACGTACATTGTCTGGATCATGTACCTAATATTATTATTTTATAAACTAAAGTGGTTTGTTGTTACCAAAAGTTACATCTTTTATTATTCACAAATTTATTTACAGACGATTAACCAGTGTTACATATAAGCAATAAGCAAATAAAGGCAGGAGCTCTCATTTCCTTTAAAATTTAGAGTAAATATTTGTTAGGGTTCAGAATTGAAAAAAGTTAAAATTTATTTGATTATTGTGAAAATATGATAAATATGATCTTTACAATAAGGTATATTAATATTGTTACAGGTATTCGAAGTTATATTTGTTGAGGAGAATAATTTTTTTTATTTATTTAGTGATAGATGTTTAGAAAAACAACGGGTTCAATTGGGAGGGTGGATATCTCGAGTCACAATCCTTTTTTTCGGCCCGAGTGAAGGTATTTTATTATTTTTTGTTTATTTAAAAATACATATTTTATAGGAATTACGATAAATACGTTTTACTCCTCGTATGGTGTAAACTTATTAACTTGATGAAAGTTGCAGGATCGTGCCGATATATTCGAATATTTTATTATATAGTATTAAATAGTTGGTACCTATGCATTTATCGTTAGCTTTCTGCGCACTATTTCTCTAAAAAATAAGTGCCATGTATATAATCCAAGCCTTTTGACTATAAATGTAATGTTTAAATGTAAAATGATTTTATTCTCAGTGTAGATATATTGTTTGTACTTCTAACTTCATATTCGAGAATTTGGCTCTGTTCAATTTAAATAATTAAAATATCCTAGTTATAATCTACACAAATCTTACATGAAAGTTCAATCGAAATATTTTATTATTTATCTAATATAGTTCTTTAAAATAATAGTGAATCTTTGTCCTATGTTAAAACAATTATTATGACAAAGCTTACGTAAATTAAAGGCACCAATTTACGTGTTAATTGATAGATAATGCAGCTACGACCAATTGGTTGTCCCTATATATATATATATATATATATATATATATATTTACAAATCACTGATTATTAAAGTGGGTATTTTAAGATATTTTTCTGACTTATGATGTAGGTATTATTATACTTATGAGTATTATTATAAATTACAACAATACACAACGGAATGTAATGGAATGAAACCTTTAAATCCGTTAAATTCAAACCTATTCCCTTAATAGAAAAATGTTTTTGCAGATTGACCTGTGCGTGTTAACAGGAATTCTTCAATGTTTTCAATTTCTTCATTTTCAACCCGTAAGCAAATTCTGAAGTTTATTTCTAAAACCTATAAACACTAGGAATGTTGAAATCATATTTCTAATAAACACGTGAGACGTGCCAATGTGTTTTTTTTTTTTAGTGTCATAACTAGGGATCGAATGTTGATGCGTTTTACATTTTTTTTTTTTTTAAACTTTTTAGACTTTGCTCTTCCGGCCACAAATGTTTTTCATTAGCTTTTAAATCCGAATAACTAATTTTTATTTTGCATTTTTTGGTGTTTATTACTTTTTAGATGTCATATTGGAGTGAATATTATTATACCTACATTTTATTATTTTTCCTAGTATTCGATGAGTATCCGATTTTATCTCGTTGATTACAGTCGTTGCATCGTTGCATGTTATTGTGAATAATACCTTTTATACCTATCTAAATTTTATTTTTTTTTCGTAATATTTTTAAAATGACAAAAATTAAAAACGTCGGTTAGAGCTCGTCTGTGCCTCCCAATTACTTCAGTGGAATGAAGAAAAGTTTTTCCAAATATAAATATTTATAAACAGATAATCGTCGTTCATTTACTTTAAATAACATCAAATACGCTCTAATTGTACAACACAATTATTTTGATTTTTAGATAATTTGTAAGTGTTGATAAATTTATAAAACAATTATTTGTAATTTTTTATTTTCATATTTTAAGGACACTTGTTATTTTTATTCATATTTGGAGTAATCGGCATAATAGTCGATTAGAAACGTAAGAAGTGAATTAGTAAGAAATCAGTAAACATGACAAAAAATGTCAAAAAATGATTTAAAAAGTAATTAATATTAAAAAATGCAAAATTAAAATTAGTTAATTAGTTATTCGGATTTACATGCTAATGAAACACATTTATTGCCAGTAGAGTATTGTTTAAAAAGTTCCAAAAAAAATTGTAAAATGCATCAACATTCAAGCCCTATTTATAACACATAAATGTATGAAACGTAAACATTCAGGATTGTTCTATTGAAAATTATTATTGTGTCACAGTATTTTTATCATCTATTGATTTTTATATAACACAACTGACTAAACAATTTATAAATCATAAAAAAAATATTTGAAGGTATATTTTGAATTTTTTAAGAATAAAAAATTACATTCCTTATTTTTATTTATTTAGGATTTAATTGTAGTTTTAAATAAGAATCGTATTGTTACGAAATCAATAAAAAGAGAAGCTTAAAAAGCTAATTGATTTTTATTTATTTATATTAAATCTACATGCTATTCATCGCTAAATTGAATATGCGAAGACACAAAATAATTACGAACAACTTAGCTTTCCTCTCAGGATTACACGATTTATATATTTGTGATAAATAGTTTTATCCCAATATTCACATAGTTCTTAAAATATTCTGCACATTGCTAGTATCTACTGCTACCTACTCCGAAACGATTATTTTCTTCTTTTAATAGGATTAAGTGTTATATTAAGAATAGTACGACAAATGTAAATATTTTATCGTTTTTTAATATTTATCTTTATTGAATTACATTATAATTATAAGTATGTCAATTTCGTTATTAGATGATACTAAACGGGTTAGATTTATTGTCCTGTCATCTAAACTATTTTAAATATTTTTAAACACTTTTTTTATATTATTAATTTTGGCGTAGACGATATGTCCTTTTAATACCTTTGACATTTATATCATATAGGTAGCCATAACAGGTATATAATATTAGATAATTGGCGCTCATATTTTACGCATTTTTGTGCAAATGACGTGTTATTTTCGTACATTTGGCGTTTTTTTTCGCATTGCAATGTATACTACGTAAGCATATCATTGATGTCGATCGCGTCGTTGTCATGCCGAAGGTTTCACGACTGAATGCCGTAACCATAATTACACGAAAACAACGATGATAATAACCGTCGGAAATCGTTTGGGGATAAAGTCTCGGTTCCCGAGGAATTTTAAATATTAATTATATTTCAATGGGGTCCTTCTCGCCGAAATCGTGCCGCGCATTCCGCCAAATGCGCGAGCGTCATGTTGTAGTGCAGTTATGTTATTACTATTTGTTGTTGTGTACTCGCAACACGTGTCCGCACTTCAAATGATTCGTCGTCGAACGTGCTTCGTCCCGACAAAGTATGCGAACGGTATTTGTTTACCTCTGTAATATACCCAATGATTGCGTAAAATATAATACAGTGCCTGTGCGCGTACGCGAAACGTGTCCCCGAAACGGAAGTAGTATTGTTGTTTGGACGCCATCGTACACATATGCCATTTAAATAGGTACCGTATGTAGTCGGGCTCAATTTTGTTTTTGGCGGAGGTAGTAAAAAATAAAAATAAAATGTTATCCTCAGAACATTTGAAATGATAAATAATTTGTTGTTCGGTTTTCTCACATTTAAGGTAGAAAAAAACTTTTTATATTTTCATTATCTTTTGTATTTTGTTCACATTTTTTCGGCCATTAAAAATCACCATCTATATGGTGGAAGGAGAGCAGGTATGGAAACGTTTCGATGGAGAGGTGTATATTCTCCCCTATTCTGAAAACGTGTCTGCACGTACTTACCTAAGTTTTAGTGAGTTGTGCGAGTAGCTTGTTGAGCCCGAGACATGCGTCGAGGAATGTACCTACGTACGAAAATAACACTAAGAACACCACGTATAAGACGCATTTGTGCGACTAGGAAGTTCGTGCGTGCGTAATGATATTATGTAATGGTATCGTTGGCAAAAATATCTATACAGCACAGCGTCCTACAAACTGTGTACACCTTTATCGGTGTGATGGGTCGCATTGAATAATTAACGGAATATTATAATAAAAACACGGGACAGGATAATGCGTTTCGTTAGGGCGGACGTACTCGGTCCGATGAAAGTACGTAACATATTGTATAAAAAACTTGCGGACGGCTGCGGCTTAACCGATATCGTCATCCCCCGTTGCTCGCGAATTCATTCCTTCGTCCCGCCAGCGTTATGACATGCAATTATATATCGCGTTGGGCGTCGCCCGAACACGGTTAGTTATCAAAGTTGTATTTTTTTAATTTTTTTGTGACATCTCAAGGGTTGCATCCCGGAATGAGGTCCTGAAATGTGAATGGGTCCTAACCATGCGCGAATTTTAGGGGGACTAAAGGGTAATTGCCCCCCCCTCCGAATCCGTATTTAAGAAATTGATTATACAGTATGTTAATTAATTGGAAAGTCAGTAGTTATTACTCCTAATATAAAGCAGATATTGAAGTTCCATTTATTTTAACATAATATGTAACTTATAGCCCATCTTTTACCATGGTTAAAGAAATCTAAAATGCAAAACCGCCAAAAAAAATTTTTTTTAAAAATTTTGAAAATAGCCACTTTGTAGAATTGATTATAAGTTACTCAGAGAAAAAAAATTTGAAATCGGTTGAATTTTGAATGAACGAGAGCTCAAAAACAATCAGCAAAAAACTAAAATATTACAAAAAATATTAATGAGTTGTGTGTACTTTATTATTTTACTATTATCTTATTATTAGTGGCGTAGCTAATATAAATATAAATTATTAATTATTACATATACCCTGAAATAATATAACCATGCTAATCAATAATGATATAAAAAAAAAAAAAACATAAAATACTTAATGTTTTAATTACAGTACACGATTGCGATTTTATTATTATTATTATTTATATGTTATCTATGCATGTGATAATATTTTATTCGCGTACCTAAGTTTGTACCGCGCACAGCAAGCGACTCCCCAACTATAAAAGAAATAAAGTTTTACCGTTCACTTATTGGTTGAACTATTTTTATTTAAGGGGTTAAACCTAACGATCAATTACACTACTGACTAGGCGTACATACAAAATTAAAAAGTTAAATATACCTAATTAATGCAGCTAGCAACCCTGGCAAACTTAGAAAAAGTTACCTTTCTAACCAATTAAAATTTGATGTCATGATATTTTTTTTTAACCTTTAATTTTACTAATATTTTACTAAATATTTTGGATATTGATTGTACAAATAGCTAATTTAAATTTTTCAAGGTCTAATCGCAGTTTCGCTGGACGGTCGCTTTAAGATGATTTTAATATTTAATGAAAGCTTTCTTACGAGTAAATAATAATGTATAGTTACTCGTATGATAAGTATAAAATAAAAATCTCGTAAATAATTTGTATTGGCATACATGTCTTATGATTTGAATTGAAATGGAAAATTAACGGGATAGATAAATGACACGACTATGAATGTATTATGTTCTATTAAGAATAGTTAAGGATAGAATATACAATAAAGTGTTAGGAAACATAATAATTTATGAATCATTAAACTGTATATTATAATATTAATATTTGTATTTACTGAATTGTATAATACGAGTATAATATTTCAAAGAGCCTAGTGAGATTAACTGTTATTTTACTAAACACACACACGCACATAAATATATATATATATATATATATATATATATATATATATATACGTTTAAAAATATGTTGTCGAGCTGTAGAATGTCATTTGCACAAATTCTGACACACGCTCCGGGATTCTTTGATAATAATACAAATGTGCGATTTAATACAAGTCTTATATATTATGTTGTGTATAGATGCCTGCAGACGATGTAATTCGATTATTTACGTCATCAATCATCATTACCGTAAATAAACCGCGATAGATACGTATGACGTATGTTGTTATATTTAATGACGGATGTGTAGATTTTGGACGCTCTTATATTAATATTATTATTATATAATGATAAAATGCGATAATCTCATCGAGATATCAAGAAAATATTAAGCTGCGTATTTTAAAATGTATTTGATCATATTATACTGCAGCCAGAGGTGTATTTATGTAAAATAATGTCACTAACCTATATATAGTTGTGATAGTTTTAAACTATTTCTATTTAAATAATTTTAAATGAAAATTTGATCTTTATTTTGGTGTGAAAATAAATAAATTTAATTTATATTTCGATAAACAAACAAGTTTTTTAAAAAAAATTTCTTTAAAATATGTTGATATTCATTTTATTTCCTTTGTGTTTGTAGTATGCGAAAATTCCTTTATATTATGGCATTTTCATCATAATTTATTGAAAATGAATATATGTAATTATTGTGAAGATTTCAACGCGAATGACCACAATAATATTTTCTTATTACTAAAAATTAGATTGATATGTTTTGAAAAACAATTATTGGACTATATGAATAGAACTATAGGCCCAGTACAAAAAAAAAAAAAATAAAAAAAATATAGTATATCTCCGGGCGTGAATGCATGAAGTACTAATTTTAAACGGCGTTTCGTGTAGGCAATTCAGTTACATCCAGGACGACATACGTTTGCAATAATTGAAGAATAATTATAATTATTATAATTTTAATATTATGTCGTTAAACGTATGGACGTGATGATTCGTAACTTTGTTCTTCAGACATAAATTTTTATCCTATTGGTCTTTATTCAAAATTATGATAATTTTATTTTAAGAGTATTTTTGTTTATATGCATTGATAGTATATTTAAATTATGATAATTTTTTTTGATGAGTATTTTTGTTTATATTAATTGATAGTAGGTATATTACCTATGATATTATTCATATAATTAAATTAACAATAATTAAACGATTAACGAGTTTTTTGATACGAATTTTTAATTTTTGATAACATATTGTTCTGTTGATTGAAAAGTTTAACAGGCGATTGTGAATATTATCGGTTTTTTCAGTTGTGATGTTAAATTATAAAAATATATGTTTTTTTTTTCATTTATATTTTTGAAGTGAAACTTCTTTAGGCGCGGTAGACATAGTCGACTTCATGGACTCAGTCGTTGTGATAAAAAAATATTGTGGGCGTGGATTATAACTGCCGTCACCGCAAGCCGTACTCCCGCACAACCTCTGTATATTGTTTTTAAAATAATATACGAGTAAAATGTTAAAAAATTACGAAAGAATAATGTTTTTAGTTCAATAATTAGTTTACTAATTATTAGTAGCAGAATTAACATATCTGTACCTAACTTTATCCTAGAATATCTCGTGTTGTGCTATTTAGCTGATTTGTATTGTGTGTTGCATTATTACTTTTGTGTTTACTTTTGACTATTAAATATAAATAAAACAGATGCGCA
The DNA here is from genome assembly GCF_003268045.1 of Sipha flava. NCBI lineage: Eukaryota > Metazoa > Arthropoda > Insecta > Hemiptera > Aphididae > Sipha > Sipha flava. The sequence goes on along the minus strand of NW_020273615.1, from coordinate 1,066,481 downwards.
GTGAATAAAAATGTACCGCGAACAAAAAAAGGCACAAAAACCAATAAAAATAGTAAAAATTCGAGTGAAAATTTTTCAAGAATATAATACACGGAAAAATCATTACAAGCTAATGTGGTCGATCTTGACCAATAAAGTTCAAATCGATAAAACATTAATAATAGTTTAATTGATTTAGCTGCACCATCAACTTCTGTTTTATTAAATATAATTCCTCATATCGTACTTCAGTTATCACAAACCATTAACTATTTCAATTAATTTACCCAATTGTTAAATTACAGACATTTTCGAAGGACAACTAATCCTGTTTTATGAAATTACTGTGTTTTGTGTAGTAAAATGTTTACCTCATTCCAATATTAATCACAAGTTTCATTTCTGTCTTGCGTGATTTAGCATAAACGGTTTAAAACTAAATTTAAAAATTATATCATAGCTAAAAACCAAAATTTCCTTTCAAATGATTCAGAGTGGTATCGTTGTTTAATCGTTTTTCAAATGCCTAAGCAAATTTGACAAATGTTTGCATATATATATATATATATGTATTTTTCAGAAACCATATAACGCTAACGTATTATGGGAAACATAGTTAGGTTAGGGTTAAATATACAAAGAGCAAAGACTTTATAAAATTTTTTTAATACCACTGTTGTTTATGAAAAAACTTTTTCAGATATTTTTGCAATATTTAAATTTCATGGCCAGTCATTGACATCAAATGGTTTACTAAAATATAATGTTGCTATTTTATAAATATCAAATTAAATCAAAAAAAATACATTAACATAATCTTTTCAACGTGATTTCATTGATAGGATAAATCAAAAACAACGTGATATTATAAATAATATTATAAAATGTGTGAGTCTTGATAATATAAAGTTCTTAACGCATATTTTATTAATAAACAATTTAATAACAATGAGGCATCAACTATTCGAAAATCAAAATTTATTATTTAGGACGAAGCACCTATAATAAATAATTAAATATTTATTCCTGCATATACGTTAATGGTTAGTAATTGATTAATAAAAGATAAAGATAATATCAGTAAACGTTATGTAAAGTAAAACTTTTTTGGTAATCGAACAGTTAATGAAATCATCGATATAGATACATTTACTTCCATATTAGGAACACATTGGAATCAATAATATTATGAGAATAATTACATTAATATTAATATTATAATTTACATGCCATATCATGAATCATGATTTTATACACATTGTGTTATGTTTATTACGGTGGTCTGAAAAGAGAATAAAATATTTAGTTTCATTTACCCCAGTAGCAACCTAATTTACCAAATCACCTTTTATTTATATTATAGAAATACATTATTTAAATAAATTTGATCAAAAATGAAACGTTATTTTAAATATAATATATTTTCAGTGTGAATAGTCAATAATATAATATTAATATTAAATACATACACTTACATACATACGTAATAATGCTTCTAAACCTGTAACCCAGATTTAATAGAAATGATATCCATTATAAATGGTGAGTGTTCTTAATCTTCATTAAACAATGTACCCAAATGGTTGTATTTTTTTATCTTGGGTAAATTTTTGTTAATAGTATTTTTAACGGTATCCTTCAGTTATTTTGCTCATTGGATTATATAACAGTAATTATTAACGTACTAAATTATATAATTTGTACATTTTTAGCGTTTATTACCTATAATACATTTTATTACAGTTTTTAATGTGTTTTTACAATAATATATGATGCTATACCCTTATATTCCAACCATAATACTGACTCAATGACGTGTTTATGAGAACAGATAAAGCATATAGATTTTTCCTCATGACCCTTTAAATCTTTTTTCATGGGCTAGAACTATCTTACAGAATATAAAAAAAATCTATTATAATCTCCATGTACCAACGAAAAATCTTATTTGTGCTATAACATTTCTTTACCCAAAATTTTTTCTTATAATTTTATACAGTTTGTAGGCTATTTTGCAATTATAACTTTCAAATAAAATAAAAACAAAAGTATTTATTTAAAATAATTTATGTTTAATATAATTTAATTTCTCTATATTTAAATACAATTTTTAAAATCAATGATTTGGTTTAAAACGTAAGAATAATCATATGTTAAAATATATTATTGAATAGTACGCTGGCTTATAATGAAGTTATTTTACTATAACGTATAGAATACTGAAATTTAAAATGTATATAAATATAAAACAAACATGAATTATTAAAAGTTTATTAAAATATTAAGTACTGAATAGTGTCATTCGACCTTCAATCGGACCTGAACTATATATGAGTAATAAACAGATGTTTATTACTCATAAGTTTAATAATGAAGACGGATATAACTTAAATTTAATATATAATATATATATATATATATATTCAATATTTATTACAAATAATAAGATAATACAAAATAAAAAATAAATCGAAAAATTATTAAATAGTTAATACTTAATTTTACTATTTTATTTTTAATATTTAGTCCTAATTTTATTAAATTTGTATATACCTGATGATGAATTTTTAATTTGAAACCGGTCGCACTTATGATTAGCTATTATTTATTTATTTATTTATGTATTTATTACAATATTTTATATTATTTTTATATTATTATATAATTATAATAATAATAGCTGGCTTACCTTGTTTGTTCCGTGAAAATAAATGTTTATCTTTATATTAGGAAAGGTTACTATAGGCAAATAAAAATAAAATTATAATCATCGTTTTGTAAATCCCATTGTAAATCATCCAATATTTGTTTATTGGTATTAAGAGCAACAGACAAAACCTTTTTTACTTTTTTTATTTTATTCTCTGGGTCACCCATGAAATATATTTGTAAAAACTTTGGCTCTTTCGAATAAATGGTTAACAGAGAACTAGCTTGTTGGTAAAATTGACCTTGAACTTTAAATGTTGGAATAAACTTTCCATGCCTAATTAACCAAACGATGTAATTTGAAAAGCCGGATAATTATACGCGCGAATCATGTCAAAAAAATGTTTTGAATCTTGATGAAAACGATTTAAGAGCCTTTTTTATGTTTCAAATGTCTTCAAAAAAACTTTCTCTCCTGAACAGCAAAAACCTGATGGTACTTTTAACCATTTTAACGCATGAAAATACTTAAATTTTGAATTCAAATCATTTCATACTACAACGTACGCCCATAATAAGGTGTTATTATGTAATTATTTTACCGAACTAAATGTATACCTAACAAAAAGAATGTCTCCAATCACGGTACAACCTACATTAAATATCGATATGGTGGTATTGGCCGGTGGTGAGTGAGGACGTCTGGCTGTGGGTCACACATGTCTGAGTTTTTTTTTGCCATGCTGTGTCTTTGAATATTGAAAAATAAATAATTACTCAATTAACTTATAAAATTGAAAACTTAAACAGCTTAAAACCTTCTCCGCGATTTACTCTTTCATTAAAAATCGAGATAATCGGATGAGTAGTTTCAAAGAACATGCGTGACAAAGATTTTATTTCACATTTATTTATATGTATTATTTATTAAATTTTGTTTTTGCTACATTATCAAAAAAAAAAAAAAAAAAAAGTATAATCATAATAATCGTACCGATTAATACATTATGTATATGATTATGTTGGTCAAAGGTGAAATTGCTTGGGATAAAACCTTATAGTGTCCGATGAAAGTTGTCGAAATTGAGTAATTATAATCTTGGGCTGGTCATTAACGTTATCTATAATAAGTGCTTTGAGGCACTTTGCAAATGAATCCATACTTCCTAATAATTATAATATATGGCAGGAATGGGCAACTGGCGGCCCACGGACCAGATGCGGCCGGCGTAATTTTTTTATTCGGCCCGTGTTACATTTTCTAATGGGTGCATTACGATTGCGTACGTTCTGCATACTTAAATTTAGTGCATTGTTATCGTTGTTTGTAGCCATGAACATTTGTAATGTAACTTATTTTATAAAATTATCTCATATATATTTAATAAATTTTTATAAACATTAACGAGAATATTATTATTCCCGTACAAATACTTTTCGATTATCCGTATGATAATATAAAATAAGATTAAATATCAATTTTTGTAATAGATTTCAATAATTTTCGATAGTATAAATAATATATGTAATAAATAGAAGAAAAATAAATGCCGATTATTACATCGGATTTCCTGGCGTGTTGAACTTTAGCATTGTCATTTTAGTATATGAACACATTTTTTAAAAGGGACTGGTTACCAGTACCAAGGTTTTAAATTATAATTTTTATATTTTTATCAACTATATGAACTATATTAACTATATTGATTTTAATATACTAGGTATATAAATATTTTTTTTAACATGTATCTACCTAGTACTAACTAATATTGGTAACGTTGTATTTACTTTTGTATGTACGTACCTAATCGTAATATTTTTAAGAACAGGGAAAAAAATCGTACGCAATCGTACCAACATTAACAATCGCAATATTAAATAGAACAAACGTACGCAATCGTAATCACCGTTTAAAATCACTTCATAATATTTTAGCGTTTATTAGTATTTAATTTTATCACGTTAATCGTAAAATGTAGATATTTTTTTTTATAGTATTGAACTTCAATTAAATTATTAGATTTCTAAATATATTATATATCCATATTGGCATAGCCAACTTAGATGTAGGTATCAGGTACTTATTTTATTGTATTGGTTCACTCGTAAAATTAAATCAGTTAAAATAAATGCTAATTATCATTTTTGGTGATTTTTTCTTTAATTTCTGCGTTCATTGCTGTGGTCCGTTTGATTGTAAAGTCCTGAAAATTGGCTCTTTTGTTATTTAAAATTGTCTATCCTTGATATAAAGGATAAATATGTCCGTAATTATTTTGTATCATTATAGAATAATTGTAAATATATTTAATTGTCATAATTATTAATTTATATATATTTAAAAATAAATATTATATTATACAATGTAAATAAAAGAAGTAAATGTCAAGAACTATTCTATAAGTCTATATTTATATAATTTTAATTAAAACACAGAAAGTTAGTGAAAATTCGAGCATTCATTATCTATACTTTGTTATTTATCATCCACTCTGTATTAAGTTATATAACATCTTGTTTGGAAAAAAAACTAAAAATATCCCAACTCACACGGAATTTGAATTTTATACTTAATATCATATAACGTGATGGCGAATGGATAGAAGTGGAATATGTCAAGTTGAATAGTTACTAGCAAAAATACGATTCCACAAATGTTATTTCACTTCATTTCAAGATGATATTTTAAAAAATATTTAAAAATTACTAATGTAATTTCGTAACGTCTACATTTTTACAATGTATGTTTTAATAACGTCAAATTATTTATTTTTATTTTTTATTGAATTATTTTATGTTCCTATGGATAATAAAAACAATAAAATATATTCTTAATTTTTTAAAAATTTGACATATAGTAAATATCAAATAATCATTTGGTACCTGGGATTGGGATCTATTGGATTTTTAGGTTCCTGTTTCGATTTATGTAGTTAAATTAATTTTTTTAAGGGTTTTAATTTCGATTCCGGTTTTGTAAAAGTTTTTCTAAGTTCTAAAACTAGTCAATACCGATTTTGAAAAGCACGTGTTGTATTTGGTTATTAGAGTAAATACGATACCGTTATAATTTGTGATTTTCCCATATATTGTACATTTGTTTGAGAGTTTACTAAGCTTGAATATAATTATTATATTTGAATGATTGAATATAGTTACTAATTAATTAATATTCTATTTTTAAACTTGAAAATAAAATGAATTCATTTCTATATTCTGTATAAAGTGTAAATGTATTTGTTTTACATTGTTTGGAAACAATACTGGTTGTTGATGAATTCATACCAAGTGATAGTATTTAGCGAGAAAAAACACTTAAACACTCAGAATCGTAAATATTTACATGTCGTACAAGTTTGAATTAACATTACTATTTATTATACTCAATACTTATTATATAATATACTTGTTGTAATAAATTAATAAACTTGAAAAAAAATAATAACAATAAAATATATCTATATGTGATTTTTTTTATGTTTGATTCATGCTTCTATATTCCACTCAGATTTATAAAAATTCTTTAAGTAAATTAAATAAATTCGATAATTTTATTAATTTTGTATCATGAGCAGATCCATGGGGGATGGGGGCAAGTGCCACTTTGGTTGGAAAAAAATTATATGAAAATAAAGTATATCTGAAAAAACTAAATAAAAATAAATGTTGACAGTTTAAGTTCAATATTATTACATTATTTTTCATGGGGTCAGGGGTTAGAAAGGTTAGCCCACCTTCCCTAGAGATATTCCTATATATGTCTATGATCAGCCATAAAGTAAAACTCGGTTAAGATGCTCCCGCTTAATATGCTTTCCCGCATAAGACGCTGTCTTCTGTTGGTCTCTAGACATTTTCTATACTAGTCTATGTAAAAATTTCTTGTTAAGATGCTCGGTTTTTCTTTATCTAATCCGATAAGATGGTCTTCTGTTCAGCAGATTACGATAAAGCGCAGGAAATGTGTGAAAATAAAAATTGAAATTTTACTCATTTAAGGTGGTTCTCGTTGTATATTCTGGATACCATGTTATATAATATGTGAAACCATAAATTAAAATAGGACTTTGATGATAAAAAATGTATTTTAATGAAATATATTTAGCAGTCTTTGGCACTTGTTTACTCATATTATTAGAATAATATGTTTGTACTCTAATGTAAAAATGCGTTAACACTGTTTACTAGCAAATGTTGTACACGTAAATAATTCATAATAATAATCATTATTGTAAATGTGCGTCCTCTATGCGTTATAATGCACATTTTAAAATATATACTTGTGATTTCATAAATTTACCTAGTTAAATGCAGTTTACAATTATAATTATTAACGAATTAGTAACAAATTATAGAGAACAATAATTCTTGTGCATATTCTATATTTTTTTAATTCAACTTTTACATTTATACTCATAATTGCAATAATATGTTACCTACTCGTAATGAAAAATTATAACAAACCTAATTACCATGACATTAGTTATATAGTAAATTATTGTTTCAAAAATAATGACCACTGTGATGTTTATTTACTTAGATTTATTTTTATCTCAATGGATAACAAGATACAAGTATAAAATATTTAGTAGTAGATTTAATACAAGAAGTAATATACAAATAATTTAAGTACATAAAATGTATCTATAAATTTTAAAAGATTTAATGTAAGTTAATTATTACAGTTAAATATTGTTGTTTCTTCAGCTAATAAAATTATTATATTTATAGGAGAAGCTACTGCATAATTACTATGATATAACATAGTATTAATATAGATATGCTAATATTAGATATAAAATCATAAAAAAATCATAATTAACTTAGTTCTATACTATTAATGAAAAATTATTTTTTATGCATCGTAAGAATCAATGTATACTCAGAATTTCAATGAATCTTTTATTCCCCATTGTTAAAAAATAAAATAAGACTTATATTTGTAAATCACACTATTAAAGAATTCATTTAATCTATAGTAATACTATTACATTAAAAATTATGTCAAAATAACACACTAGACACAGATATATATGAAATAAGTAATGATTTGAATGAATCGTATTTTACTTGATTTGAATAAGTACTAAAAAATAAAATATTATTGAAAATGTGATGGCCTTATTCCGATTTTTATTAATGAGGTACCTAATTAATAACTTAATTTTTAAACTAAAATGTTTGATGTCAAGTTGGTGTGTAAGAGGTGTGGGTAGCAAAGTTTTCCCACGGATTACCATAGGGTGAATAATTGTATTACTCCCTAGTTATAAACTGAGTATGCGCCTCAGTATTGCAGGTACATTAAAATGAATGAAAAATTAATATTTCAAGATAATCGATAAAACTATTTAAAAGTTGAATTAAAATTTGTAAATTCTCTTGATTCTTTGATTTTCTTCTTTTTAATACATCAAATTGTCAAAAAATGTATTAATCGCTTATAAAGTGTATTTATCATATGAGAAATGTTATATTCGAAAAGCAAATATCAAAAAAGATAATTTTGAACATTATATAAATAATGATGAGTAATGATGGTAATTGTCAAAGTTTTCATCTGTTAGCATTCAAAAAGTTAGAAAATGGCACACAAAGAGTATAAACATTATAATAAAAAAGTTCCATGTTCTTAGTAATCTAAAAGTATTATCAAAACTAAAATTGCCAGTGTTCTAAATTTTTCTTCGATGATTTTATTTACATGCATACAAGCGTCCTCACGCGCGCACACACACACATACATTATATATTTATAGGTATGTAGTCATATTGGTTTTTCATTACACATTATATATGAATGTAAGCCAATAAGACAAGCAAATTTTACGATTTCAGGTGAATTTATTAAAAAAATAAATGCAAAATATTTAAAACACAAGAATTTAATATACATACTATAATATACAAATAGTTATAGAGTATATAGAGTTTTAATAGTGATAATAATTAATGATGTGAAATGAATCCTGCGAGAATAGTCTGTGATAAAACAGGATTAAGTAGGATGAAATAAGAATAAAACCGTTACCCAAAATTAGGGGTTATTTATTATTATTTTGTGTGATTATGATAATGAAATGACGTAGTTAAATTGAAATGATTTTATATAATACAAGTTAATGTTGGTGTATTAAGTTATGAAAAGTAATGTATAAATACATTACGATTTGATATAAAAAGGATTCCGAAATCGCCGTAATGTATTTATTTATTTATCAACAAATGAAAATAAATCTAAATAACATTTTTGTATACATGTATAAGTATATTGCAACGTTTGTATGTGAATTAATTGAATAAATTTTTTTATTATTTCATGGCAAAGATTTTTTTTTTATTTAGCGGCTAGTTAAGTAATTTAAATATTTGTTATAATTTAAATGAAGTAAATACCGATTTCGAATATGATAACCGAAATTTTTTAAGCACTCGTACAACCGTTTGATTTTAATAAGTCAGACCATATAATTAATGTAAACTCTCGCTAAATCCGTAATATGTATAAAAAAATTACCATAACATCCAAATACATATTTTTAGAATGTAAATTTAGTTTTATACTATATTCAAGTATAGAAAGATGGAAAGATGGAATTGGATAAACATTTTTATTGTTAAAAAAAAAAAAAAATTCGTTTTATATTTAGAATATGAACTTTTTCTTACAAAGTGAGATTAACAATATAATCAATTCATAATGTAGCGTTTGTTTTAATTAAATTGTTGAAAGTTATATACTCACATTGCAGGATAAAGCTAACATATTGAGGTACATTTTATCTTGGTACCTAAAACAAATATCAATGCAGTATAAAAATATACTCTATTTTTATATTAATAATCTGTGATATTTTTTATGAAAAATTATAAAATATAAAAATGGATCATCAATGAAATCTCCTGATAACGTTTACTATAGCTAGTTACAGTATTTTTTGAATGAGAATCGGAAATATAAATATTTCAAAATGAAGTATTATATCTTGAAGATTTTGTGCAAAGTAATAGGGAATGTATTTATTTAATACGTGATTTTTCTCTGATTTAATTTCATGAATTTACACTAAAAGCGATTCATCCAGTAACTTGTTAGTAACTTGTTTTGTAAGACGGTACTTAAGTGGTTATTTTATATTTTCTTAATAAAATATTATTAAAATGTATTAATTGTTTTTTTAAAATGTATAAATTGCATAGAGAAAGCTTATTAAGTACAAATATTAGGTAACATGAGAATTATTATATATTTGTTTTTGTTATTTTTTATTGCTGAAAATAAACATACATTAGATTAATTATTTCTTTAGTATTTTAGTAAACCTATTTAAAATATAATAAAATAAATTTTAAAAACTCAGATACATAGATTTTTTTAATTATTTTTTATAAATTGTTGGTATTTAATTATTGAAATGTTTTTTTTTTTACTACTAGAAGGAAATCTATGTGATTTGTGATAATAAATATATGTATGGTTCATTGCAATTTTCATTTAGATTAGGCACCAGTTGTTTATGGACAATATAAGCTGTTCAATAGAATATAAAAAATATTCAAATACCGGAAGGGTATGATTTTTATTATTTAAAATATGTATGGACAGCTTCTATAAGTGAATACGTGTATTTTAGAGTAAAAAGGGGAAAAACTTGTTCATGAGCGTGGTCAGACTTTGGTGGCCGAGGGGGCACAACAAATTTTTAAATTATGACACTAGACTTGACTTTCACTTGAAAGATGCACAGACTGAGTTGTTACTGGAGTTAACATTGTTTAGACTATCCACTTCGACCAATAATTGTTTTTATCAACAACTTTAACTCTGGTAGTCCCTTAAGACATTGATCACACACATCATAAAAATACTCAAGATACCTATATTTTAAAGAAAGACATAGTAATATAACGTGTAATAACAATAATAATTATAATTTTATTAATATTATTATTAACGAAAAAAAAAAAACAGTTTATCGGTCGGACATCAATCGATAGTTGGCGCACATCGAATCGGGATGCGGAACCGGTCGGTGTTGATGGTCGTCGGCGGGCACGTAGCTGCTGGAACCGTCTACCGGTTACGGTGGCGGATAGCCGCGTACCATCGTCGCCGTCTGCGACCGTCCGCGGTGCGAGTCACACGAAAACGTGCCGGTCGGCCATGGACACCGGTCGCGGACGTGGAACGGGCAGAAAACGGGCGCGATCCGAAGTCCTCGTGACGCGGACACTGTCAAACAGACGAACCTCGGTCGTGCCGGCGCTTAGGTGCAACGGTGCGCCATCGTCTCGCCGTCGACTTCGGTATCGCTGCCGCTGCCGTTCAAGTACAACGGCGTCGCCATCTCGTCAGTTGCAGAAAAGTTATTGCTCAATAAATTTTTATTACATAAGATGACATGCTAGTCGTCAATTATCAGTTTTGAGTGAAGAATATTAGGAGAAAGCCATATTTATATAAGAATAATTGTATCAACGAAAATGAAAAAGAAGAAGGTTTTACAGTATTAAGTTCAAATAAAGACGAAAGACCTGAACATTTTGATAAATAAAACATTGAACCTATTTACCTATACTACTAATACTCTTTGGTTATTATCTCGTAAATTCTTATTTTTATTAGTTAATTTTTGTAGTAAAATTTAAAACTTATGTTATTGAAAATGTTGAGTTTCATATTAAAAATAATTATCACATACCTACTTAATAATATATTGCATTCAAATCGCAAAATTATATTTTTTCACCAAATACATCTACTCCATAGTAGGTTAGTAGGTGTCAAATCTCTCTACATATAAAAACTTAAATGTTGAAATTGTTTCTATTACAGCTAAAAATAACTATAAAAAATTCCACTCCAAATCAATATGTCATATAAATTCACTAGTATCTAACTTAGTGAGTTCATCCCAAATAACCCTAATTGTCGTTTTAAAAGTCACTGGTGTCGAGATTTCTAGAATCCTAACATACATTAACTTAGTAAAAATTTCCTCTCCTCCAAGTCGAAGGGTTTCCACTCTACTGGTCATTTTTTATCGCGTTATTTTATATTGCTGTTATCTTAGTTAAATTAGTCCAAATTTATTTATTTATTTATAAATAGTAAAAACTGTAAATATACTTTTATTAAAATAAAAAAAAAAAAAAATTAAAATAAATCGCAAAATTGATTTTAGGTTTCGTGTATTCTAATGTGTTTATTTTATCTATTCGCTAATACTTTAAAAGTTTCAACGAGAAATATAATATGATTAAATATTTATACAAACATATTATTATAACGCGTGAATCATATGCCGCACGATATTCTTCATTTTTATACCTATATATGTAAAGCGAAGAGAGAGAGAAAGCCATTTGAAAACTTTTGATGTATATTAGTCAACAGATTTAGTTTTATGTGATGGTATGTACGGTGTGTGGGGCAAACCAGATCAACCAACACCGCACCTTTCGCAGTGTTTGGCCATTCAAAGTTTTGTAAATTTAATCTAAACTTTTAGTTACGTGTACACGTGTTATATTGATAATTTTACCCTGGTAACTTGGTGATTACGCCATTTAACATCTTAATCAAAATTATGTTCCTATATGCACAGAGTGTATTAAACAACGCATTTAACCGATAACTTACCAAATATAGTATTTCCTTTCGATTGATTGTTTTTTCGTGAGTGGTGTAAGTAGAAAGTCTATTTATCTATATACTCGTTAACACAATGTAATAAATACTATTCGATGCAAATTCAAGATTTTGGTTTTGTAATATTAAGGATTTATAATTATGTTTTTTTATATAGTTTTTTATTTTTGAATATGTCATATTCTATATGGCATCCAGTCTAGGAAAACATTAAGCTTTTCATGAAAATATAAAAAAAAAGTTATCTATTATTTGAGTCCTATAAAGTAATCTTCAAAAAGAAAAAAAAAATAATTTTAATGAATTTTAGTAATTGGTATTGAAAAGGTTAATAATAATTCTTAAAATTAATTGAAGATTATTTTAAATAGTAATTTCCTAATTTAATTTACAAAACCATATATATCATATTACAGTCAATACACCTGCGATACTTCAGTCTGTTTGTCATACAACATGGGCCAAGTGTATACTCCAGATGTATTTAGTATTTTGCACTCTGTATATTAATAATAAGTTGTTTTTTTTTTTAACTTATATTTTTAATTTCTGTTGAAAAACGTTCAAGCAAATTTTAATATTTGTCAGTTTGATCATTTTCACAACTAATAAAATTTACAATTTTATTTTTAAAGTTAAGCTTTTTCGTAGAATTATTTTTAAAATTAAGTGAAATTATATAATATAAAGTTTATTATTATATGCGGATAAATAGTTCATTGCTATAATATTTCAATGAATATATTATCCATTTAAGTTTTGTGAGATGAAATATTGTTTGATAAAAGTTTATAATAACTTTAACAGTATTTAAATACATACTATACTAGCTGATCCGACAAACGTTGTTTTATCATATAAATTATTTCTAGAGAATATTTTGCTAGAAAAAAATAACTAATTTAATATAAGTGTGTAAGGACGTGGTATATAAGTGGAAGAGTTATGGAGTGCTATGAACGGTGACGAAATATAAAAATGAAAAAACACCAAACAATTATTTTTTTAATAACATATTAAAATTGATTCTTTAAAATCATATATATCGCTAATTATGAAAATATTAAAAAAAAATATCAATCTTTTAATGCAATAGAGTGTACAATATTTTTTGTTATTCCATCTTTCGCCAACACAAACAAATTGGGTGATTTGAGAGAACACCACGTATAATTATCCGTGTGAAAAACATGATGTGCTCAAATTTAAGCTACAAACAGACATCGTTTGGCCTTGAAACTTATTTATAGTTATTGCAAATGCCAATGTAATTGGAAATTGAAGGCGTTTAAATTGTATTGGCACATCTGTGGGTATAATAGGGATTCGCGGTAATAATATATTTTCACCTCAGAATTTGTCATTTAAAATGATGGCTTCGATAACATTTTTCATTAATTTTTAAATGACTAATCGCGTACTATTGCACAAACGTGGTGGGTTTAAATTACGAAGCAAAATAACCGGAGATCCAACCTTCAGTTTTAAATTATGCAGTGGCATGCCTGGTAAATCTAATGAGTTTAAAAATTCTGTTGGATAATTTACAGCTTCAGTAGCATCACAAACTGTATCAATAGATTTGTATGACACCAAGTCTCCTGGTAACAAATGTTGTATCTTGAGATTCAATTCATTGACGTCCATATTTTTTGCTGTTAAAATTGCTCTTTCTGCCAGCCACTCATGATTTGTGTGTTTGCCGGGGGCCTCATTTTAACAATTTATTATGTCACATGGACAATTTTATTAGATAAAACTTGCTGTAACTTTTTTGATTCGAAAAAACATTCCGGAACTCAAAAAATCAATCATAAAAATTTTTTTTAAAAAAAAATTAAATAAAAGGTTTTTCCAAAATTTTTTTTGCAAAAACTTTTTCTTAGCAATTACGAACAATTAAAAAAAAATTTGAGCCAAATCGGCTCAGCCGTTCTCAATTGATGAAATGTTATACATTTTTGACTCAATTTTTATATATATAGATTGGGCCTTAAACAGTGCTCGAATTGGGAAAAATGAAGTAGAGAAGCTCAGTCCAACGATTTGAAAACTGCGTTTCACGTACGCATTTATTTGACACAGGCCCGTGGGGGGTTTCGTTCCTTTTCCTCCCTCCATCAACCTTAATATATTTTGAATACCTTTTTTCAGCTCAACAAATATTTAAATTTCAAATATAATGTATTTTGATTCCAATACCAACATCCTATATGTTATAGTTGAAAATTAAAATAAAATAATAATTAACATATCAAGCAGTCTCATGAATCGAATGATATAATATATTTTTTTTATCTATTTTTACTCTTTATTGCGGGCCACGGTCTTAGAAGATTAGTCTCAGGTCGTGGTGAGGGCATTTATTTTGTTCCGAAATGACGATATTGTCAATCGCCAATATTAATAACAAACCGTACAATGTATAAAGTATAATACACCAAATTCATAGACATTATTATTTATATTTTTCCAGAAATGACGAAGTAGTCCCTTATCATAACCATATAATCTTTAAGTATAAAAATAGTTTTAATATTATAAATCGTAAAATTCATTTTCCTATTAACAAAAATTGAAATTCACATAAAAATTATTTTGGGAATCAATTATGATGAACGTGGCGTTCCCCCGTTACGGTGAAAAACATAGTTGGGGTACGCAAAAAAAAAAAATAGTAGATTTCTCAATAAAACGTATTTGTATATTTAATAAATTGATGTATAAATAATTAAATAAACATAACTTAATTTATTTATTTAATATTGTGTTAAGTTAACCCCAATGAATATATTTTCTTTGAATCTCATATATTTTTCTCCGATAGTTTCAATTATTTATGATTTGTACATTTGTAATCAGTCGTAGCTGTTTTATTATCAGAATAAGTATTTAGAAAATTTTGTTTTATTTTTTATTATGAAACATCATTTAAGTGTTTTTTCCAATTATTTTAGATTAAATTACATTTGATTTGAGCAACATCAGTTAAAATATAAGGGCCCCTTACTCTTATAATTAAATATATATAATTGTAAGGTTCAATTTATAACATTTCGGGGAGTTCCCGGAAACACTCGACACCCCTCGTGCGGACGCCTATGCGTATAACAATATACAGTTTTTAAACTTGGCTTTAGGTCTAATATTATAGTAAAACTTCCTTTTGCCAAAATATTCCTAAAAACCTATCAATTCCACATTAATTAGAAACATCGCTCTTAATAAATATTAAAATTTATAAATTTTAAACAAAATACTTTGTGAAAAAAATTTATCTGAATACACTGCAATCACTATATCTTTAAAAAATGCACAATTCTCTATTTTTATATATTCAAACTTACCTTACTCAAACATATAACCAAAAAAATTATCAAAGAAGAGTTAAAATTAACATATAACAACTAAAAAGTTTTAGAAAAGGCTATCCATTAACTTCAATTCTTTAAGAAGTTGCTAATCTAGCTACAATATAACAGACTGTGACAGCTCTCATCAGCGTTATTACTTATAACGTAGTTTGTTCACAAACCTGTTAATTTTAATAAATTTAGATATAATAGTTAGATTAATTAAATTCGTATTAAATAACTTTTAAATTAAATATTCTGTACGCATAATGGACTCTTTCTTATTTAAAAAAAAAAAAAAAATAATAATAAAAATGATGATCAACATTAATGTTTACAGGTTTATACGCTTATTTTTATATTATGTATATTTGTATATTCTTTTACCGGTTTAACTACAGATATTTTAAAGCAGATTCAATTTAAAAAATGACTTATTAAAAATTAAATGAAGTTAATAATTATTCATTATTTATATTTTCGATAAAAAATAAATATTTAAAATATAATTTAATTCAACTATAAAATTTACATTATATTTGTAACAAATAATAATTATAATTATTTACAAAATAAATTTAATTATAAATATATAGTCCATTTAAATTAGCAATATAGTGTATAAAATATAACAAATAATTGAAAAATATTTTAGATAGTATTTTACATACGTACAAATTCATATTTCGATATATATTCATTTTTAATAATCTGTACAAAATTAGAGGGAAATTCAAAATATTTACTAAAACAACTCAAATATTTATTAAATATTTGTTCTCTAAAATCTAAAAAAATATTTAATACGTGTTATATATATTTGTACGTTTTAAATAACTCACCTTGATTAGAAATTAATTTATCATAGTAAATAATTATTTATGAGTATTAGTACAGATATATATTTTAGAGTGTAAAACTAAATTAAATTGTATGTTTTAAAATCCAATATTGTATTATTTATAATACATTTTTTGATATAAATTTATTCTTTCGTGGTGAATGAATATAAAAAAAGTTTTTTTTTTTTTAGTTTTAAAAGCCTCTATATAAAATGAAAGAAAATATAAATTTTATTTTTGGTGATAATTATTTTTACTGTATTTATTTTTGAACGAAATGTTTTTTTCCTTACTTTTATTCGGTTGTTTTTTCAACTTTCACAAAACATCAAGGACATATTGAAAAACTACAGCAATTTTAAAAAATTTTAATATATCTATAATCTTCATGCATTGTTTAATATTTATTTGCATTTAAATTTTTAGTTTAATCAATAATATAATAATATTTATATTTTAAAACAATAAGTATTCATTTAAATAAGTAAAGTTAAAGGTAAAAAATATTCTATTCTACTATTTTACTATTTTAGTTTAATCGATTAAATATAATGTTTCTTATTAGTTATTATAAATAACAACATTACTTATTAAAATATACCTAATTTATAATATATTATTTATTAAGTATTTATATACTATAGTAATAACTAACATGTAATAATTATTAACTATTAGGTTCCATTTTACCAATAATCAATACTTAAATAATTAATAAGTACTATTGTATTTAATAACTAAATAATAAGTACTACTTAAATTAAATATTTAAGTTTAAAACAAATTTAAATTCAGAAACTGGCATTGGTTTATAGATACTTGTAAATTATTAATAAATATCTGTTTTCAGCTAGATTTCCTTGATATTTAAAATGAGACCAATATGTTTAATTTGGGATTTATTTGACATGAATGAAAATAAACTAGTGAAAATAAATATTATGCATTTGAGTACAAATTTTCTAATGCTACTCAGATGAAACAATTATTTGTTTACTATGCATAAAATAGCCTCCGGATATTAAACAGAGAATATCTGAAACTGTACAAAGATCTGCCAAAATAAGAGACGATCAGGATCATGTTGAGATTAAAAAAATTAAAACTATATTTTCAAGCCGTAAACTTTTTTGTATATCTATATATAAAATATACAGTGCAGCAAATCTACTCGATTCAAGATACAAAGGAAAAAATTTAACACTTCTAGAAGTGTCAGAAGCAATTCATATTATTAACTGTATTGCAGATTGATTAAAAATTGACCAAGGAAATATTTTTAGTTGTTTGGCTGAATACCGTACAAATACTATTTTTTTTTATTAATAAACAATATTAATTTGATTTTTCCTCCAACAATCTGGTGGCAAAAGATTGCAACAAATGAATAGCTCTATCAAATTGCTTCAAGGTTTCTAAATGTACCTTATTCATCGTAGCTGATGAATGAAATTAGTTGAATTTTAGTTTGATCCATACAAAATTGAGAAGTAAAACTCTATCAAGTAGAGTAGAAAAATTATTAACCATAAAATCATTATTTGATAATTTATTAAGTATTGAAAATCTATAAATACATGTTACCCTTAGTAAGCTTGCTATTTATTACCTTGGAGCAAAGTAGAATATTTCAATATTACTTAACAATCTCCCCTAGACAATATTTTTACAAATATTACATTTTTTCATTAGAAGACGTTGTGAATTGTTTAAAGTATTTATTATAATGTATTGAATTGTGTTTTATATTCGAATATATTACATAGTATGTATAGCCATGTTTAAAATAGTTATGAATTATAATTGGCATCAAATTCTGGAAAATGGTGATAATATTAATACAAATGGAAAATAAAACTATTGTATAAACAGTTTGAAACCAAAATCATTCCAACATCCCCTAATTTTTTAACTACTTAAATTTATCATACAAATGACGTCTAGATAATTTTTATGAAAATATGTATTTGTGATGAAAAATGTATTAGAAAAATAAATAAATTTCAAGAATATCAGATAAATTTATAAATTAATCGAAAATTGATCACATGATTGACTTCAAGTATAGCGGAATTGAAAATATTAGAGATATGTATAGACTGAACAAAATAGTGAAAATTTACAATAAATATTTGTATAGTAATTATGTTTTTGACAAAATATACTATACAATAAAATGAAAATAATGTTAAAATATAAATTTTATAATTTACAGTACAATATTATGTCATTATGTTAAGAATAACATTTATAAATATATGAATTTAATAATATATATTAATTTTTTAAAATATGACAAAATTTATTTAATTGTGTGACGTTTAGGTAAAAATATTAAAATATTTTAATATTTCTATTTATAATAAGGTACATGGTTATAATATTTTGAGTTTAAGGATTTCATAGACATGTTTTCTTATAAAAAGGTAGATTACCTAAGACTCCTCTAATAACTCTAATCTGTATCCAAAGTCATTTTAGCGTTTATTATGTTAACAGGAAATTAGTTTTTAAGTTAATATTCGACTTCAGGTTTACTCCATTGTTTAAAATAAGTTTTCTGTAATGTTTCATTTAAGTTTTCTTTACAATACAATAGCCAAAGCTTACCTAGAAGTAACAAATTATTTCCCTTAACTTTTTGATGGATGAAATTCTTAATAAAGAAAATAATTTTAGTCTCAATATTAACCTGAAGCTGGATAAACTACAGTTAACATAATATACTTGTAATGTAAACATCGTTAAGTGTTTTATTTGAAAAATATTCAATTAGTTACTTTTAAATTGCTTCTTTTTTTTTCATTTCATTAAATTAATATTATTTGTGCTGTTCTAAGAATTTTCAAGTTTCTCTATGTTACAAAAATAAATAAACTCTATAAATTGAATATTTGCGATGTTTTATGTTTGTGTTTTATAAAACTATTTTTAATAGTTTGAACGTAACTAAATTATAATTATAATATACTTTAAAATGATAATAGTTCAAATATAGCTAAAATTTTTGTTTTTAATTGTTTGGTAAATGCTTTGTAGTGTATTTATTTCTTATTTGAAAAAAGAAATATTTACATAAAAATATAATGATATATAGAGAGTGTCACAAAATTATATTACCTTTTGAAAAATTTTCTGAGATAAAATTATTGATCGATTTTCATTTTTTACATGAATCATGAAGATAAGAGCAGAATACAAAAAATAACATATTATATTTTATTATTTTCAAGCAATTTTAAATTAGTTATTTTACTTAGTTTATTCTTCTGAAATGTTTAAATTTCAACTTTTTATTTAAATTACCTGTATGAGTTTTACATTTATATATTTTTAGTTTACAAAAAATAGTCATAATGTATAAAATATATGGAAATAATTTTAAAAATTGAAATATTTATGTGTGGATTATATTCTTGCTTAGTATATATTCTTTGTAGAGTAATGAAGCTATATATTATTTTATTATATTGATAAGTGCTCTAGCTTTTTGCCAATTTATTTTATCAAATAAAATTGCGCGTAAACAGACTTTTTAGCAATTTAAAATTAAATATGAGGTTATTCAACTCAGTTGTATTCAAATAATATCCTTAATAATTAAATATTATCATTTATAATGATGCAATAGAACAAAACATATAACTTTTAAAAATAATTTAAAGGTATCAGTGTTACCTAGATATATATGGCTATAATAATATGCTGCAATATCCTATAAGATATTGTGATTTATAATTTAAAAGTGAACTCATTATAATTTATTCACGTCAAAGACATAGAAATATATCAACTGTAAATTATTGTAAGTATACATACATGACTAAATTCAAATGAAATTGAATGATAAATATATCGTAAAAAAAAAACAATCATTTTCGATACAACCTTTTTTATTAAAATATATTTCACATAATGTTGAGATTTTTTTATGAATTACCTTTATATATTAAATTATTAAAAGATGCGCGGTAATTTTATACTTGTGAAAAATTATAAAGTTTTTATAAAAATATATTTCACTGCAGTTCATGTGTACCTATTATGAACTCAGGAAAAGTTTTAATTCTCTTGAGCGTTTTGTAAAGTTTTGCTTTGATGATTCCATTAAATTAGTCGATTTTAGTGTTGTGTTCAAACAAAATATTGGTGAACAAATACAAGAAGTGTTACATACTCTGGGTCTTGTATGGATCTTTTGAATAAATATGTTTTAGTTGCATATAATTACTAGTATATAATTATCTCGTTATATGAATTCATTTGTATAGTTGATTTTTATTTGAGGTGAAATTAAAAAATTGTACTTACTTATTATTTTAGGCCGTGGAATGGCTGTATAATAATAATAAATAGTATATGTATACTAACTGTTTTCAAAATTTTCGTATGATTGCGCTTTTGGGTTCAAAATAAATATTGATTTTATATTATAGTATTAATTTTTGATAATATCACTAAAAATTGATGAATGGATTAAGTTAGGTCGATAAATATTGACTAGTGAATGCAATTGACTGAGAGTATTTCACGAATTAAGAAAAATGTCAATTTATGTAGATAGTGTATAATTACAGTACATAACATAGTTGTTGTATAGTTGTATGTATATATTTATTTGTGATCAAAGATAATATTTAGTCATTCACAACTAATATAATGAAAGTTTTAAAATTGTGTTTCTGAAATAAATCATATCTCATTAATTTTTTCGCTTGATTTATTATTGTCTTTGAAATACTAGGCACCGTTAATACTTAATCAATACGATTAAGTAACTGAAAAAAAAGAAGATTTATTGCATTTTGTTTATCGTTGTTCATAATGCATTAATTGTAATGTTTTGCAACCTGAGTAATTCGAGTAGAACTATACGATATAACTAAGTATGATCCTTGACTATCACTGTTATTACATATTATTTCGAACGGGAAAAAGTTCCACAATCCCGTCAACATTCTATTGCAAAAAACATTACAAAAGGCAATTTGTATTGTTTATGGTATGAATAAAAAAATAAAATAATATAGAATCTCATAAAATGCAACCTAGAAAACGGTCTCAGGTGTACTGCGAAAAATAGAGTAAAAAACAGTTTGAAATGTATGTTTAAGAATCATAGTCTGTTTTCTTATGTACACGCATCGAAACAGAAAACAGGTTTTTCTTACGGATTACGCCTTTGGGCATTGTAAATAATTGACATAGATTAGAGGAGAGTGGAAAAGAGTATGGCAGTTAGAACTTAAAATATTTTTCAGAAATAAAAAATGACGAATAAAACTAGCAGCGTTTACTATTGTTAGTTTGTTATGTGTCCCTTGTACATATTTCGTTCGAGCAAAGCGTTTTTTTTTTACATGGTACATTTCATTTTAGTTGAACTGTATATGAAACAAAGCTTGATCCTCAAAAAGTTAGTATATCATAAACTGAAATAAAACTACCTATTTTTATAGTCCATACTGTATTATATTCAAAGCATATTTTGATAATTTATTCTTGCCCAATTAAAATGCTTATTATATGTACACATTTATAAGATCACTATTAGCTTTTCTTAAGGAATTTATGAAAAAACGTTATTTCTATTTTTGAAACCAAGAAAAATTTGTAGTTTAGATTATTAATTTACTTAAAACACTATTAAAAATACTATTATATAATATACTATTATTATTTTAAATAATATTTACTGTTAAAATCGAAATTATTTATTATTAATACTTCGTCATGATATCTTGTAAAACATATCCATAGTCTAATAAGGTTTAGCATGTCATTTGTTTATTAGTATATTATAGTTATTTCCAGAAAAACAAAAATGAAATCCACTATAAATTATTATAATGACGGGTTCAAACTTAGAACTTTTCGTAACATAGAATGTTACATATATATTATAATATAATAATTCCGCAAATTGGGCCTAACTTTTAACCAAATATAATATTAATTAATTATATCAAACAAAACAATATATACTACTAAATTTAAATAATATTTTTTACATATAACATATAAGAAAACAAATATCAATTAAAAAAAAAAAAGTAGAAGAATTTAAAAAACACCAATTTCCATTTCCGCTGCTATTAATTGATCAATGAAAAAATTACTTGATGCAAAATCATTTATTCCAAGCCAACAAATACTCGGTTTAGGTGATTCATTTGTATTACATAAATTATTCAGTGAGTACCATTATAGAAAAACGTTAAATAGTTTTGATTTAATAGGTACCTTATTTGAATTAAATTAATAGTGTATTTGTAATTCTTTCAATAATTGGGGGTAATATGTCTAATCTGAGAGCTTTTAATATACATAATTTAATTGAACTCCTTGCCATGTAACTGCAAAATATATTATAGTACTATTTAATAATTAAACACTAAAAATAATATTTTAAACTTGAAGTAAACATCAGTTTATAGAAATTTTTAATTAAATTTAAAAATACTACATTGTCCCAGAATTTTAAAAATCACAAAATATTTTTAAAAATTTCAAGATATATAACACTATAATCATGGTAATATTTTTTAGGTACAACCATTTATCACAAGTTTCAAACAATTTCAAATTTTTAATAAATATAAATTAAAACTTAATAATATTTTCATGGTCCATTTAAATATTATTGAACATATCATCTAATATATATATATATATATATATATATATATATATATATAAAATTATGAACTATGCAAAATTTAGAAGCCGAATTCAAAACCACAACAATCCCTATATTCAAAATATTTTAAATATTTGAACAAATTCTACCCCTGAAAGTTTCCCCATAATATTAAAGTGACAATGGTCTCAGAATCTAATACAAACTAAAATTGTAAACACCAAAACCCGTGGAAAAGTGTCATAGTTGGATTGTTTTATCCTCAAAAAACTGAAGCAATCAAGAAATAAATAATAAATAATCAACACATATTCTTACTGTACCACATTAAAATTTTAATAATATTTTTATTAATACGAAAAAACCATTCATTTTCAACATAGAAATCAATTTTTATAATTTATATTGAATGCATTTAGATGACTCACTCGTAAAAATATTATTATTTGATTTAAATATATATATATATATATATATATATATATATATATATATATAAATTATTTAAACCTAAAACGTTGATAATAATAAATATAATACCAAAAACAAAAAATGTTTTTGAATTTAAAAATCAGTTTTGTGTATACTAAATATTATAGGTTTCAATAAGTATATTTTACACTATTTCGAAAAATGTATAGTAACTTTTACTTACAAATACAAATTTTATTAACAAATATTACTTCGTATCGCCAAATAACCAATTAAGCTAATACTGTGGAAATAGCACGTAGTTATTAGGAAAAACATGAACAGTATTTTAAATTGAATAATTGAATAAT
The DNA here is from genome assembly GCF_003268045.1 of Sipha flava. Taxonomy (NCBI): domain Eukaryota; kingdom Metazoa; phylum Arthropoda; class Insecta; order Hemiptera; family Aphididae; genus Sipha; species Sipha flava. The sequence continues at coordinate 1,042,584 of NW_020273615.1, read as the reverse complement.
TTTAAATGATTATATATTTAAATATATAAGTATGAATAAAATACACGTCTATGTATTAAATACTTGCTCATAAAATATATGATTTATAAATTTTATAAAATATATGCTAATAGTTGCAATAAAAATACGATCCTTTAAAAATTACAAAAACAATCTACAATTTTATTATTTAAATTTTAATCGTTTCATACAATTGGTAAATAAATAATAATAATTTAAAATATGACTGAACTAAGTATACCTTATCATATATTTTAAATTGTATTTTTACATAATAAATCTGATATTAATAAATTATTGTTGCAATCAATAACCTATTCATAACTATTTATTTATGCATTTTGGCTAACTAGAAATCTATTAATCATTATCAATACGGCACAAATAGTCAAAACACATTAGTTTTTTAATTTTATACCTAGTAACTAGAATTTTCCATAGTCAAAGGTTAGTAATGTAAAAATGATATATATTATTATATTAGTATATACAATCAGCATCATTTGACTCATTATTGATATTATTACGTGTTAAATAATATATATATATATAAAAATGAATATATTACTAGAATACATTTTTACTTATCAAAAATATTTAATTTTTTTACCATTTTTCCTATAACTCACATTGATGTTATAAATATCTTGTAACGAAAATAAAGTCGTGTATTTCCATATTTTGTTGACAACATTTTGACAGCCTTGTTGACGAAAAACACCAATGATGTCGTCGTTAGACTTTGTTTATATGTTGTACGTAATTATAAATTGATATACACATAGAATACAACATTTGTTTTTTATTCATACGTACATGTACTAATAATATAATTTAATATTTATTATAAAATAATATATAAATTATTACTATTATAAAATATTTAAAATATTTAGTGTAATAAACGGGATTTAAAAAAAATTATACATCATATACACATTATTACCCTACATTGTGCTCTTATTTTTAATTAAATTTCACCATAAATGGTAGGTAACTAATGTTTCTATTCTGATTGTTGTTAATCACAATAACTGATTGAGTGTAATATACCAATAAATAAAATTTAATATTTGTTTATAATCGTAATTAATAATAGCATCACTGTACGTGATAAAGTAATAAATACGTTTCTAAGCACGCACTTGGGATTTTTGATAGATATAATATTAGTATTATTATTTGATACTATAAAATTCACATAGGTTTTGAAAAAGAAAAAAGAAAATAACATTTTTTCAAAGAAATAGGGATATTTAAGAGAACAGAGATGTTTACAGTAAATAAATTCTGATATCATTGATCGTAAAAGCATTAACCATTAAAAGTTTTAATATAATATTACACGAATAAAACAAATTTTACAGACAAGTCCCATACATTTAAGTATTATTCATTACTTATTAGAAAAATATCATTCATTTCAGCTAGTTAAAACTTCGCATATTTAGTAAAATCAAAATCAAATCGTTTTAAATTCAAATATATATTAAAGCCATGACATTAGCAAGATTTAAACAAAGATAAAAATGGTCATTTAAAATATTCACAAGAAAATAAACCAATCAATATGACTTTATTAAAGAAACACATAAAAAAATATGCTTTCCCGTATGCATTTTCATTATTTCTTTAAAATGTTCATGATCTTATATTAAATATTATTTTGATTTTATTTTTTTATTAAAATGTCATTTACATATAATTTAAATTGTATATGATTAAAAAGTAAATACATATTCTACATTTCTGTAGTATTTTATATTTTAATAATAAAATAATTATAATTTTACAACTTGTAATTAATATTTATATTAAATGGTATAACAATAAATTAAGTGACATGATGTATGTGAGCGTAAAGTTTACTCATCAGTTATATTATATTATTTTGTTGAAACAATATATATTACATTGAAAATTGAATTAATTGGGTTCTTGTAATTTAAATTTGAAATATCTAATTAATATAAATATTAATTAATACGTGGACAAGTATAAGTCACATTATGAAAGATGATCTTAATTAAAAAAAAAAAAATGCTAACAAGTATTCAGAATTTAATCTATACTTTATTTTTGTTTCTTTAATATAATAAATTATTTATTTGATATGTTACAATTGCATAATTTATAATTATTTTATGATTATTTTCTTAAAACTGTTTTTTTATAACTCAAATTTAAATTAATATTAGACACACTTAATTTTTATTACTCATAAAAATATTATGTTTACAATCTAATAAAATAAAAACAAACCTATCTGAAGTGAACCATCTAAATTAGGCTTTGTTATATTCTCATAACGAGACATTTAAATTATTATTTTATTTATTGTTTAATTTTATTTCTATTAGTATTTATTGTATAAAAGGGGTTGGTTATTGATCTTTCTAATATGTGATTTTGCACATACATCAGTAGTAAGTTATTGTATTATTACTTGACGTGTTCTTCCATATAGTTTTATATTATTATAGTTCCATGTTTTATATGTGTTTTTGCTGATGTTTTATTTTATTAATATTTCGATGAAGTCATCAAGGTTTTCTATTGGTTCAGATATGTTGCTTTTTTTTTAATTGTTTAAAATAAGAGTTGTACATTATGAATTGAGTTATGTTTGAAAAGAATACTTCAAAAGTTTGAAGTTCCATTTAGATGTTTAATATAATAGTGATATATTGAGCCCAGTATTGAATGTTGTAATAATTATTTTTTATATGAAAAAAATCCTTAAAAGATCGGATATGAAATTTCCAAAAGGTATGGACCACTCCCACATTTTTTGTATTTGGGCTTCAACCATCCGAGAGTTTCTTTATTTAGAAAACTATTTAATTGTAATTTTTGATCAATAAACGCATATCCCAATCGATATTTGTTTGTGTTGTTTCTATTTCATATGGCAATAAAATATGCTTTTGAAGTACATTCATGGTTTCATGATTCCAGCGGCCATCAGGTTTTCAGGATTTCTGTAGTTCCAAGTCTAGACTGTGGAAGATTTTAATGTTTGAGGAGTATTAGTGTCACTTAAATTTAGGTTAATAGCAAACCATTCACCCTACAGGATTAATGCTAGTGGTTATATATCATTACATTTGATTTTGATGACATAGTAATGTTATGTAATTGTTTTTGGTGCCATGAAGACAGTTTTGTTTGTATACAAAAGAGGTAGTTCGTTGAAACATGCGTTTTATTTTGATATTTCCAAATTGAGAGGTTTACATTTTAAGAGGTAAATGATCTCTCCCATGTTGATAACGGTGTGACTTGGATTTCTTTGTCCTATTTCGTATGCGAATTTTGATACGCTATATGAGTTAATGATAGATTGTATATTAAAAATATAATTTTTAGTTCACATTGTTTTTTTAATAAAATGTTCGATGTATACGAACCTAATGTTAACGATTGTCATTTAACCCGTATTTTGTGATAGGATATATTTTTTTTTGAAAATGGTTCATAAATTGGCGATCTTCAAGAATATATAATTGTAAATGTCCTGTTTAAACTACAGATATTTTACAGGCAAATGTTTTTTGATTTTTTTTTTTTTAAGGAAAATACGATTTTTTCAGTCTCTGCTAATTTAGATTTGTTTATTTTATGAAGTTGGAAGGTGGTTTCTGAAATTGTAAATGAAGCAGGTTTATTATATAATACGTTGAATTCAAGAGTATCACCATTTTGTACATCATAAGTCCATATTATTTCTCCTTTATGAAACCATAAAGTTCTGATAGTTTGAGTTGTGTTCCAGTTGGTAAAAGTAATATATTGTCTTTGGTGAGAGTTTTTGATGTTCTTTTGCTTGAATGTATTTTGTAGTTGAATGGGGCTATAATTTTTTCCCAGGATCCTCTATTCGAGGAATAAGATCCTCCTTCAAAGTTGTTATAGTTTTTCACAGGTCGAACAAATGTATGAGAGGTATATGTGGTAGTATTTATATTTAATCCAGACACTATTCTTCCAGTAGGAAGTTGGTATCTAATTTTGTTGGTGTGGCTCATTACTTCTAACACTTCCAAGTATATCTATTTTATTCTCTGAAAAAACCTCTTGCTACTACTTGGGCATCATCAAATGCAGAACATTGTTTTTCTTAGTCAATTGATGCGAAGCATGACTCGTACTGTGATGTAAGTAAATCGGCTCTTTGTATTAGTTTTATTCCTGATATGTGATTAATTTTCGGTTGATTCGGTATTTCACATTAATGTTACTACAAAATAGGTCGTTGGACTGTAATGATTTAATATTATAATTATTAATTACTGGATTTCAATTATTGTCATAATTTTCGTAGATAGCGTTAATCGCGTATTTATGCCTTTTTTTTTATAATTATTTCAAAATTAAAATCTAAAAGTTTAAAAGTTAATCTAACTATTGGTTGTTGGAATTTTTAAAGTTTTCTAATATTGTAGGCTGATATTATGACAAAATACTATAAAGTCTAATATTTTAAATGCTTCTTCTAAATTTAATAATGCGCTACTAAAATAATATACTAAAGATAATAAGTAGATAATACTAAGATAATCAAGTAAGATTACTAAGTCATCAGTATATATTATCAATGAATTACCAATAGCAATGCAGAGAAAGCTTCGTTAAGTTTTTGTTAAAATATATCACTACTATTTTTAAACCTGTGGGGTAGCCTAGTGAAAGTAATTAAACCATGAACTGAGATAAAGGCAAGTTAATATTGATATACTAGTTTTACAGGTTAGGTAAAATCTATTGTTCAAATCTAGTGATGTGCAATATTTCGATCCTTCTAATGCTCTTGAGATATCTGCTGTCCTTGGTATAAGATATTGTTCATTTTCGATCCTATTTCAGTTCTTTGTATGAAATTACCAGTCGGTAATATCCTAATAGTATTTTTTTAACTAAGAAAGCTGGAATCATTTGTTATTTTGTGTATATTACTGTAATCGTTATTATTTTTATCGGCTTTTGATTTATCTATTGAAGGAGTTTTGTTGATTTTAGTAGTCTTTTTAAATTTTTATGCTATTTTTTGTAATGAACTATGTTTGTTGTAATGATTTTTATAGATATTTTAGCTTACTGTTTTGTGAGTTTCGTGCAGTGTATCAGAGTAATATTATTGATATTATATAAAAATATTGCCGGGCACGATTTATTATTATTATTCTGATATATGAACCCTGTTTTTATCATTTTAACTGTAAATATGGGCGTTCTCACCGGGGTATGGAGGATGGACCCTCTATGGTCTTTTTTTTTATTTTTAGGTAAGATGGATTTTTATGATTATTTGATAAGTGATACTTAATATTTTAATGAAAATTAAATAAATATATATATTTTTTTTATTCGTTATAATTTTCCATGCGAATATGCAATTGGTATACGAATGACAAATTGCAGACCACGGTCAGAATAATATCTGTAATATAATATTATAATGATTTAAAGTGTAAACAATAAATTAATCTCAATTTACCATCTATTATACAACTAATAACATATTTGTGTTTATCAATTGTTTTTAGCAAATTGTATAGTGTATTGACGAATTACGACTGACGATTGACTTATATTTTTATTTTTGATCAAAATTAAATGAAGTAATTTAAGTATATTAAATTTTTTTTCGAAAAAATGTTAGTTCCTCCTACAAGTAGTACCGATATAGAAAGGCGTAGATGAAGTAGAAAAAGGGAAATTTTCTAAGCAGCCTGATGTAAAATCTTGTATGTTGTTTTTATATAAAAAAGGAGGCGTGGAAGCTTGGATCCCACGGTTCACCTAACCATTCAATAAAAAATACTGTGAATGCCTCTGATCGTACACGAAAGTATTATGATCAAAATAATCGGCGATCAACGCTAATTAGTTATCTAACCCAATGGTTTCCAATTGGTCCACGTGTGGATTTTAGGGAAGTCCACGGTTTTGTAGTACTGTAATGATTTTTTTTATTTTATTTTAGTGAAATTAATATTTATATATGTATATTTAACAATATTACAAAAAGGTTTGTCAAATTAAAATAAATCGTAATTTTTTTTTCATTTTCATAATTAAATAAAATTAAAAAGTAAGTATTTAAAAAAAGGGGGTTTCCCGGACTAGTTAAAGTTACAGATTGGAGTTTCATACTAATTGGGAACCACTGATCTAACCAATAATAATTTAGGAGGCATGTTATAATCTTGGAAGTGGAAGTGATTTTGAGGTTTGAATTTACCACAATTAGCGAGTGCAATGTCATTCTCTACATTAATTAGTTCATTTATGTTTTTTCTTTTTTAAGTAATTTGTTTAAAGTTCAATGTTAAGTTTAGTACTTCATTATATTCTTTTGTTTTTCACTTATTTGGGATATGATTATTATTTTTATGACACAAGTATATTTATATAAAATAGAAAACTCTTCGTAAATTATTTGTTTTATTATTGTCCAATTACATTTATCTAGTCTTATAGCTATAGTAAGAATTACAATTTTAAAATCTTGCTGTTTGATCATAGTTTCTTTTAGTTTTTAATGGATTTTTTTATGTTAAAAAGTTTAGGTTTATGGAAATACCTATTTTTTGTAACGTGAAAATAAGCTTTCTAATTTTTCAATCTTCTGTTTAAGGATTTAAATTTGATAGTATAGGTGTTTCATATCCTAATATCGTTTTTATATCGGTAGCTATACCTTTAAAAATTTTTAAAGCGGCTGATACAGTGGGCTATGGAATAAAATGCCTCTATTATAAATAAATCTATAGCTTCCTCTTTGATTATTTTTGAACTATGTTTTTGTAATTATTATATATTCTTATTATTATGGATTCGTTTAAAGTGAGTGTTTCTTTTTTTAATGAATATGTACTTTATGTTTGGTTAAAAAATAATTTCCTATGATGAGTATACAAGATACATTTTTATGGTTAATATTTAAAATGTATGAGAGTTAATTATAAGGTGTATAAGTCTTGAGCCAAGTACAATAAGAGACTCGTTGTTTAGACTGGTTAATGTTATGGGAACTTTATTTTTTAAGTGTGTCTATATAACAAATATTTGCGCCTGTGTCAATAGTCAGTGAAATTTGTAATGATTTTGTTAATATATTTATTCTATTGTGTTATTATAATTATTTTTGTATTTATTTGACAAGAAAGGTTATTACTATTATGTCCGTTTAACCTATTTATTCGCTTATTGTCTAGCCAAAATATTTCTTATATTTGTTGGCAGTTTTCTATTATATCGCATAATTGGCCAGTCGGAAGATTATTAGGAAAACGACATGTATCTTTAGTGTAACTAAATCATTGAGGATTTTGAGGATCAAAATTATTTTTAAATAATTTTGTTGGAGATTTGTATTGTATCGTGGAAAATTATTATAATTTGTAAATTTGGGTGTTTTTTTTTATTGTTAATTTCTAATGTGTTTACTAAGTGCATTAGATTTTTCATTTAAATTTTCAGTGATTTTATTGACATTTTCAGTAATAGTTGAGTTTTCTAGATGTTTTCTAATTTTTTTGTAGTTTTCTTTTAATATATTTATCGTTTCATTCATTTAAAAATGTTGTTCTTTAAGTATTGATTCGTTGGAATCTACAAGAGTTTGATTAGTTTGGCCAGTGGCCACAAATTAAATTATACTTTTTCATATTTACGAATATTGTATTTGAGATGTTTTATGGAATTATTTTCCATTAGCCCTAAATACCAGATAATATTTGGTCTAAGACCCTTCATTATGTTGCGTATAATTATTTTTTTTGTCATTGGGGGTCGATGTGTCTACATAAATATTCTCTGTCGGTTTAATAAATTACTGTTTGTTCGTCATTTAATAGTTTTCTATTTTCTTATAATGAACGAAGCATATCTGTCTGCGTAACGAGTTCGAATTTTGTACTAAAAGAGTTTTCTAATTCTAGTCAAAATCTTTTTTTAATCGTTATTTGTAGTAAGTAAAATATTTTACCGGAAGGTTGTAAAATATTTTTATAAACGTAATAAAATAAAAATAAATATTGTTGATAGAATTTCGAATACATTTACGAATTTTGGTTAGCCAATATTAGTTGTTTTGTTACCAAAATATTTTAGTTCATAGAAATTTTAAAATAAATTGGATACCTATTATGTTAGCATTGCACACATATTGTTGTAATAGTTGTAATTGTTATTGTTAAATTAATCTAATCGAAGTACAAAGGTTATTATTATTATTATTATTTTTCTTTTTTTGGATAATATTTTAACCAACCTGATTATGAAATAATTATAATTAATATAATGTTATAAACCATGTACATTAATATTGGGTACATTGAATGGATATAAAATTCCCCCTTTTAATCAATTTCTCCCTTTTTATATTATATACAATATATATATATAATAATTTATTTAATAATAACCAGGAATAGGATACGATTACACTTCAATGTTGCTTAACAAAGTAGTTGAAGAAGGCGGAACTTCAAGACTATTTGTGTACCATGAGTTTTACACTATCATTACATATAAACATTTTTGTGTGCATTGAGTTGTGAGCAGTGGTTGAGATATTCGAATAAGTGTTGACCACGTGCCGGCTGACTCGGAGCCTCAACGATCAAATAATCACATATGAGGTATCTCTAGGACCTAATGCTGTAATGTTTTTATAATATTATGATTCAAATCTTTAACATAAAATGCATATTTTCTATAATTCTGGCCCTCCTCTAGAATTTCTTAAACCTTGTGGCTCCTCCATTAAATAAGTTTGCCCACCACTGCTCTAAGTGATTGCCCTGAAAAGAACCGTTTTGAAATGAAAAGACCAAACTCGATTAGGACTATAATACCGAAAATCGTGTGTAAAGCTGCTGGTAATCGGTTGTCATGCCGATGGTGATCAACATGACCGTATTGCGGACTGCGGAATAGATCTGGTCGGAAATGGTAATCCGTTGGCCAGCAAACAGGTTGAAAACTAACCGTTTTCGGGTAGTGGATATTTACCATTACCCAAAATATTCGGGTATCCGATAGTTTTTAATACACGTAAGTGTATGTAGTACACGGTTAAGTAAAAACCTAGCTGATAGGAGGAAATTAGTTTTATATTAAAATTATACAGTTACCTATATGAATAAGATATATTTATTCTTTTAATTTAATAAAATTATGGTTTAAAAATAAAATTATAAGTATTTTTTAGTGCTATTAAAAGTGGCAGTTTTTTAAATTTTTTTTTTGGGGGGGGGGGGGTGGATCCCATTACATTATCTTATAATATGTGAAGACAAATAATGTTTAAAATGTAATTCTTATACAAAAAAAAAAAAAAAAAAAAATCAAAACAAAACATTTTAGGTTAAAAAAAAAAAAAAATAAAAAAAAAAAAAACATACTCCTCCCCCTCCCCTCGCCGCCCCCGTGGTCCCCCCCCCCCCCCCCTCGTAAAACCACCATTGAATATTAGTGATATTATAGTTTAATAATTAGTTTATTCAAGTATCATGTTGAATACAATGTTAAAAGCTATTGTAAATCCAATATTAAAACCTTGAGATAACGACTGTAGTGGCTATAGGCTTTTATGTGTATACGATAGTATACGCAGATAATAAGTAATCACAATCATACGGAGATACAATGAAACTAGTGCGAAAATATTATTTTGTTATCAGACAGTGGGTATCTTGTGTACACATTTTTGAGATAATTGTAGCCTATTGACTAATTAAATAACAAGCATGTAAACCATTATGGGTAGCCAATCCATAACGAATATCCAAAATTTTGTAAATTGGATAATACTCGTAAAACCAGGGTACCCAGCTATCAAGAGCACTAGTCAAGATGCAGTGGCCAGATAAGATATAGAAACAAGTTATTGATATATGTGAATAATTCACCTAATAATTATTGTTCTTATATATTTTAAATCAAAGTACTGTTGGATTTGTAAAACTATTGTGAGTATAGGTGGATAGGCGAATTAGTCTCCATGTCTAAAGACAGTACTCGTATATATAAATGAGGATTAGTAATTTATTATTTCGTAATCATGGTTGATTACTCAAACTAATACAAAAATAAAAATTGGTACAACTTTAGACTTTGATTTAATACATTTAATTATAAAATTTAAAAGTAATATTATTATATAATATGCTATTTGGATTTCAAGTTCTTACGCGTAAAATATAGATAATAATAAATATATAGTTCATAAAAAAAATTAATAGTAAAATAATGAACAAAATGAGGATAATTACTATAATTGCTAAATTATCAAATTTCTCAAATATTGTATTTTCTAACGTTTCTATGTAATTTTTCGTTAGTCTTTTTTTTTTTTTTTTTTATTTAGTTAGTTGAATAATTTTAAGAATTATCTCCTGTTATTACTTAGATCAAATTTGCCATTCGAGTCTTTTCTTTATCTTGATGATTAGAATAAGAGTTCTAGTGGAAACCGCGAAAACGGACTCAAAAAAAAAAAAAAAAAACGTATCAAACAAAAATATTTTATAAAATCAAAAAATTATTCCTTATTTCACACAGAATCTAAAACACAAAGAATATTTTTAATTTTAATGGAACAGTAGATCGTAACGAACAAATTGAAAAAGATTCAGTTGAAATACGAATACAAGTTATTAGTTTATTATTATTCATATTTTTATAATTTCAAATAGTTGGATTTATTTGCCATAGGAAATATTTTTTGGTAGATTTTTAATTAAATAAATTATTATAAATTAAAACAATAACTTGTGGAATACCGTTAAAACTTTTAATTTTTAACTTTTAACTTAAAAATTATTTTTCATATATTTAAATTTAAAAACTATAGTAAATATAAGAATGAAATAATTTTGCTGGCGAAATCAGTATACTGACACAATATTTATTTTTTTTAATAACTACGTTAATTGCTATTGTAGTTTTAGTTTGTATTACAATTATTATATTACAATAAAATATGAAGTATAATCATATTAATACTTAATTTTGGCATGTCTATATAATAATCGAACTAATTGTATTATATTTATTAATTATTATTTATACTGCAGATTTTTACTATATTTGAACTTTTAATGAATTATTTTTTTATAATTAAAATACATAAATATCGTTAAAGCATTGTTTATATTCGAGTTAATATTATAAATGTAAATTTAAATATCCAGTTTAAAAAAAATAACACTTGTTAAAAATGGAATTTTATTATTTATATACTTTTAATTATACTATTGATAATGAATGACACAATGACACATAAAAATGTGACGTTTTGTAGATCAATATTGGATTAGGTTTTATTGGTTAAGAAGCGCAAAGCACAATATTTAATGCAATAAATAATTCATATATATATAATGCTTGAAATATTATGTAAATATAAATTGGTTTGTGTAAAATATTCTACTACGAAGCATTTCTTACTATAGTATTAATTTGGACATTAGCTTATCTGTAAATGTTTATGAAAACTAAATACTTGTAATATGTAGATTAGTGTGATCCACTTTTTTTTTTTTTTATTTGTGAATCAATAATTCATTCATAACAATTAATATATTGGTAAAAAAAAATAATTATTCAATAAAAATTGAAATTTATAAATACACATGTGAATAACTATGAAATGTTTTTTTTTAATGTTTTAATTACACATTAAAATATACATTTTCATCAAACATTTTAAAATTATGAAACACAGTTTTGTATTTTTAAGTCTTAAATGATCGTGAATTGGCATCAGTGTGATTTGTATAGTAATTTATTATTTTAAATACTTAATTATGTAATAATAAACAAGAATGTTCAATATTTATTAAATTTTCAATTGAGATCAATGTTATTTGTAGAACCAGGATTTTTTTTTACACAATGGGTCTCTATCAATGTGCGGTGTGAAATATATTTTCTGATATAAGCTTTAATACAGCATTCAACTTCTTCATATCTTTATGGTTCCTAAAGCTTTGAAATTTTGCACTTATCACTTTAAAAAAATCCTTAAAAAACACATTTATATGTAAATTATAGTATAAAAAGGTTTGATATTTAATAATTTACTATTTTATATAGGTACATAAAATAAATATTTTTACTATTTTTTTTTCCAGGTGCTACCTCTCAATGTTATTATAATGTAGTAATTTTAAGAATAACTTATCATGTTAATACGTTATGATTAAAATTTATTAAAGATCACCATTACATCTATATTTAATATTATATTATCATACTCATAGAACTAAAGAAAGAAAATTAGTTATGTTTTGTCAAAATTTTAATATACTCTAAAAAATCCAAGTTTAGTACTTATAATTTATTAAATATTATGATACATGAAATAAATGTCTGTTGTCAGGACTGTATTAGTTTATAAACATAAAAACAAATAGTTGTACGTATATGTGTTAAATAAATACAGCGAAATAAATACGTATAAAGCAGTTTATAATTTAAATTATATATATACTAACTGTCTGGTTATCAATTAATTTAAGTTATATTATTTTAATCAACTGATAAAAAAAAGAAAATTTAAACCTATTCAATGAAAAAATAAATACTTAAATTGCATCAATTATTTGAAACATGTTGTTATTTACAAAATACGAGTATTTATATACCTACTCTTATTATTTTAAAAGTACTTTTTTATTACATTTAAGTATTGAATTAATTGGTTATTTAGTTTATAATTACATGACTTAATACTTAATTTTACTTTAATTAAAAAGTATATGGATATGATATTTTTTTTTTGTTTTTGTAGATATAGTGAGGTTAATTTTTTTTAGACAGCTTTTTGCTCTGGTAGTAATAATTTTGTGGCAAGATATTTTGAAAGAAATATGATATTTTATTTTAAATTTAATTATATTTATTCATTAGATTTATAAAAAATTGTTACCAAATATAGAAAAATACAAACAGTGTCGGCAGATTTTCATTCTTTGATAAAATCTACCACAGCTAAGCAATGCAACATTTATAATTCTTTATTTCCTCCTTTGATAATTAACTTACCTTATAAAACTAATAAATTATTTTTACTTATTTATAAAATTCATAACTGTATAGTAAATCTAACCTGTATATACTACAATAATTTTTAATAGTTTTGTAATTTAATATAAAATATAATAATATAAATTGTAATATTATATGATAAGAGGTCAAGTTACATATGAGCCTATGGACTTATTACGCATTTACATTTCGTTTAATTTTAAGTTTACAATATGTTATTATAGTGCATAATCATTTTAGTTATAATGTAAAACTTAAATTTAAATTATAGGCTTTGTACATGCCAACAATTTTTAAAGAAACCAATAACTTTTATTATTATCTTTGATTCAATACGTTTTTTTTTTTTTTATTACTAATATTTTAAATTTTCTGATGTATATGTATCATTACCTATATTCATGGTTTTCTATACTTGTATTGAAAACATAAATAGATCATTGTATTTTAAATGCAGTTTAACGTACAAAGTCTTACGCTTTCGAGAAATATTTATTCTTGTATTTTCGGAAAAAATAATTCTAAAAATATTGGTTGTTGAAACTATTTTCAAATGACAATTTACATTTATTAAATCCAAAAATATTAATCACGCTTCATATAATACAAAATGTATTGAAATCGGTTTATCTTGAAATTTATAATATCAAATATACTGTGGCATATTTATTATTATTTTAGTATTTATTGGTGTAAAGCCAATAACTAATAAGTCATAACTATACATTACATTAAGATAAGTTTACAGTTACTTAGTGATAGTAATGGTTTATTAATGTTGTTAAATGTGTTTCCACCTTAGTAACCTATTTAACTATATAACATCCAAATTACTTCAATGATTGACATTATTTTTTAAATTTAAAAGTAATAATTTGAAATTTTAATAATCATCAGTAAAGTTAGGTTAAAAATTAGTTTTCTAATAAATTTTAGTTAACTTAGTGATGTTTTTAGGTTAAATATTCCACATATTGATGTTTGCTTTGAATTGAGATGGAATATCACGTGGTCTATACAAATATTATATATTGTGTGTTTATAAATTGGAAATTGGCATCAAACGATTTTTAGCGGTCCTTATCGGTAGTACTTTTTTAGGCGTACAATTGTAAAAATCTTAACATCCATGTACGTTGCCAAATATACACTATATATGTATACGGCAAATATTCACACATTTTGTGACGATTATTGCTAATATTAAACAACTATCTACTTCCTATAACAATAATTGGTCATAATTTAGATCATATATTTTATGGAGACCTATCGATTCCTCCAGTATCGACTTTACCAGTACAAGTAGACTAAAAACAACCTATCAACTATACCAGCAACCAATTTTTATCTCTACCTGCTGCTATCATAAATATTAGTAATTTATCGACTGCTTTTTGCGTTTTTTTTCCGGATAAACGAAACTTCAATTTTTAAAATAGTAGGACTTCGCTTGCTACGTTTACCGGCTTCACTCACAAATTCGAGTGCCATTACGTGTCACTTTTTATAGAGATTGGGCTTGGTCCCAAAAGAAGTTATGGTCTAAGTCTTACCTAATTTTTGTACAAACCTTGATAATGTAGCGGATGGGATTTTTTTTCGTATGTGAACCTAAAACCTTGCTGCGTGAGTAAATCACATATTCACATATAAATGAAATTCGTCACTCTCTCTTTTTTTGAAAATTTTGGTTAAAATTTTTAAAATTCAATTTCAAATTCAATTTGAATAGCTATCTTAATATATTATAGTAAATAAATTATTAGAAATGAATTACTAAAGTATATTTATATTTGTAATATAAATTTGGCAATGTTGCTTCTAATTTCACGCGCAATCGTATACTGAAAAAGGTAAAATTTGTGCAATCGTACTTCGCCGATATAAATGTACTATACAAAAAAAAATGTTTGTCTGTGGGAACAGTTATTGTTTTTAATATGAAAATATAATTCTTATATAAAAACAAATGTTTAAGATTACTAACAGTCAAGTGTGATGTTCCTAAGCATTATTTAAACTGTGAGCACTTTAAATGTATACGATTAAATTTAGTTTAAGAAACAATCAGGAAATAAACAATATTTTAAATTTTTAAAAGAATTTAATGAAAAAGCACATTATTTAATGTGCTCTTAATGGTTAACGTTTTTGAATAAAACGTCCGGTATAGAAAATCGGGTTGCGTAACTGACCCAAATTTCGAGTTCTTTTATGTTGTAAACGGCATATAAACAATCTACCTTTAAACATTCGATCGACAGGACAATTGACCGACAATCAAAATATTGATTAGGACAATTGACCAACAGGATAATCGACTGAAAGCCAAAACACTAATAGGGAAAATTGAACGACTAACTAAAATACCGTCAGAAATAATCGGCCGACAAGCAAAATATGAGTACACGCAGGAATAATCAACTGACAGTCAATAAAATAAATTAGTTAAATAGTTATTATTAGTATATTAATACTAATTGGGAATAATAAGGTCCCGAGGAAGGGGGAGAATTGAAGTTCATTCATGTCCACTGTCCGCGAGATATGTGCACACAGGCACGAACACTAGTCCATTATTATTAAAAACCTTATACGTAGAAAATAAAGATAAAAAATACATTTTAATGGTATTACAGTTAAGAATAATCGACTGGCTTAAGGGATAGAATTCCCACGTTTTCATAAACCAAGTGGAGGGAAAAGTGGATTCGTTTTCATATTCGGTATTGTGCATTGTACAACGAACTTCACATAATGCGAAAATAAAAAGGATAGTATTTTTCGAACATTAATGCTGATACTTTTGTTAGCCCCATTCTTAAAAGATAAACCAAGGCTGTATTTTTCGCGCATCAGCATAAATTAAAATAGCAACATTTACTTTTCGACATTTGGCACTCATATTTTGTTTATGGCAGCTTGTCTGATTGTCACTAATCAATTATTAACACTATTATTATCAACAAATGTTAATCTGTTCATACATTATATATATATATATGTATTGTTGTGTACGACGATCACTTCAACATATATAAAATAAATATGTTATAGTTAGAGCGATAGCTTTTTAATGTTCGAGTATGTGTACATTGTTTTTGTTACATACGAGTATTGAAGTTTTCATAAACAAAAAAAAAAAAAATAAAAATTGTAATATATACATCTTGTATTTATTGTCTCCGTCGGTATTTCGGCTGTCCATCGATTATTCTAGTCGGTATTTTAGCTGTCATTTGATAGACCCAGATCCGTTATAAAATTGGTCCGATTTGAGAGTTTTTTTTGTGAGCTGTTTAAACATTTCTAAATTATATCCGACCATTTAAATCTATGTAAAAACAATTTAACTTTCAGCTTAAAATCTTTTATTTTTCAACTATTTTTGCTTTTAAAGAAGACTGGAAATAGAAAAGAAAATTATTTGAGTAATACTATATTTTTGTTTAAAAATGAATGAATTATATTTTCGTAATATATATAGATGTTTATTGATTTTTTAAATACACAAGTTTATAAGTCACTCCAATTTATGTCATCAGCATTTCCCAAACGTCAATTGATAAGATGACATAGATTTACTGCTAGTCATTTTATATTTACATTAAGACATTTTCGGATCTCACATTTTCCTTGCATACTTCAAACGTTGTTTTAATTGGTCCGATACAAGCGTGTATATGCGTATGTTAAAAGAGTAGTTATATAATTTAAACAAATCCGTATTTTTTGATTTATTTTTATTGTAATTTTTAACAATTTTTTTTTTTTAGATTTTTGAAAATATTTTTATATCGATTAATATATTTATAATATATTACATTTTTAATTATTTAAACTACTATTTAGCAATTAAGTTTCTTCTATTATTATAAGGGTATTTGAGCTGTGAGATTATGTATTATAATATCTGAGGATATCATCTAAACATAAATTTATTTTAAAGTGTATATAGAATTCGTTTCAAATAAAATATTATGCATTATACACAAAAATGCTATTTTATTTTATTGTTTTATACTTACAAACTTAATCCCAAGAGATTCTTTTTTGTACTCACAATCATTAAAAATAGTATTTTTTTATAACATAATATTTTAATGATGCAGATAAGACAGCAATATTTTGAAAGAATACTTTCCCTGCTCCCAGCGACTACAGTCAAAACTAACTTTTTGACGAAATAATATACAAAACTTTTCATTTTATTTTATATATTTTTATTACTCAACAATAGAGATTTTAAGATATTATATTATAACTATTTTATAAGGCTTCGAGTTTTTTTTTTACCCAAGAAATAAAGTATAATATCTTTAAATATTTGTTTTTCCATCCAAAAAATGAATAGTTGTGTTGTTTTAATAATTAGAAATTAAAATAATTTAATTTTAATAAAATTATAATTGTTATCGAAAATGTGTAACAGAATGGCTATAATTTTCTAATACATTTAATTTACATTCAAAAGTTAAAAATCTACTGTCATAGATATTGATATTATAGTAATTTAATTATTATTATTATTATTATTATAATCAACGCCGGACGGCTTTTACAAAATTACAGACAAGAAGTACATAGATAACAGTAAAAAAAAAACATATACAATATATATAAGACGCGTAACTTATACTAATTTAATATTAGAGAGAAGAAAAATAATTAGTAAGTAAGTAAAACAAAAAAAAAAAAAACAACATGGTGTAAGTTATGTGAAAATGAAAAAATAAAATAAAAAATGTGAGCCTTCGTACTTCATGTGGCTTAGTAGTCTATATGATTATTTGCATTATGCATCATCCTTATAAGTGGGGCATTCCTGGAGAAGTTTGATTTATTGGTGGGTATATAAAAATTACACTG
Source organism: Sipha flava (assembly GCF_003268045.1). Taxonomy (NCBI): domain Eukaryota; kingdom Metazoa; phylum Arthropoda; class Insecta; order Hemiptera; family Aphididae; genus Sipha; species Sipha flava. The sequence continues at coordinate 1,024,650 of NW_020273615.1, read as the reverse complement.
AAGCCTAGTGTTACTAGGAATACGAAAGCTAAGTTCTCCAAGTAGTCTTGGGGCATCAACTTGACCTTCGATCAGACGCTGAATAAAAGTGATATCAAAATTATCACGCCTTACAGAAAGGGGAATTAGTCTCAGAACTTGGATTACTGGCCCATAATCATATGGCGGATGAGGAATGTTGAGGCAATAACCGGTGAAACGCATAAAACTGTTTTGTACACGATCAATCCGAGAAATGTCAACTGTAGTATATGGTGACCAAACAATAGACCCATATTCAATGACCGAACGGACTAAAGCATTAAAGAGAGCTAGAAGGCAGTTGGCAGAACTAAAATTAGTAGAGTGACGCCTTATGAATCCCAAAGCACGAAAGGCTTTGCTGGTCATATAATCAATATGAGGGCTAAAATTAAGAGAAGGTACAAATAAAATGCCTAAATCATGGACCTGGCTAACACGTTGAATAGATATACCATCGAGTCTATAGTCAAAAGATATCACTGCCTTAGAGCTATAGTAAGTCATGACTTTACATTTTGAGATATTAAGAGATAAATTAAACGTACTACACCAATTGGTGAATTTATCAAGGGTGTTCTGGAGAGTGAGGCAATCATTATTTGAGGTAATCGTATGAAAAATTTTAGAATCATCAACAAAAAGTAGGAAACGACAAGGGGAAACAACTGAGCACATAGTGTTAATGAAAATATTAAATAATAAGGGACCTAAATGGCTACCTTGTGGAACACCGGACGATGCACCGAAGAGATCAGATGACTTCCCGAAGAGGTTGACAAATTGTCGACGGTCACTAAGGTAAGAACTAAACCATGATAAAAGTGGCTCACCAACACCAAGTCTGTCGAGGATATAAAGAAGTGCATTGTGGTCTATGGAGTCGAACGCTTTAGAAAAGTCAGTATATATAACATCAACTTGATTACCTAATTCAAACGCCGCATGAAGGTAAGAAGCAAAAACTACATGACTAGTCGCAGTCGAGCGACCTGGAAAGAACCCATGTTGGTCAATTGATAAGGTGTTTAAGAAAGAACGTTCGATTCGTTTCAGTACTATAGACTCAAACAGTTTACCCAGGAGAGGAAGGCCGGAGATGGGTCTATAGTTAGCGACATCAGCCGGATTCCCAGATTTGAAAATTGGCGTAACACGACTTATTTTCCACAAAGAGGGGAAAACACCTTCTGTAAGTGATTTATTAAAAATTAAAGTGACCGGTAAACTGAGAGAGGCACGGCAGTGATACAAAAGGTTAGCAGAAATGCCATCCGGATCAGAACTATGAACCTTTGAAAGAGAGTTAAGCGCTGTATTAACTTCATCAATCGATATAGATAATTTAGAAGGAAGGTGTGAAAATTGGTTGTTTGTAAACTCATCGGATAAATAATTGCAGGTAAATCGTGAGTCACTATAAACAGATGAGAAATGAGAAGCAAACAAAGAAGCAACTTGGTCACTGGAGGCCTTAGACTCCCCAAGATGAACCTCATCTGGTATTGTAGAGACACCACGTTTACTACGAACAAATTTCTAAAATGATTTAGGATCTACACATAGACGATTCTGTATGTTACGCAAATAGTGACTATAGAGACACCTCGATTCAAATTTACATTGGGCGCGTAGTTGAGAGAAGATTGAATAACGATTAAGACCACCTAACATTTTATATTGTTTATGCGATTGTTTTTTCATAGCGAGAAGTTTCTTAAGCTTACTTGAGACCCATATAAGAAAAGTAGAGTTCCGAAAATTTCGTAATGGAACGCATTCACGAATATAATCGAGCAGTGTTTTCTGTATAAAATCAACAGAAAGGTCAGCGGATTTTGTATCTAAGGCGTTGTACCAATCAGTGATCTCAAGTCTATGAATAATCCTCTCATAGCTAGCATTTTTGAAATCATAATATGTGTGTTGAGCGTCAAGCATAGGAAGGGCTGAAGGAACGGGACAGGAAATAGACAGTGCTGGGTGGTAAATGTCACATGGAACTAATAAATCTGTGGCCTGCTGGACTATGGTGGATTCATTACTAGAGAAAATTAGGTCAAGAAGAGATCCAGAGTTATTGGGAATTTGGTTCTTCTGGACGAAGTGAAGGAAACTAAACTGATCGCCTAAAAGACGGACCTTATCTATTATATTACCTGTATAGACAAGACCCGAACCACAGATGGACCACTCAACATTGGGCAAATTGTAGTCACCACATACTGAACCAAGATCAAAATTATAAGATCTCCATACCTGGTCTAAGGCCTTAGCATGACTCTCATACACAGACAAATTTGTACCAGGAGGTAAATATACTCCAGCTAAAAATACTGAAAGACCACTGGCTAGAGTGTAATAATAAATTACAATCAAAAAAATCATTGTAATAAAATTATATTTTTTATGATGGCGAATATCTTATCATATAATGAATGAAGTATAATAATTTCGATAAATATGAGACAGAAAAACTCCTAGGTCGGGTTGAGTTCCAATGTTAGGTAATATACAGAGATGAATTTATAATATTAATTTTTTTGTACTAAAAACTCAAAACATATGTATCATTGCTCTCGAAAAAATTGTACCGAGTGAAATAGGTCGCATAGATATATGGATTAGTTTATACTTCTAAAGTTGGTTCATATAGTAATAAAACCAAATTTTTTAATAAGATAGACTTAACTTTTTTATTTTTATGTTCTAACTTTTAAAGAAAAAAAGGCATCCAAAATATGAAAAAACAAAAACTTCTTAAGCCTTTAAACATCACAATTTTTTTTAAAATACTTTGAAAATATGTAATATAATTTCTTAATGACATATATTTTAATGGAAATTTGTTGAAAAATCCAACCTTATTAAAATTTAATCTTGTAATCCTTATAAAACGTTTTTGTAAGTTTTCAGAATCATAAATAATCTAAATAAAAATATTTTGGGAAAATTTTCAAGCCTTAGGTGAAAACATTTAATATTTTATGAATTTGTAGCATATTTTCGTGATTTTTACTGTCTTGTTAAAAGTTAATATTGAGAGTATCATATTATTTCAAATAAAGCTTAATTGTTTTTCATTAATAATATATATATACATAGAAAATTAGATTTTGAAGAGTGTTTGCTAAACTAACTAAAATTTATTTAATCGGCATTTTTGAAAAAAAAAAGTAAGAAAATATGACATTATTACCTACCAAATGTAATAAATAGAAATCACTTCTTGTCTTTTACTATTTATTTGGTGAAAATGAGAGCAATCATTTTGGTTTAAATCATGTACACAGACAAATAAAAAAATCACATTTTTGGTAAAACCAATACATTCCTCGTTTCACTCTCAGAATTGAAAAACTAACAATGACATAGAAGTTGATTTGTATATTTATATTTTATTTAATATAGTTATTTATTAACATTATAAATATTAATATGATATAAAATTAAATAGTTTAATATAAACATTATAGTAATAATATTTTATTTTTTAAAGTAATCGAGAGCTGGATAATGTTCTTATATATTGATATTATTATATTTGTTATTTCAGATGTATCTATGTTTTCAATAATGTGCTCACTACGTTTGAAAATTATTCACTCTAGATTCCATATTAAAAATTTATATTTGTTTTATTGTTATTTAATTTATATTTTTATTTTTATATTTATTTTGTGGATATTTAGTTTCAATGAGTTATTTATTAGTTATTTTTCATGTATTTTGCAATTCATGTTATTTGTAAATCATGTATACAAATTCTGTATACAATTCTGTATTTCTGATCTTAAATTTCTCATAATTATATATCATTAAGTCTACGGCTAAGTAGTATTTTAACCTAACCATTGTTGCTGATTTTTCTATTAATTTATATTTTACACACGTATTTTTTGTGTTCATTAATTAAACTTCAATAATTGATCTCTCTATTTTCTAATATACAACTTTCCACAGAGATATGAGATTTTATAAACTTTTGGATTATTTATATGTTTCCGATATTTTGTTTTGAGAACTTTAAATGATGATTCTCATTTTTTTATTTTGTGTGAAATAATTTTTAAGTTAAATAATACTTTATAATATTCAGTGCATACAGTGCATACGTATATTGTGAATTAATAAAATTATCCAATTTAAATTAATTTATAAAAATAATTATAACAATTATGATATAAATTGTGTTTTTTTTTTATATATATATACAAGTTTTTAATCTGGAAGTAGTATCATATAAAGTTTTATATAAAATTCTTAAAATCTAGAAGAAACCCTCAACGAAAATACATTTCAAAATAAAAACTATTGATTAAATAATTATATATAATTTAATATTTTATACATACATGTATACAAATGCAATATTTACGTCTAATTTTTTAATATAAAACGAAATTTCTTGTGACTAGTGTCGAATTGAAGTTTTCAGTTTATAAAACTTAATATTATAAAAATAAAGAAATGTTAAACTATTTTCAAGTTTTCTATTTAAAACCTGATACCTGTAAAAATTAAAAATCATATTTCTTAGGTAACATATAAGTATATAAATAACACCTCAATATAAGTGCAACCTTATTACGTAAAACCACAAAAAGGTTTAAAAATGGCATTGTAACAAGTATACTATTATAAATTACGAGAAGTTTTGTACAATGTCTGACTTTATAATATGTATTACAACGAAAAGTAACGAATACAATAAACATTTTAATTTTATAGCGAAAAAAAAATCTAACTTATTGTAATATTATTCCTATTTTAAATTTTAAATTTAAAAATGTATACCAAAAGTATTTTTTTTAAAAATATTTGTCTTTTTTCTATATAGTTACTTATGTAACACAATGATATGATATTTTAATTGCTACATATATTAATATATGTTGGAGTATAACAATAGTTTCTCGATTCTGGATAAATAATAAATATAATTATAATTTTACCATATGAAGTATTGAATACTTCATATGAAATATAATTTGCTTATAAGTCTTAGATTTTGTTAACTAGGCGTGCTCTTTTTATACATTTAGCTATAGTTAGAGCTATAATTTCACAAATTTGTTGTCATACTGAGGTATAATTTCATCAATTTTTGGTTCCGGGACAAGGATGATTTTTATAAGTAACTTATAACAATATTATAATATAGTTTATTATATTAAAAAAGGAATGTACCTTTGTGATTAATAATACAACTCATCAGTGTGGTAACTTGTATCTGTAGAGTAAAGTCATAGATTTATTGTTACATAACTAACCATTTTTTTTTTCATAATTGTTTTGCTAATTATTAAATTTATGTTATATATGTTTAATCTTTATAGTACAAACACCTTCTAATCTATGATTCACTACTTTCATATTTTTTCATGTTATAAAACGCAATAAAATATAAAGTTTAGGGGTCTTATTTTATCCATAAATATAGCAATTATATCATATTATATTATATTCAATTATAATGTGTGTTATTAAGTTATGTGTATTTGGTACAACTAGATTTTTATTAAATGTTGAAATTGTATTTCTCTAATTTATACAAAATGCTGTAATAGCGTTCTTACTTTTGTCATTATTATTAAAGTCAAGATTTTGAATATTGATGATTTGACAGAATTGTTTATTCGTGTTTTGTATTGTAACGTGACTATTTGGTAATCGTTAACTATAGCGAATGTCCACCGATAAAGTTATTTAGTAGGATCCCTACGATATAGATCGACTATCTCTCTACTAGATACTCTAAAGTTTCCTGATTAATATTTAAAGCCTTGTTGTGGTACTCCAAGTGCTTTTTAATTTCGTTAACTACATAATTATAAAATAAGCAACTCAATGATTGTGTTTATTCTGTGTGTGTGACAAATATAAAATCCGTTAAATGTTAAATATAATTATTGAAAATAATCATATTCATTTTAAATATATTTTTTGAAAAGGTCTTCAGAAATTGTTATTTAGTCCTTTTCCCATAGTTTGTAGACATTTTGTTATTTGTTTACCTTCATGGACGGATTTTTTGGATATAAATAATTTTAATAGTAATTTGGATATAATTGGACATGGTTTAAGCTTATTATTTTACACATGTAGTCTTAATTTAATTTAAATATTTACTACACCATTTATACCGTACACATTATTTTGTCTTAATTCTTAATTTTTTGCCGTTAAAACGCTCAATTTTATTGATATTATTCCATTTCGATTATAATGTCGTTACTTAGTTAAAAATAAATAAAAATTAATACACAAAAAAGTGACTACATGATTTAATAAACAAATTACACTTACATTATATATAACTGTTATCATAAAATAAAATATTTTTAAGGTTTGTATTAAGTGTTTAAGTACAATGAAATGTGTTAATTAATAATATTAATATTTGGAATAATCCATTTTCATTGAATTTAGGTTTGTTGGAAAAAAGGTAATAAATATTCTGATGTTTGGATGTTAAATGGAAATAGTTAGTGAAACCTAAGATTTTCTGATCAATAGTAAATTCACTCAGTATTCGTTATTTAATTATATAATTTATTTGTGAGCATAAAACTCATATTTAATATTAGTCAGCAAATATTTGTTGTATGGATTTATTAATATTATATCGATTTAAACAAGTGACATACTGAAATGTGATACATTAAATATTCATCAAAGTTTTTATAATATATACATTTATAATGAATTTCATAAGAACAATATTTAATGTATACTGTAGACGGTTGAAAATGCTTATGCTTATTTACTTAAAAAATTAATGCAAGTATTATATTTAAACACTCGTAGCAACATCTTCAGTAAAATGTATCTAAATACAAGTAACAAATGTGAATTTAGTTACCTAAAATACTTATCTTGAAAAATATAACTACAATTATAATGATGATTTTAATGATCAAAATATTTAAAATTATTTTTCCAGTTTTAGTATATATGCATTTTTCTAATTTTGACTTCATTGATTTGTGAATCATATAAATTTAGTCAAAAATGGCTTGAGACAGTGAGACATGATTATGAATATAATTAATTAATTTATAAGATAAACTAGTTATTGATACATGAAAAGATTAAGGAACAATATTTTAACGTTTTTAGAATAAAATAAAAAGTGGATGAAGGAAATTTACTTAATGAAATATATGAGTCAATACAGTATCTGAATTATTTAAAAATTCAAGTATACACTTTTGTGTTAGATTCAGCCAAAATGTTTTGAATTCTATAAAATCTCGAGCACGAGAAGTATTTAAGTGTTTAAAAACGTAATCCTAAACGATGATAACTAATTTACCGACTTATATAATATTCTGAAATCGTAATAAAAAAAAAATTTACGGAAATTATACCTAGTTACAATTAGTTGCTTGCAATTTAGATTGATTTTATTGTTTATTAAGTATGATTTTTAATTTTATAATGTCAATAGAGAAATTAATTATAAATGATTAATGATTTTTGACTGGGTTCATTATTAAAAATGTGTCAACTCTAACAAAACTTATACTGCAAATTTGAAAACAAAATCATGTTATATACCTATGCATTAATTAATTTTCCTGATTGCAGAACAAGTTGTTACGTAGTCTTATATTTGAATTTAAAACTTTAATCCCTTTACAGATCGTTTAGTTAACTAAAAGTAGTGTTTAATTATAGGTTGAAAAATTATATATTTTAGTTTCGATTGCATTTTTAGTACTAAATACACATTCAAAATGTTCAAAGTTAAAAATACCATGGAAACAAATTAAAAAAAAAATCAATAACTCTTTATATTACATTTATATATATATGAGCTTTTTCAATAATTTATGGTTGATATGTATATAAAGATAGAGAGCAAACGATTACGATAATTACGGTTCAATTAAAAAAAGTTACGTGCGGAAGATTCTCAAAACAATTGTTAGATATCGGTGATGGGAAAGTTACTACAGATGAAATAGGATGCATACAATTACCGACCCATTTCTGTATAATCATGATTCGCAAGATGCTCTCATTGACCAGATATTTCCCAATGTACACAGACAATACATAAATCATGAGTGGCTGGCAGAAGAAGCAATTTTAGCAGCAAAAAATGTGGACGTTAACGAATTGAATCTCAAGATACAACATTTGTTACCAGGAGACTTGGTGTCACACAAATCTATTGATACAGTTTGTGATGCTACTGAAGCTGTAAATTATCCAAAAGAGTTTTTAAACTCATTTTTAAACTAACCAGGCATGCCACTGCATAATTTACAACTGATGGTTGGATCTTCGGTTATTTTGCTTCGTAATTTGAACCCACCACGTTTATGCAATAGTACGCGTTTAGTCATTTAAAAATTAATGAAAAATGTTATCGAAGCTATCATTTTAAATGACAAATTCTGAGGTGAAAATATATTATTACCGCGAATCCCTATTATACCCACAAATGTGTCAATACAATACAAACGCCTTCGATTTCCACTTAGATTAGCATTTGCAATGAATACCAATAAGTCTCAAGGCCAAACGATATTTGTCTGTGGCTTAGATTTGAGCACATCATGTTTTTCACACGTAATTACACGTGGCGTGCTCTCAAATCATTCAGTTTGTTTGTGTTGGCAAAAGATAGGATAAAAAAAAATATTGTGCACTCTGTTGCATTAAAGGATTGATACTGTTATAACTTATATATATATATATATATATATATGTGTGTGTATTATTTATTTTAATCACTAATTTCGTTTTTCTGTTTTAATTTTGTTTTATCTGCTACGGTAATAAGAACTTTTTCCACATTAACATACTATTTTTCCGAATCAATTGTTTCTATAATGAAATAATATTTTAAAATGCTTGTACTACCTGTTTTATGTAACGAAATTAATATACAGAAATGTTTTGATGTGTTATACGCATTTCGTGACCTAAATTTTATATTATTGATATCGTCTAATATTACATTTATATTACTTATGACGTTTATGGAGTTTTATAATTAACGCGTTAAATGTCTGTATTTATAATTAGTATTTCAATCAAAATTATAATATCTCATTTAAAGAATATTTTTTTTTTTTTTTTATTTTTTTTTTAAATTTAGAAGTGTAACCTAAAGTTTCTTATAATCATAATAATGTACATTTTAAGACGTCAAATACAATTATTTGTTTTGGTCAACCATTTCGCATTTTACATACTTATTAATACAATGAATTTGTAATATTATTATTTATAGTCATTACAAGAATAATTTACACATACCAAATTTAAAATAGGTTCTGTAATAAAATAACTTATGGCTTATAATTTTATTGATGATCTGAAGTATAGTAATACATATTATATGTATCTATAATTTCTTGGATATCAAATGGCTATTTTGTAAAATAAAAAGTAATAATAATTTTATCTTATCGTTTGACAACAAATATTACACGTCACTACATAATAACTATTTAGTTTCAATGGTGTGATAAGAATTAAAAAAATATAGACAAATTATTCATTATGGAGTGTTTAAGTCGTTGAAGATAATCTTGTATTATACAATTTTACTTCGTATTGAGAATCTTATAAGTACTTCAAAGACAATTTACATTTTTTAAATATTCAATACTATTGATTTACGTAATAAATATAAATGTATTTACACGTTCATCATGAAAAAATAAACAAAAATGAAATCAACAAAAGTACTAAAATGTTTTACTTTTTAATTTAAATAAAACGTACATTTTCCAAACAATGTCTATCACGATAAAACCAAAACAATCACTGAACGAATTGTAATTTAATATAGAGTTGAAGATTATATAAGATATTTGCATATTTTATTGTCATTTGAAACTTTACATTTCTTGTTTTAACTCTAGTTATTTTTAATTCATTAATATGTAATTAGTAATTATTATTATTTACATTTTTCTTTAATAAATGGATATTATTAATGAAGTTTTTATTTGATTTATTTTTGTACCACAGAATAATTATTTTAAAATTAAATTTAAAATTAAAAATTTGTTTAAAATGATACGTAAAAATATAATTATTTTACTACTTAAATGCAAAGGTTTTATCAAATTCAACGAATACTACTTGCAATTTATTTTAGCGTCTATTGGTTTCGGTTAAAAATATATTCTTATAAGTTAGTAATGATTTAATATATTTTTAAATGAAAAATTATATTTAAAAAAAAAAAAAAAATTTAAACGTAAATGTTATATGAAAAAAGAAAATAATAATTTGTGATTCAACGATTTACGTTCATTACGCACTTAATTGTACATAATTAAACCCAAATAACGCGTTCACATAGTGATTATATAAGTATTTATTTTTATTTTACACATTTATAATTTATAAATTACATATGAGTCATATAATATACCATATAATTTTTACATATTTATTATTTTATCTATATCAAATTTTAAAATTACGAATAATAATTTTTTTTTTATTAATAATTTTAGGTAGGTACTTATAGAAATGTATGATAAGTACCATTATTTTTTTATTTAGCATATAAATATTATAGTATTTATACGCTGTTCATCAAAATATAAACAGAACAAAACAGTAATTATAATGATTTTAATAATATTTACAACAATTCAAAATGTTCAAAACAAATACATGAATAGTCATAAAAATAATAATTATAAAAATGTATGTAAAACTTTAATTTATTTGAAATATTTTTTAATCTAGTGTTAAGAATAATAATTAAAGCTACACGTAATGGTACAGCGTACAATATTTTCCCACAAGTGAGCTTGTAATTAGCTATTCATTAGAGTTTTGATGTGCGTCATAAAAATATCCAAGTTAATTTTTTTTTTTCATTACAAATTCACTCTTTATAATCATTGCGAATAATAATCATATTAATCATGACTTATAATAGTTATTAATAGTTGAATATATGTTATCATATGCTTGCATATGACTTGTTCATTGATTAGTTATACATTTTTCCTTTTTAACTCGCATTTAAAATATTTAAAAATATGTATCTAAGATAAAATATACTTCTTATGCGGCATCATTGATAAAAATGAATGGCTTGAAAACTAGTTCAATTCGATATCGATCAAAAACGGTATGAGCTTAAAAAAAGAATATGACTATTTTAAATTAAATAATTGAAGGAAATTATCACTTCTTTGCATAATAAATTAAATATATGTAGACATTGGCGTGCAAATAACTTAAATCTTTAAAAAATAAACCCATAGTTAAACAGTCATATTATCATTTGCAATTGTTATAAGCTTTGTATTATGTTTCTCACGGACTACGCAGTTTAAGTTTGAGGAGTTTTTTTATATTTAGATGCATGCACAAAGAACAAAAAATATTATGCTATTGTTTTTTTTTCATCACATCACATGATGATTTGTTTTGATTCAGAGATTTTATCATTTCCCGTTTTCGCCATAATTTCTATCATACTACGAGTATAATGTAAGATATTAAAATTAAAACTCATATGAGTAGATTGGTGAGCATTTGTATTATTTGATTAATGCTCCTGATAACCTCAATGTTGTATGATTCAAGATAACCCTATTTTCGAAACCAACTCAATATTTAACAATATTTAACTCCCCCCTGCATATTACCGATACGGCGTATTATTGCCACGATAAATAATAATAATTTAAATTATATTCCTCTTGTATATACATAATATTATTACATAGGCGACATGCTGTATCGATGAGTGCAATAATAAACGTCATTCAATAGTAAAAAACTACATGTTCTTTAATAACGGACGAATAATGCTGCTCACTGAAACTACGATACATTCCGATATTTTTCAGATCGTCCGGGCATTTTTAATTTTTTTTGTTACAACTTGAAACTTGGTGACGAAAATTATATTGATTTTAATTTTTGAATAAATAAATTGTATAGCTCAGGTTCAATAAAAAGTGTATTCATAAGTCTTAAAAAATAACATTCTCAATAATATTCGTCATCACTTAGTGATGATTCAATAGTTGTACCTAGATAATTGTACATATAATTTCGATCGTATTTAAAAATTGGTATAAATATTGAAAGAGCAAACAATTCGTTAGGCGTATTATTAGGAACAATGTGTTAGGTGGTCCCGGAAAGCATGAATACGATTCCCGGTCTGAATTCAGTTACCAGTCGCCAACCCCAAGGGCGCGGATGACGAATGATTTTCACCTATTGTGATAGTACGAGTAGTTAAATATAATGGTAGTAAACAAAGGCAACAAGCAATACGTGTCAATGTTGCAACCGATTTTCAATGATGGCTCGTACAATGGGACGCATTCGCGTTTCGAGCATTTACCGGTGCTCCGATTTGTTTTGCAGTTTTAACACGTGACGTTGACACCCGGTCCAGCGAAACAGGCAATAATTTCGATCGGTCATTATTATCAACCGTCAATAACGTATTAATTATTGTCGTTAGGTCGTTATAGTCGACGGACGTCAAAACAACATCAGCGGTGTCATTGTCTTCGGCCCACAATGGGATTGGATCCAATGCCACGTTCCAGATGATCGGGAAGACGACAGTGAAATTTATAGTAGAAATAATAAAAATAAGAATGCTTCAAGAAATTTCGATTTTTCTGTTCGTAGCTTTGTACCGGTACACCTGCTGTTGCTAGTGTTGCGTGGAGAGTAGATACACACGTCCACCGCGCGTCGATTGAACGATATTTTTTAATACCGTTCGCGTTCAACTGCAGCTTTGACCGCCTGTTCAATTGACGGTTTGAAATAGCAACGATACGGTTCGAAAATATTTTTTATTTATATTCGTATGAGATATCGAAATAATTGAATCAACCCCCTCCCCTTCTTCCCCTGATAAAAACATCGAATCCGATTTTATTGTTTAACTTTTTTAACTGTTGTAGACGATGAAACAGGGACATAACATTATGGTAGATTTCCGCAATAAAAATGAATTGTTCGCCCGTGAATGACGTTTTTACTTCGTATTATAAATCTGATGAGAAAATATATCAGTTAGATGCTTACATGGGTCGCTGCGTGTACGAGCGGCATAATGTGTCGTACATGTTATACGTCAAAAAATACTAAAACCATCACGGTAGCGTGATTAACGTCATTAACGTCGTTAACGCGCAGCCAGTATTCAACAAACATAAAGCTGATCAAATTTATTTCAACACTCGGGGTTTGATTCGAATTGTATAATCATAGGTTAATATATTCGCTAACATATCCATTAAAAAAAATGATATTGATGTAAAATTAAAGGAATAGCATATTAATTTACTGAAATTATAATTTCCTAACATTGTCTATACAACAATTTTATTGCACTTTTATTTTTATTTTATTTTTTATTTCACTAGAGTTTTAAAAAATTTCACAGAGTGAATTTTAATTCATTAAATTAATTTTTGTGTTATATGCATGTACTCTAAGTATAGTTTAAAGGGAACTAAAATGATTTTATAGGTGTTTATCATATCACAATAATTTTAATATAATCACTATAAAATAAGGATGTATAAATTGAGATTCTGTATATGCAGTTGATTAAGGGTGAAATTACGCAATTTTTTCATAATTTTGTATTGAAAATCGTAAAACAAATGTATGATCACGGAAAATAAAATTTAACACAATTTAGATATTTGATTATATACATCATTAAATTAATATATATTTAAGAATATAGATGTTTAGATAACCTAAATAAGAACATGTAAAATCTTAAACATCTTTTCTTTTTACTTAGTATTATTTATTTAGATTATTTTAATAAAATTCTAAAAAGAAGTTTTAAAACGCAAAATAGAATCTATACATTTTATACTTGAATTGTGATAATAGTTGTAATGAGATTAAGGTTGCAGAGAAATAACTATGGTGGAAAGCATTTATATTTTGTTCTCTGTACCTGACAAAAATAGCAATTTCACTACTGTCACTATGTTGACATATCAGTGTACACTTATCAAACACGTGGAAAAATCTCGACAATGAAACCTGCTCTCTATGTAGACATTCTTTAGATTTTAGAATCTAATTTGTTAGAAATTATTAATGCATCTTTTTTTAGTTTCATATAGTTAATATGGAGTTAATAAGTTAGTAAGTTAGTAAGTTTATTTATGGTCTTAAAATATACACAATTATATTATATTAGTTTCACATTATAATATTCTTTATAAAATACTTGTGAAAGTATTTTGAATATTTTTAAAAGTATTTTATTTACTTTTTGAAGTGTAACAATATATATTAAAAACAAAAAAATGATTTGACTTTTTTAAATACATGACAATATTATAAAATTTACGTTTTTATTCTAGAATAAATATAAGTGCTATCTAATTAATTGTTGGTAATGAAAAATACAGAATAATATTATTAGTGTTTTGAAAATACTTGGTCATTTTTTTAGTAAATCATACTGAATATATTTGTGATAAAATTTACTTATTTATGTAGATATTATTTTAAATATAATTCTGTGTATATACAAAATATGGTTTCAAAATAATTTTATAAAGTGTTTAGTGAAATTTTGATTAGTAGGAATACCATAGAACGTAAAATTTACTTTGTTTATTTTTTACTTAATTTAAGTTATATTATGACATTTCATACATTAACATTTTTTAAAATATTTCAAAATTTGTGTTTGTGTAGTATGTTTTTATTTTTAACCAGAAAAACTATTGTACATAAGGATGTATAATATATAACTATGTTATATATAAACATATACGTTATACATTGCAATGCATGTTGAGATATCCATTTACGACATTAAATATTAATAAAGAGGATTCGATAAACCATTATATATTTCACCATAATGTCCCTTGATAATACGGTTTCAACAATGTATAATTATTCTTATCTATAGTGATGTTAATGTATCACTGACAGCTAGATAAATTCACACAATGGTTAACGATTTGGATTTTCTGAGCTAAGTCTGTAATATTGTGCTTAAATAATTATAAAAAGTGTATTATTTCAAAGAAAATAACAAATATCAATTTTAACTATAAATATTTACATACATAATATTATTATATCAAAACTTGAAGTACTTAAATAATTATTTCAGTTATCAATTATCGATGGAATAAATATATTTTTCATAAAATTTACTAATGATAATACGAGTATAATGAAATAATTATTATCACTTACTCAATTTGTATGTGTATTTACTTCCTTATAAATACATTTATACATTGTAGTATATTGTAGTTTTAATATGCCATTTAAATTTAGTTGGTGGAAAAATTTCAATATACTGTGTTATTTATGTATTTAAATATTTAAACGAAATGTATACTGTATGAGTAAAATGATAAGTACATTGAGAATAAAATTAAAAAAAACATCAGTATAACCGAATTGTAAATTAACAAAATTTTTTTAAAAAACATCCATAATATATGACAACCCTACAAACAATAAAATTTTAATACTAGTTATGCATTTTGCTATGCGTTATATTTTTACACTAAAATATAACCGGGAAGTAATTTACCTAACGATTAATAAATTAAATCACTTGTGTACGAGTAGATGTTGAAAAAAGAGGATATTTCTGAATTTAAACACTATTCGAAATTTACACTTGCTGTTAGTATCCTGAAAAAAATCTTATGGTCACCGTGTAAATAACAATAACAATAGTAGTAATAATAAAGGAAGAAAACTATTTTCAGTTTATTTTAAAAAATATATCTGTATGTAATGTAGTGAAAAGATAAGCAAAAAATATCATCTACTGACAACGACGGATCTTAAATATAATACATATATATATATTTATATATTATAATACAATATAACAGCCAAAATAATATAAAAAAGAAACTTAAGATTGATTTCATCATAAGTTAGTTTAATATATACAAACTATAAATGTTTAAATTTTTCAAAAAAGGTACGGAGTCTTTATACTTTAAGGGTTTAAGATATACGTGGCTTGATTATTACATTACAATATAATCAAATATCGAAAATATATAACTAGAAAATTTAGATTAAAAGCAAACGATGACCCTTACGATCACTTACTTAATAAAGTTATTTACTTGCTAAAATGACAGTTCTACATGAAATCAGAACGTACAAAATGCAAATATTGCATTTTACAGAAATATACAGCGTGTAATCATTTAGTTAAATCAATTTTGCTGTATCTAATGTGCTCCGAGGTTGATTATTATTGCTGGTTTGGGACTGTGTGAAGTTTTTATTTCTTATTCTTGAATACGAATACTGGTAACCTCAAGTGTACATAAATTGGATATAATTTTATTACCATTAACATTTATTACGATTAGCTTAAAAAAATCGTATTTCAACAAATCAATTAAAATAAAAAAAATATCAATCATCGCTTTTATTGCCGTTTTACTGAGACTCTTAAGCTATATAATATTTTATAGTTATATACAATTTAACTTAAGCTATAACTATGCGCTTGAAATGTATTTCAAAATTTATCTCAACAACATTCAGTATTTTATATTTATAGTAATGACTTTCATCTTTACAGTTAAATATAATATTTATATATATGAACAGATAAAAAAAAAATAAATGGTATGGATAAATAATTTCTCAAAATATTTAAAATAAGTAAACAATGTTTAAATATTTGTAATTTATCTACTATGATTTTCAGTGTAGAAAATTTATAAATTTAATAATATACGTATAATAATAAAGTATTAACATTTTTAATATTCAATAAATGCTATTTATATAGTAAACACTAAACAATAATTTAATAGTTTTAATGTTACATTTATAAAAATCAATAAATAATTTAATAGCCTTATTTTTTCATTTTTAAAGTAAGTTCTCTCTCTCCAATCTCATTTAATATTTAAGGTTGAACTGATCATGGTTCATTACTTTTTTAACGGAAAGATATTCAAATAAAATGTGTGTGTACATTGAGAAAAAAAATATAAATATATATATTAATAATCTTTATCGAAAATGGTACATCGTTACCTCTATACTATTAAAGTACAAATTAAATTTTATAATTGTAATTACTATAAACCAAACGTTTTTTAAAATACAAAAGATTAGCTTTTATACATTGTGTGTACATATTTAATTATTACTCGAAATTAAAATATTCTTATTCGCATTATTCATGTAGTAAAATAACCTTGAGGTATAGGTAGTATTGTGTTAGAACTAATTATAAAAACACAATTATAATAATATAGTGCTTGATTATAATTAGAATAATAACAATAATTAGTATGTTATTATTTGTACATAAATTTCTATTTACGATAACGGTGAGCGATAGTATTAAGTTTTTGACCTTTATTTAACGCGTGTTTGTTTTGCACATTAATTTTATCAATTTTGCAACCAATATGACGGATCGTCTTTCATTTCATCCATTTTTAGACTTACGGCTGTGGCAGCGGATAGAGAAAACAATTGGGCTTAATAATAGGTATTTCTTTATTTTTTGGGACCGTTTATAGTTCACAAAATATATTGTTTTGCTAAAATCTGAACAGTGATAGAATTTCAAAATATAATGCATTATTCAATACATTCGTGGAATTTATTGCGCACTCTTTTGATACAAAATATCGACTATTATTTACGAAATACGTTAGTCGAGTAAACTAAATTATATTAAAAATGATTTTCATTTTCATAATACTAAATTTATAATATTAATGTAGTCCATTGTAAAGGTTGTAAGTTTGACTACTATCCATTAAACTAAATTCTGAATCAAATATCATTAAATATAGCACATAGTTATAACTATTATAACTTCATTTCGCATAAAATGTATAAAAATTAAATAAATACAATGAATTTGTAGTCAAAATTATGGTTTGATTAGGTTATTAAAATTTGTTATAAATAAAATGAATAACTACATAATATTAAATGATTATTATAAAATAATATATACACTAGTAAAACTATATATATCTAGTAAAAAATGTGATAGAACCTCTCAAAAATTAGAGTTTAGAGACTACTTAATTATTTATATATTTGGATTTCAATCATATACCGAGTTATATTAAATCGTGGTACCTACATAAATAAGTAATTCTGACTATATCAGCGACATTTTCTTTTTTTTTTTAATTTAATTTAATTGTAGCTAAACTTAACATAATATAATCTGAACATACATGCTTAAAATTCAATCAAAATATAAAAATTTCAATAAAACGTAGTGTGTCGATGTAATAGGTAATTTTCAATTTAAAAATTGTCAATCCATTTTTTTACGATGAATGAATTAAAAATTATAATAGTTAAATATATTAAAAATAGTATTATATAACAAATATTTCAATAAGCACACATAAGAAAAACAGTATATTTTTCGATTCAATATTATTATTTTGCTAGACATATTTTTGTCCATATCATATTCAGTTTATATGTCATAGATACCTAACCGTTATCTCTTATCAACACCATATAATTACAGCTATTTTTTACTACTGCAGTTTAACATAAATTCACACATATTTTAATTAACTCATGAAACCTTTGAAAGTAATTTCTTTGA
This sequence comes from Sipha flava, assembly GCF_003268045.1. Taxonomy (NCBI): domain Eukaryota; kingdom Metazoa; phylum Arthropoda; class Insecta; order Hemiptera; family Aphididae; genus Sipha; species Sipha flava. Next base: position 1,006,031 of record NW_020273615.1, on the reverse strand, counting down.
CACTGTAAATAAATGTTTTCTTTTTTAATGAATGCTACTTCTAAAAAGTGCAATAATTATCTGAGTAATTATATTCCTAGAAATCATATTAAATTAGATGTCATATTTTGGATTCAATTTGTATGATTGTATTTTCTAGTAAATACTTAATGAACAATTTAAACTAACATGAATAACTAGTCAGCAATTCACCAAAAAAATGTATATTAATTTTTTATAATTATATCATTGTAATAATATAATTAAATAATCATGTGTTTGAAAAATGTGTTAATTTTTGTTCAAACATGGAATCTCCATACTTTAGAGAAATTAGCTAAAGAATATTAAAATATTTTCCATTAAAAATGAATTTTATAGTTTAACATTATTTATATAATAATTCACTTGTTTCATATAGATTTTGGATTTTGGAATTAGAAAATAGAAATTATTGTTTTGAAATTTTTCAGCTATTTCAAGGATAAAGAAATAGCTTTTTTAAACAATGCAAATATACGCACATTATATGAAATTCAACTTTAATATAATTTTTCGAAATTGAAATACAATTATACTTTCTTGAAGTATACAGTTTAGTAATCCACTTGTAGTTTTATATTCCTGAAAGACTGTCAACCGCACTTCAAAGTAACTCAAATAGCTGAAATGTGGCTGCGAAGTAGCTGCGAAAGTAGCTGTGTCGTAGCTATTGATAAGGAATATTCAGTTTTAAAATACAAAACTAAAAAATGGTTGATTTATTGATTATAAAATTTTTTAATTACTTATATACATTTTTAAATGTTATTTACTTTTAAAAGTAAATAAAGTAATTTTTCTTTAAGTTGGGCTTTACTAAAAAAAAAAAAAAAAAAAAAAATAAATAAATATGCATAGGTAATAAATTTAAAAATGATGTGTTTCATGTAATACTTATATAGATTATATATTACACTAATTAATAATAGTAATTTATATTATTATTATCATTATCAATAATTGTTAACTTGCATACAAAATAAATTAAATTGTGTGAATAAATTAACGTTTTTTATTCTTCTGATTATGTATTTATTAATTTATAATAATTATAATGACGATGATATAAAAAATGTAATGAGATTAATTAAGCTGACTTTCATTGCTCTTTGTCGTCTTTCGTCAGAATGTATATTGTTTATTTAATAAGATAAGAATTGTGCAATCCTACTTTTAATTAAAATGTAGGTTTTCATTGATATAGTATATAAATTAAACTTAAATTTTTATGAAGTACATTTCTACTGTTATGCTTAACAGCGAATCAAAATATCGATAATACATTTTTTACGATTCATTTATATTAAATAGTTACCAATAAAATATTTCTTGGAATTAATTATTATAAAGAGTATATTTATTGCATATATTATACATATACATATATTGATATATAAATATGAATATTTGATTTTGATCAAATATATAGTATTTTGTAATTGATTTATTTTTATATTACTTTACATAAGGCATATCAATAAACTCATCAGAATTGTAAGTACAAATTATTATTATAGACATGATTTTTATACTTACCTTATACAAACTATCATCTCTAAAAAATCTTAATAAACATTAAAAGTTTGTTTAGGATCCAACCCTAATCCATCAAATCAACTTGCCGAGTATCACTACTGAGTATTTTACATTTGTAATTTATAATATTATAATTTGTTTACATGTTATTAAAATATATTTTTATTTAACTATACATTTATATATTCTAATCAAATATAATAAAAAACGAAATGAAAAAAATTATTATAGATGAAAAAAAAAAATAAAAATGTTTGTCTAAGATTGGTCTCCATATTATTATTATAAAAATATAATAATAGTAATGGTGTTGAAAATATACACAGTAAAACCTCTGAATAGTGGACACTCTTGGTAATTGAAATTTCATCTGCTATTTGCAGAAGATATCCGCTATTTAGATAGATTAAATTATAGAAATTTATATATGATAAATATATAAAAGAAAAAATATGTACTAGGTTGAATTAAATTAATAATTAATAATTAAATAATAAACGTACAATTAATATTGTACAAACAAATTTAAAATGAATTTGTAAAAAAAAAGGAAATTTATAAATACTTAAATAAATTTAATGGGAAAAATCGGTTGGCCTGATTTGTTTATAATTACGCCGTCTCTGTTCAATTTCGTTAGTAAGTTAACTCACCAAATTTACAACGAAAGAAAAATATTACTGCTTTCTACCTCTATTAACGATATGGAAAGACCTACATCCTTTAAAGTGACCAATGCATTCCATAAACTTACCTAAATGTGAAACATTGAAGTTTTTTCTTCCGCTAACCGTTTTTTTTCTTCGTTATCGTTCTTATCAGCTTCATCAAGCTATGGGATCAACGGTCGTGGTTGTCGTCTTTAGATTGTCGTCGTGAGTGGAAACGATTTTGTCCAAAGTAAAGTATGAGTTTGCTTCATAAGTGTATTATTTATTTTCAATTCGATATAAATTGTTTGTTCATCACATTCACTATCTTAGTGACTAAAACCATATGACAAGAAACACTTTCTTACAGTTTCAAGTTTAACGTGGGCTTGAGGAGAAACTATCCAATGTATAGTATTCAAAATTTTATTAGCACTAGAATCAGCAACAACTTTTTGTAGCAGTTGCTTATGATAGAGCTTCTTAAGTTGTTGAATACTTACCTAGTTTTTAATAAATGAGTTCATTATCGTTATATTAGTGAGAGTATTTTTTTTGTCATTACTTTTAAACTAGAATCAAAATAAAAGTGCACTATTTGGAGGTTTTCTCAATTAAAAGTAATGAAATATTCTTCATTCTCAAAAACATCTCCGCTATTAGAAGTTATTTATCTGGGGAAGTTTCACAGAAATTCTAATAATCAAGGAAAATAATAAGTAAGTAATGCAAGGTGTTACAGATATATTTTTTTATTTTAAATGTTTACAAGTTATTATATTTTAAACTTACATCGATTTAATTGATGTATAAATTAAGTTTTTAAAATAATATTTATTTTCTCTGATACTTGGTTTGAATATTAAAATCATTTATATACGTTTCACGGAAAATAGAAAGGTAGAAATCAATAGATTTTTAATGAGTGGATTTATTAAATAATACATTTAATATCATAACATATTCTATATTAACTTAATATTCATTTATTAATCTTTAAGTAATTATTTTCAAATAAATTGTATAAAATAACTAAGAGTGTAATACTTTTTTCGGATTATAGCTTATCGAAAAAACTTAAAGATGTCTTAGAAATTTGTAATTGATAGCATTAAAAAATTGTAAATAAGTTATTCAAAAAATTTCTAAATTTTTATTATACTGCATATCATTATTTAAGTAAGTAGTGATTAAGTATATTGCAAAAAGTATATTTCATAAAAATATAAATTATGAATATTTTGAAATAATTTAAGTAATGTTAGGAAATTAGAAAGTTTATATATAATTTATGTATGTAAGTAATTGTAGTGTTATAACTAAATTTATAATTGCATTAAGAATATTCTGGACTTCAACGGTAAGCTCTGTCGATACTTATTATTTATTTTAATTTAAGTTTATTCAGGGTATACTCATTAAAGATTGGAAATATACAATAAATATAAATAAATATTTGGCATGCAAATAAAAATAATTGTAGGTTTTTGAAAATTATTTTACACATTTATTTATTTATAATATTTGCTAATATGTCAAAAAGTATAAAATTATTTTTAAATATAATTATATGCCTACCTTATGTCTACCTCAGATAAAGTTAGTAAAAATATGGCATCCAAAAAGATCTGTAACATAAATAAATGTCTGTAAAATTATGAATCAATAATTTATCTATAGAAGAAATTAATGTATGGTACAACTAAGATTCTATTTTGTAGGTTTCTCGGTGACTGCAATATATTGAAATTTCATAAAAATACAATTTTAGTTTTATACTTAATTTAATCATGATAAATATTTCTCAAAAATGATCAGATTATTTCTACTTGATACTAATGTTATAGTTTTAAGTAATAAGAAAAATATTATTGATAGTTATAAACTTGAAATATAATATTTTACGTCAAATATGATAAATGAATCAGTAAATCATCATTTAAAATCTTTTTTTAATATCATTATTCATCGACTTCCCAATATTAATTCCTACAAATCTACTTAAGGCTTTCTTATAATATTAAGGCATATTACACGTGCCAAATATCTCCCACGTGTGAAGTATGTCCTATCTCGAAAACAATATTTGATAAATTGATAAATGCAATTTTTATTAAACAAATATCATGAATAATTATTCATAGCATATGAAAGACTAATATTATTAATTATTTATGATTTATTATAAATTAAAATATATGACTTATATCTTTAATTTATAGCTGGTAACTAAATTAAATAAAACTGAAAGTTGAAGTGCAAAAGTTCAAAGGCTAGTTGATTACAATCTGATACATTTTCAATTATTTATAGAAATTAACAATAAAATATAATGTTTGATTTAAAATTAAAATTTCAAACAATTTACTATAAAACATGCTTTACTATATAACAGCTACCATCCACATGGTTGATTCATTATCTAAAATATACTAAGTAGGTTAGGCATAACTATAATTTATAAAATTGATCAATATCGTATATATGTACATAAACAATTGTCATTGTACATTAGGCCGTATTCTAGATATATTTAAAATAACTAACTCATTTTACTCAAATAAACTCATTGATTTTAAATTCATTTGATATTATAAGCATAACCTGAAAAACCGATGATTTATATTTTAATCATAATTTTAATTTTAATATCTTTTAAGGTTTATTCAGATATTTTAATGTATAATCATAGAAATGTATATAGAATTTATAAAAAATACAATTAATTTTTACCGACCGGTCTAAAATAGTTTTAAATATATTTTAAATTGGATTAATTTATTAAAATATTTGAAGTATATCTTCGAGTATATCGACGTTATATTATATATAAATATCTATTGGTTTAATTTCTATAAAATTGAACACTCTCAATTTCAAATAATCGAAATATTAATTAGCTATTAGTTTAAGCAGAGATAAACAAAATGTAATTATTGTAATAAAATTTTATTATTTTTCTAATACCTGATCTGATAGTTATTTTTTTTTTTTAAGTTCAATTCAATGTCATAAATACATCATATACACCCATACATATCCATATACATCAATACAATAATTCCATACACCCACGTATACATATTATAAAAACTTTAATATTCATTAATTAAGTAATGTCTGATAAATTGTAATCTCTAATTATTTCTTGTACCTAACTAAAAATACTATTATTAATTACTATTTTATCAATTCCATTTAGTCATTGTTTAATTACTATTTAAATTAATATTATCCTAATTATAATTATTATTATAGTAAATAATATAGTTTTCATTAAAAGATTCATAATTTTTGGTTTTTTTTTTTTTTTGCTGAAAATTATAATATACATTTCTATCAAATATTCATTATTATTATTATATTAAAGTGAATGACGATGTACTATTATACTTATATGTCTTTATCGAGGATATATTTCAATTTATAGAAAATGTAAAAGTTAATACCTATAAAAAAATGTCGAATAAGATATTTTATAAAAAAAACATAAAGATTGATTGTATGTGTCGGGACCTAAAATATAATTTTTTGTCATTTTTTAAATCCATTCATTTCATATACATATCGGAATAGTGTGCATCATCTAAAGAGTAATACACTATAAGAGTTGATAGCACTGAGTGCTCGATTAATAAGGGTAATTTTTTGTATTATTTTCATATGTACCTTTGAAAAATTTTAGACAAAGATTATTTATCTTGTTTGCCTATAAGCTAAATTAACATGTCATTGATACAGTTTAAATTTTAGTTCTATGCAGTTTCTCCATTTTTATTCAAATTGCATTAAAGAAAATTTATTGAAAATCCATATAAGAGATAAATGGTTTATTGAAAAATTAATAAACAATAAACATTTTTTTGATGGAAAAATATAATAATATAATATATAAATTTAATATATCACTAGAAAAATATTTAAATATTTTCATTATATTTTATAGTATACATATGACTTATCTACGCGTGGGAAATTTTTAATTCCTATAGAAAATTTTCATTCTACTAACTCTTTAAATAATTATAAAGCAATTGTTAAAATGTAAATATTACTATTTTTGGAAAATTAATTTTAATTGTTATATCATAATAATTAAAATTAATTTTAATTGTTATATCATAATAATTATAATTTAATCATGAAAACTTTATTCTTTTAATTATTAATAAAAAAATAATCAAATAGATTGTTAGTAATAGTAAACCTTATAGTACTCATGAATATATAAATGTATCATTATTGAAAATAAATTTTTTTTTATAAAATTATTTTCAAATTAACGAAATATAATAAAACTATGATGGTATTCCCCTGCTGAAATATTATTACTAATTAAAACTAGATGGGTATGAGAAATTCATAAAATTCATATATAATTATTAGCAATTTCAATTAGAATTTAAAATAATTATGATCAATTACATTTATTTTTGTCATTTTCAGTTGGGTGGCTTGATAAGAAAAATATTATAATCTAAATTCATAATTTTCTGTTGTGGTAGAATTATAAACGTCTTACAAGTTGCAACTTTAGTTTATTTTAAACAACTTGAATATTGTAATTCATACTTACATAGTATTATCTGTTTCTTGGAAATTTTTATTTTTAATTTCTGATTTTTGTAACCAGTAATATTATAGATCAAAATTTCCGAAACTGTTCCATGGAACTCCAGATTTCTGCGAAATTAAATTTTTTTTTTTCAAAATTTTTAAGAAAATTACGTTAAATATTTTTATTAAAGATTAGCAGCGGTTAATGAAGAAAAATATATTTGCATTTAAAATTAAAATTGTATACGGTGTAGTATTTACTTCTATAATGTACACTTTAAGGTTTATACAGTATACAGAAATAATATTTGTAATACTTGAACTTCGTTGATAAAAATACTATTTGGTTATGAATATCTTTAACGTTCATAAAAAGCATTTTTGGACTTTTTACCGTTTGCAACCACTTATATGTGGGAAATGGGGTTCTCAATGAACATACATATCAACAAAAACAATATACCGAACAGACTTGATGTCGAATCTAATATTTTTTTTGGGGGGGGGGCATAATTGTTTCTTTGCAAAATAAGCCATGGAGATTTGCCCCCACGTTACCACTCTAATATCAATATTACTTTCACTCTTCAGTACGCATTCAATTACTAAATTACAAAACTACTAAATACGCTTTACTAACTATATATTATGCAATTTAAAAATCATTAATTTATAATACAATAAATATTTTATTATTCTATTACAATAAACCTATTTTTATTAGCAAATATATCAATAAAGTTATTAATACTGATATTGATATCTTTATCAATGTATAATATTTAAGAGTAATTCATTTTTTCTTGCAGCATACTCATACTTAACCATGTTTTAACTTTGCGCATTGCAGAAAAAGTTTGTTCACATGTAGCCGAGCTGATTGGTATTATTATGGATACTTGTAGTAGTTTGTATAAGTTGGGAAACATACTTTTAGAAATATTTTGTTTTATTGTTTCATAATTTATTTCATTTCCTGATTGCAAGATGCTGTTTTTTGCTATGGTCATCTCTGACTGAATATTGATTTTTGATAAATCCTGTATTCCCTGAAAACAGTTAAAATTTACTAATGACTTTTATCATAAAACTAGGAACTTAAGATTTAATTGATTATGATCAATAAAACATTGACTTTCTTCAAATTTTAATTGAAAAAAATTATCAACAGATATGCCCATTTGAAAACTATCATTCGAAAATCTTTTAATTTTGTAACTAGGTAGTGTGTCAAGAATCACAAAGTACGCATTTATTCTGTAGAAATCTTCAGTTGTCTGTACGTTACTTTGTGTAGGTTCTGTGTGAAATTTTTAAGATCATTTAATTCTTTCCTTTTTCTTAATAATATTCTTAGTAATATGATCCATTAAAACTACGGTTCTGTTGACCAAATGTTGTCATTGGATAAGACTGGAACATAATTTAAAAGTAGTAGTCACTATAGTCACTCTATGCCTCTATATACCTTAATAGTACCAATAACAGCAAGTATGCAATATTGCAATAGTAAAATGTAAAAATTATATTTATATATTAATAATTACTCATTAGGTTTCTAATTATTTATGATCAAAGTTTAATTGTAATTTGTTAATGTTAAGTAAAGGGTGGTACTCAGCTTTAGCAAGTCCCGGACAAACTAAACTTTCTAGGATCCTTATTTTTCAAAGGGGTTTTCTTGGTTTTTGTAGAGAAAACTTGTCTAATTATGTATAAAACTAATGATTAAATTATTTTAACATCAAATATTATTGCAACCAGGGACTGAGACCTTAATGATTTCAACGGTTTAGGTAAGGGTTTGGGGTTTTAAAATATTTTTTTAGGGGTTTCGGGTAAATTTCGAGTTTTAAAATTTAGGTAGGTTTCAGTTTCAATCGGTTTCTAACCTTTATTTTTGTACAATATTTTTTCAAACTAGAAATTTTAATACAAGAATATATATTGTATAATATTGTTTAGTATTTGCAGGTGCTGATTAAGTGTTCATATTAATGTTAATTTTAACCTCGGACATAAAAAAATAAAAGAGTTTCTCATGTGCTTTGAAAACAGATGTGTTAGTTTGGGTAAATATTTTTATTTCTGTATCTTTAACCAGCACCTCCTCATATATACCCTGGTGGAAACTCAGGTACCTTTTCAAATTTGTTCCATGCTTTTCTTTTTAAAATTATAGGTACATATTTATAAATATTCATATAATATCTGATTATCTATCTATATCAATTAGATTTTCAAAATATAAATATTTAAGAAATACAATATACAAACTAAATTAATCAAAATAAATATTATTTAAACTTTTAATAAGTAATCTGCTTCAGAGCTACACAAGAAGAGTAAAATGGTAAAATCATAGGCACTATTTTTTATTTTGTAGATAATCACATAATATTCACATTGGGTATTTTTAACATAATAGCGATTAGGACCTGAATAAATTACTCAAGACTGCACTATTATAGTTGATGGTATGGATATAAACTATAAAGATAATGTTGTCTTGTCTATTTACTTGAATATTATATAGTTATCTACCATTTTATTACCATATTATTTTAATTCTTTTGTCAATGATTTTAAACTTAAATTAAAATTAAACGAAACAAAAATGTGTAACTACTTACTGTTATTTTTCTATTGCAACTTTTACAAACTGACTCGTTGGATTTCTTATCGTAAAAAAAAATATTTATAAACGCATGACACGGTCATAGGCGCCAACTACACGAGGGAAACGGGGACAATTGCTCCTGTACTTTAATTTTAACGTGAGCGTTGCCCCCGTTTTATTAGACGAAACTAGTGATATTACTGTCAATCAACAAATTTCATTTTGTTTAAGAACAGTGGACAATGAATCGTTGGAAATCGAAGAATATTTTATGGGTTTTTACGAAACAGATTCTGATACTCTTTTAAAAATTGTAAAAGATATTGGAATTACATTTTTATAATATTAGAGGACAATGTTTTGATAGTGCTAGTAATGTTTCTGGAATTCATAAAGGATTACAAGCTAAAATAAAAGAAATTGAACCAAGAGCATTGTTTGTTCACTGTCAAGCTCATTCTTTAAATCTGGTTACCCAAGATAGTATGCGAAATGTAAAAAATGTTAGAGACATACTAAATTTTATAAGATAATTAATTACATTCATTAAACAATCACCTAAGAGATTATCTTGGTTTGAAATTAATCAAAAATACGAAAATATGACCTCTCTAAGACCATTTTGTCCTACAAGATGGACGTTACGATATACTTCTCTGTGCTCTGTTATGGATAACTACAATGAGCTATTGACGAATTTGTCAGATTTTTCAAATACTGAACACAACGATGCAGGTTCTAAGGTAAATGGATTTTTTTAAACAATTAAAAATTACAGATACTTATATAATGCTTAAAATAGTGATTAGTATTTTTAAACACATGGAGACAACAAATACAGTATTGCAAAGTAAATCATTAGATTTTAAACTTTGTGTTCAAATTTTGAATACTTTAGAGATACACTTCACATTTTATGGAAATCTGCAAATAAAGAATGGTCAGATTTAAAATTAAATGTACCAAAAGAATCAAGAAAACAAGAAAACGAAAAAATCCTCAAAAATATAAAGACGGAGTAACTAAGTCCTTTGAATTTTCACCTGAAAGTAAATATAATCAAATATATAAAGAAATCATTGATCATATACTTTCTGGCTTACAACTAAGATTTAACTCTGAAATTCGATCATTTTTATGTAATGTGGAAACGCTTTTAATTGATCCAAAAATATCACCCCAAACAATATGTACATTTTACAAGGATGATATAAATATTGATAAGCTAAAAATTCACAGAGATATATTTCATGATATAATTAAAGGCCAAGGATTAATTGTTTCATCATTCGCAGATATATTAAATATATTTAAAAATAAATCGTATTTAGTCATTCATTTAACAGAGCTCAGGAAATGCATACAATTTATATCAACAGTACCAGTTACTATATGTACTACTGAACAATCCTTTTCTATGTTGAGGAGGTTAAACACTTATACCAGAAGTACCATGACGCAGACCAGGTTAAATGATCTGGCACTTCTAAATTGTCATAACACAGTAGCAGAATCTTTAGACCTAAGCAAAATAGGAAATATGTTCATAAATAAGTGCATGACAAGAAGAAATACTTTTAAATTTAAATAAATAGAATTTTAGATAGTAATATTTTTATCATAAAATGTAATGTAATTATTGTAATTAAGTTAGAAAAAAAATTGTATTTCCATGTAATTTTTATTTTTATTTTTATTTTCATTTATCTGAACTCAATAAAGAGAATTGGAATAATATTCATGAACAGTAGTATAAGTATTTTATTTGCCCCTGTACTAAAATATAAAAGTCGGCGCCTATGGACACGGTATGACGGTCCATAATTTTAATTTGATAATTTTAAACTAATAAAGGTAGACTGCGTGTTTATGCGTCGGTGACTGAATAGCAAATATAGCAAATTCATCACTGAGCACCGATATTCGATAATAACTAATAACGATGATACAATATGCGTTTGTACTGTGTTTGACATTATATGTAATAAAAATAAACACTTAAAAAATCCAGTGTCATTTTTGTAATTGTAAAAATAACTTATGTGTCCGCAGAAATGATCCGTTATCGACATTATCGTGTAACATATACATAATATATATTAATATTCCTTAGAAAATAATATTATATTCATTGGTCGACGGCCGAATATAACATTGCGTAAATACTGTATAATATAAATTATTATATGTAATTATTGTTTCTAAATAATATATCTTTAGTTTAAAGAGTAATTTCTTTCGATTTCAATAGGAATTTAAAAATAGTAAAAAACCCTTAAAAAAATCGGTATTCTTTTGGTATTATTTATAGGTTTCGGTATTGATTAGGATATATTAAAAATATGAAATACGGGTAACGGTTATTTTCGGTTCTTTAATTTACACTAAGTTTTAGGTTCCGTAACCGTTTCTTTTCGGTCCGGTCTCAGTCCCTGATTAGCAACCATGCTATTTTAATATGTTTTATTTTATCTAAACAGTGTTGAAACTTTTTCAAAGAAAATTTAAATACTCAAATACATAAATGATAATATATAAAACGACATAATAATATTAAATGTAATATTAATAACCATAACTTATAAAATTAATCACGCTAAATTTAAAATAGTCCTAGGGTTTTTCTCCTTGCGTTTCTCACTGCGAAATCATCAATGGCCTCATCCATGTCAATCGTCTTTGCCAGTTGAGCCTCCACTGCAAAAAGACCTAAGTTTGAGAGCCTGTTATGTCATTGTTGATCGTATTATATTCTTCACTTTCTTCAATGTTGAGAAAAATTGTTCCGCACTCACAACAGTTGCAGGAATAAAGATTCGTAATGCAATACATAAATTAGGGAACATGTTTGCAAGATTAGTTTTTTGCAAGTGATTCAGCAATTCTAAGGGGTTTAGTTGTTTATGTCCAAAGTTAGTAGTATAAAATATATTAAGACTTTGTAACTCATATACTAAATCTTTTTGTAAGTCATTATGATACTTTAAAACCAGATTTCTAGATTTTAATTTAATTTCTCCTTATGTCATATATTTAAACTAGGTATTCGGTCGCTTTAAATGGTTTTCTAATAATTGAGTTGTTTCGAATGTTTTCGATGCAACTATCATTTATCATTGCAATAATACACGGATACACAGTATTAATATATGAATAAAAATTCAATAAAATGGTAGTACCCATTGGCCGATACCTAAGCTCCAGCAAAGGCCCGTTAAAATGTAAATTTTTTTGTAGGTCCGAGTCAGTTATGATTTAAAAGTTGTTTTTTTTTTATACCCGGGCCCCTCAAAAATAGATTTAGGGTTGGGCCCCGGACAAATGACCCGAGAAAACTGGTCTGAGTACGGCCCTGGTTAAGTACCTAGCTGTAATTTGTATCTAGTTTTTGCATGCAAATAAATTTAATATAAAATATGCTAAGCAATATTGCCAATATTTATCTGTAATACATATATCTACCTTCATAATTAGACGTGATGGACCAGAGTTAATATTACCCAAATCATTTATATCACTAATTATAAGCCGAGAATCAAAATCAATATTTGATGACGAGTCAGTGTATTCTGTAGTTTTTCAGAGATTTTCGTCGGCAACACGTTTTCAGATTTTACTGTTTCTTTAGGTTTTTTTTTTTTTTTTAAAATATTAAATAATTCAAAAAAATTCAACATTTTAATAAACAATTAAAACACTAATGAAATTACTAAAGTACCACAGGTTACAGTTATACAAAGTTATAAACAGTTTTACAAAATACAAATACAACAACAACGAAAAGTACAACATGATACATGTAGGTAACATTTATATTTTAATATTATATTCGACCGAATATACGATTTCGGATTTACAAGAGTGAACCAAGCAACACGAAAAACGAAATGGTCAAATCGGCAATCGGGCAAATTAATAATGTTTATCAAAGTCTGATTATCGGAAATTTCTTTTTTTTATCATTGCTATAATGCGATAACAATCCATCGCGATGGTCAACTAGTGCGCATGGATGACGATTAGGTATAAATATAATGATGTACAATATATAATAATTATTATATTGACATTTGATAACATTTAGGAAAAAAAAGTACTATGTATTATGTAGAATTTAAGATTTTGGTAATTATTGTAAAATAAGTACCTATTTTAATATTTTATACTATGAAAACGATTTAATAACTTTGGGAGGGCTTTCGAACTTTTTAGGAGGGCTAAGCCCCTCTAAGTACCCCCCAATCCCCACCTATGTTTAGGAGTCCTGTTTGTTATTTAAAGTACGAGTATTTTTTGAATAAAATTCAGTATATTATATCAAATAATAATACAATAATATAATAATGTTACATATTACATTATTATTAAATTATATTATTATATTTTTTATTGCAAAAAATCCTAACATAAAATTACGCATTAAAACTATTGAAACAAAGTAGGATTTCTAATTGTCAAGCTGTAATAACTAGTTGTTGAAAATTAAATGAAAAAAGTTATAAAGTTAAATAAAAAGGTAAGAGTTTCACAATAAAAGCGGCCCTAAAAAAAGAGTCTTGTAGATAAAAAAGTTTAAGAAATACTATTATAAACACATAATTAAACAACTAGAATAACGTGTTTATTACTACAAACGTATTAAATATATGTTTTTAATGCAATATTTCAACACTCGTAACATAGGTAACTGGATACTACAGTTAAAGGGTCTGGTCGTACCTATTTAATAAAGGGCACAATTTAGGCAGTTTGTAATCTTGCCGTCGATGTCCGGTATATTTGTATTAGTCGTAAATGAGTACTAATGTGAGTGTGGTTTGCCATGTGTACTGCCACCTACCACTCTATCATTGACAAACCGTTATCACAGAGTTATTTATATTTATTGTGTTATCCGTTTGTACCTCGTTTATTTCCGATATAATTTATTATTGTTTTATTCGTGTTCTTGATTTCCTGTTTTTTTTTCTTTTTTGTACATTTAAAATATTAAAAATGGACCATATAAAATAAAATAATAATAAAAAAAAAACTGTATCAGTGTATAGAAAATCCAAAGGAGAAAAAAGTCACGTTAAGTTCCAAGTTCATAAGATATCAATTAAACTATAAAAGAATGTAAAATAACATATAATACATTGAAAATTAAATTTGGTATACGTATACCAGGGTTGCCTACTATCCAGTTAAAAAAATCGGGACTTTTTTCCAATATGAGAACATTTTTTTCAGGTTTTAATATATTATAAAGGCAATCATTTCTGGCATAACATATTATAATATAAGATATAAATACATAATACGGATATATTTGCTCTCTATATGTATATACTTTATTATTATAAATTGTATAACAAACATAATGTTTAATAAAATAATAATAATAATATAATATTTTATACGGAATTTTTAATAAAAAAAAAAGTATTATAAATTATTAATTTTTCCAATTGTATTTTTCTGAACTCTTCACGACATTCAAAAAAGCTGTATCATCTTTCACTAAGTTCGCGAAATCAGTACTAGGAACTATTTGTGGAAGGCAATATATTCAGTGTTATCTTTAATTCATTTTTTATTAAGTCCACTGAACAATGATTTCTAACATCTGCCCATTTTAGTTTCATCATCGAAAAAACCCTCTATATATGAGAATTATATGGTGGAATACTTAGAATAAATTCTATTAATATTCAAAAATTTTTTAATTTCTGAATTGATAAAAGTTCTAATTTTCTAATCATTTTTCATAAACAGTTAAATTATTTTTTAAGCTAACAGTTGGTATAGCAGGCTTGATAATTGTAAATTCTTCAAATATTTCATCTAAAGAAATTACATTAACTAGTCCAAATACTTAAATTATTTTTGCAATATCTTGATAAAGTGACAAATTTAATTTTAAGCAAAGTGGTTCCAAACATTTTAGTGGCGAATATTCATAATCAAAATGATAAAATAATCAAAATTAACCAAAAAATCCCAAATTTTATAAATAATAAATGAATCACAAATCATAGAAAGGAACGTAATTTAGACGGACATGTCCCGTTTCCGCCAAAAATCCTGTTCCATGATTTACGCGTAGTCCTATTTCGCCAGAAACGAAAAAGGTATGATTCCCGTTTCTGCCAAAATTTATTTTTGTGAAAAGTCGTTTGGAAACCATGTACAATTGTTACATATTGTTTCATTATAAATTTTAATACAAGTAGATAATAATAATATATAAGTCGAATATAGGTACAATTATATTAGGTAGAGTTTTTAAAATATTACATAATTTTATATTAAAATATGTCCATTTGACTTTTATAAAGTATAAGATAAGTATAGGTCAAATATTGTCTCGATAGAGTTTTGAAAAAACACATATCATTATTTTTAAATATTTAAAAATTTCACAAAAAATATAAATTGCAATACAAGTACAGGTCAGGTTTTAAAAATCTTATAATTAAAAGAAACAGTTTTAACAAAAGTTTCTTTATTAATTTCATTGGAATTTTTTTATATTATTTTGAATACTGTTAATTTTAATATAAGTATCTGTCTATATCGTATCTTTTAACAAGGCTGTATCTAGAAATCTTTTTGGGAGGGGTCCAACATAAGTATATTGTAATTTTATTGAATTTAGATTTTAACTTTTGATGTTTGGTTTAAAATAAGACAGAAAAAGATTTAATCTTCTTTTATTAAAATTAAATAAATATATATAAAATTAAAAGCAGTCAATTATTAATTGGAGTTAAGGTCATTTTTGACAAAAAAATTATATTGTTATTAAAAATAAATAAGTATTTTAAACATTTGTAAAATATTGAAGACATTTCGGGGGGGGGGGGGGCAGATACCCTGGACTTCCTTCAAATACGGCCTTGTCTTTAAGTGTTTGTAAAAATGTAAAAAGTGATGAGTGTGCCTTAAAAAATATTTAATTTAAATGATTGTTGGATGTTTTGTGTAATGTCTCTCTATGTGAATCCCACATACTAGGCGGAAATTTTGAATTTTCATCAATATAGTTTTCTAAGATATGTTATAAATAAACTATGATACAGTATATCGAACAGTGTACCCTTAATTATTAACCGTTATTATTGACGAATATCAACAATTATCGAAGATTATCAGTGTATACGTTACAAATGTCTTTTACGCATACCATAACATATATTCAATATTGCTTAAAAATTAAAACCAATGGTTTCCAAACTTTTTTTGGCGAAAATGGGAATTGTACCTTTTACGTTTTTGGCGGAAAAGAGGTATGGCGGAAACGGTCAATATTATTTTGGCGGAAACGGGTAACTCCCATTTTGACTGCTCCACTCACTATTATTCTAATTGACCTTAATTGTATAAAGTTGGATTACAAAAGATTAAGTTAAACACTAAACATTTAGTTGATAGTAAAATTGCTAATGAAGTAGTTTGTATATTTGAAATTTGGCCACTTACTCGTCTATTGCTGCAAAGAAATAGGATAATATAATATTGAATAAACTTATGTGAGCTTGTATATTATAATATTTAATTTTGGATGTTTGTGTTAGTTATGAAGAATAAAATTCTCACAGCTGTGTAACATTGAAGTGATATTGTAAAAATGTTGAAGAATAATAATAATACTTGAAATATTCGAATTAGTATTTTATGAGGCACTAAAGTAACTTTAATATTAGTATTATTATGGTAGTTTCTGGTTTTATTAATATTTTTAATAACAATATAATATATTGTCATTTAATAAAATTATTTCATAAGTGTAAGGAAGGAAAAAAAACACGATTTAATATTTCTGGTTATTACTCATTGCAAAAAAATACGTTTTAGGTAGAATGAAGTTTCACAAAAGAAATACCAATTGAATGATTCTAATGAGATATTTTAAATTATATTTAATTAGATTTTTGGTAAATTAACATTTAATAAATTTATATTCATATTTTAATTTAATTTAGTTTAACTTAGTGTGATGTAAAATATATTATTTTATATCTATTTTTATTCTCTATGATATTATGTTTATAAATTAATTATTTTAAATAAAATAAAACAAAACTAAATCTTTATGATCACGCATTGATTGAGTAAATTATTTGAGCATAATAAATTTTAATTTTAATGTTAAAAATTATAATAATTAAATTAAGTTAAAGTTGCATATTGGGTAAAATGTATGATTGATTGATACATTCAAATTACCATTAATAATTTTTACATAAATCAGTTTTTTCTTGACTCCTGTTATTATAGATTATTTCTATTTATTTGTGGAATTGTACATAGTAAAAATAAGTTTTCAAAAAAAAAAAAACAAATCTCTTTTTAAAAAGTATTTAAGTACATTTTGAATGTTTCATAATTTTGTTTATAATGATCTTTGGGTATTATGACCAATTTTCACTAGTCTTTTGATTATCATCATAAACGGGTTTCTAATTAAATTAAAAAAAAAATTGCTAATATACCAGTTTAATTTAATATTAAAGATAACAACAGAAGATTTTTTCTAGTACGTTTGTAATATGGTGACAATGTAATATGCGTAGTAGTAGTGTCTTCTTGAAAGTTGAAAATTACTGATTATTGAAATCAAATAATTATATTGAGTTTATAATACCCATTTTTATATTGGTACCTTTTAGATTTTGGTTAATTTTTTCGTAAGTAAGTATTCAATATTTTTTTATTATTATGTTACATAGATTAAAATGTAAAAAAAAATAATTTTTTGTATTTTTTTACACTGTTTTAAGTAAAATAATATAAATTATTTTGTAAATAAATCTTATAAGAATACTCTATTTTAGTTTAATAATTGTATGTCATTATTAATTTCAATTTTAATTTGTGAGAACATTAAGAACTATTATTAAATATGCATTAACTTATATATTTTTTTAAAGTGAATAATTTTTTTATTAGTCCTTTTAATATTTTTGATATATATTTTTGTTTTTCTATAGCAAAAAACGTACGTTTAATATTTTTTCAATTTTATGAAACTTACTTTTTACTTAAGCATTATAAATACTTTTTAAGAAATTAAAAGTATATGTCGTTTTTTCTTTCAAATTTCTAACTTATGAACGTAAAATTTAACTTTTAATGACATGTGCTCAGCCAATGTGTTCAAATGTTGTACTTTCAAATTAAAATCGTATTACAATATATTATATTTAACTGTAATTGTGTTTACATTCTTACTATTACATCTGGCGTGTAGCACTTAAGATATTCATATGTCTTAACTAAAATTTGCGCAACGTTAATTTTTACTTACTTATCTTAAGCTCTCTTTGTAATGCACATTAGTATTTTCTTTATTTATCACCTAATCATTACAATTATCATACATATCGATGTTATAAATATCTTTGAGTATTATTGTAAATGAAATACATATTTAAATGCATTGACGTTAACGATTATAAGTGATTATGTTGCCTGAGCTACAAGTAAAACTACTTGCGTCTAATGACATGCTCACTAAGAACATAAGAAAATATAAAATGTTTGATTTTTTCTTTAGTATTTATATAACCTATGTAAGTTTTCTGTAAAGTTTGGTTGAAATCTCGTAATGAATTTAGCACAAAAAATAAATTGATCTAAACTATTGGCAAGAAAGTTGAAATAGTTTGTTAAACCAAACCGATACTCGACCGAATACGAATAAAATAATATTAATAACAATTGTAGTAGCATTAGTAGTATTAATAATATTAATAATAATATGCGTAGTAACAGAAAACAGTACGTCCGGTTCGCTTATAATAATACACAAGTTATAGAGGTCAAAAACAAAAAATATAATATGTAATCGTGTGTGTTCGCACGTTCCATGAACATAATAATGTACGAGTGTTGTGCATTTATCGGTCCTCGTTCAATACCCGAAGCGCCCTGTCATCTACAATCGCTCGGACGTCTACTCGTTACTATCATTATAATATTATTATCGTTTTAACGTTATTATTATTTTCATTAAATCATAATCTTCCGATAACGTGGTCGAGCGCTAGCATATATAAGAGACGGTTTCGAACCGGTCATTCAATGTGCACGTCGTGTTTGTACGCTCAACATCAAGACTGACGTATTGTACAAACCTCGCCACAGTACAACGACGCTTGTTAGTTGCGCTATCGCGGTTCACGTATGTTTTTCTCGGACTTCGGTTGTTCGTTCCGATTTCGTTATTGTAACACCGATCAACGACTCATACGAATGTTTCCATGATTTGTTTTGGATTTCGATTGATCGTTCATATAACAAGTGCGAACGTGCGTCCCGGACGCATATAACTCTATAGTAACGTTTTAAAAATAATTAAATACAGTCCACCCGTGTCCGATTTAACCGGATTTCGAATTCCAGTGCAACAAATGGGCGAAATCAGCGGGTGAGTTCACGTCCTTAAATGCTATTATAGTAACATATCGAACAACGTCGAACGCTCATTTGTTCGTAAAACGGTGTACCTAACAATAATATTATATTATGCGTTCGCGGTTTGTTAATTTCTTATTCGTAACAATACAATTTAATTTTTCCGGTGGTTTCGAACATTATTCAATTATCGTATTCGTTCCGATTGATTCATTTTGGTTTTCAATGTTATTATTTTGATCGATTGACCCATGTCAAATCCTCGGCTTTAAAGGACTTTTGTATGTGTCATCGTTTTTATTTTTCCCATTGACACCACAGTGAAATGATATCTGTTTGATAGAAATTCCACTAGCCAATGGATATATAGCTATTGGAATTCTTTTTAGTATGGTTTTCGACATCTGCGTGTACTATAGTGCCACGTTAAATGTGCGTGTGGATCATAAATCAAACGTAGAACTGTGAACCAATGTTATCGATTTTGATGAAATAATTGTTAAACTAATCTACAATATATTATTAATGATAAGTAAACACATTGTTACAATGTAGACCCCTGATAGCTATGTTCGTGTTTCTGTTGTGTCATCGTGTCATATACTTACTTATTTTGATTTGTTAGCATCGTAAACAAGCTGTTTGCTTGGAGTTTTTGAATTCATTTTTTTTCATGTACAAAAAAGTTGATGTTATTTCCTACCAATAAAATATCGCGAAATTCATTTTTATTTAACTTGCATTCAATTTCGGTAACAGAGAGTTTTTATATTTAATGAGTAGATGTGTGAGTAAGAAAAATACTAGAAGGCATGAACAAATCTGTAGTGTCCACATACTTGTAAAAAAAATTTATTCACTTGGAGCGCAATCCTTATAATATACACTTTCTGGAGTAATAGGAAAATGTTAGAATGCTGAAAAAAGACCATCATTTATATCCTTTATGCAAATGTACGAGATACCACTAACCACGTCAGAAAGCGGATACGGGGCTCGATTCGTGGATAATAGTTTTCATGAATTTTGAATGAAAATCATTGTAATCTGTAAGCTTTTCTTTACATTGTCGCGGATCACGTGTTAGCAGTCGATAACAACTTTCAAGCGACGAGTGCGTATATTACTATCATAGTAGGCATAATATGCAATCAAAAGATTCTTTTGATGAACATATTGTGAATAATGCAAACAGGGCACAATATAATACTTTCTGGAAGTTATTCTCATCAAAAAGCTATTCCTGAGTATAGTTACAAGTTGTAGTCCTTGAGTCGTTAATAACACAGAAAGTTAATAAATCAATTATTTGCACCTCGTAAAGTGACAACATTACATTACCCATGCTCGTCACTCGTATTAGACAACATTCGCTGTACGAATAATATATAATATTTATAATTATTATTTTATTATTTTTATGTATTTATAATTTGTAAACATTAAAAGATGAAACGTCCGAGGAATTGCTTAATTTTTCGCTGTCACTATAAATTTAAGGGTTTCAAATTATATGCAAATATGTCTTCTTTATTTAAAAAGTTTTAAATTCTAAACTATTAAAAACCAATCTTAAATATCATATTCCAATGAGACATGTGAAATGTTAAACCATATTTTGTTGAGTAAAAAATGTTCACGAAAAATATAGGCTTTATTACATAACAATATGGGATTTATATTATCATTTGTATATAACAAAACGTACACACCTGGACATTTAAAGACTTTCGGATAATCTGTGACGGTCGCAAATCCTATGAACAGAGTTCAGGAGTAGGTAACAGAGAATAGACAACAGAAAAATGTTAGCGTCAGCTGAAAAAAGTATAAAGCTTTTACACAATTTTAAGCTTATGCTTATGGAAGTATAAAAATGTTTTAGTTTCAATATTAATCAAAAGCGAATGTGGTTCGTTGAAGTAGATAATTGTTTATGTTCATGATAATATTACAGGTAAATAATTGTCAATTATACGGTTTGGGAAAGTTTTTTTCCATTTATCTCGACTCGTATAAAACGTAATAATGTGCAAATGCACGATTGTAAACCACGTCATGCTTTTATCCACTTTATAATGCGAACAAACGTTGATAATAACTATGAAATTTTGTACATGTGATGAATGCCAAATAAGGTTAAGAGAACGGAAGAAAGTTATTTATGTTTAATCGCTTAATATGAAAGCATATAGACCGTAGAAGTAAATGAGAGTTGGTCTTGACGGGTTTGATTTCAGTAAAATCATTTTAGGACCAGAAAGTTAATAATAAAATACTTCACGTAAACACAATTTACAAAAAAAAAAAAATAATAAGAAAAAAATCCTACTGACAGTATAAACCATTCGTTCGGTAAAAATGCACTGTTGTGAGGCAGTGGCTAAAATAGATAATTTTGTATACACAGATTTGCATTGAAAATTAACCCCACAACAGTACGTATTGTTGGTGATGAGACAAATACGATAACTGTTTGCTTAAAATAATACGTGCATTACGATCATCGCTTCGTAACGGTTAGAACTCAATTAATGAACACGAGTTTCATAGGAAAAGTAATGAAAAGTAAATACGTTAAGACTACCATTACTTATTATTTATAAGCAGAATTCAGAACTTGTAGCAATTAAAAACATAATAATAAACCTTAAAATATGCGGTTAATTTCTTAATTATTAATAATTAGTATAGTACTGAAATTTTCTTAAAAAAAAAAAAAAACAAATAATTATTAACTTATTTATTAGAATATGTATCTTCTCAGTTTTTTGAATTTTATTCGTCAATATATATATATACCATGTATATTATATTTTCATATAATGATCGGAAAAATTTAAAATTAAATTTCCATTTACATTATTAAATAAATAATTTTATATTCATGTGTCTTAACTTCGTTGTTACATTGAATAATTAGATTTTTCCGGAAGCTTTCAAACGCAAATGCTAATCGATTGCAAAGCGTAAAAAACGTAAAAACAAGCGCTTTGCTACAAAATCTACGAAATATGCCAAATTATGGATATTCAAGTTTTCGATTTATTTTATAAAAAACGTAAAAGTATGCAATCGGTGTAAGACCCAAAACCTGCTCATAATTAACTAAGTTAATGCGGCACTAATGAGTAACTCCGGTCACGATATAATTAAGAACAAAGCCATTTTATCTGAACAGTCCATAAAAAAAGCATACGGTCTACGACGGAAATGGTGCACACTAAGAATTACTTGTTTTTCGCATCCGTTTCGGGTCGTAAAAGAGATTGAAAACAATGCATGTCTAATTTATTTGGCTTTTTAAAAATATTGTTGAATGTTTATTAAACCGTTAACGGTATCGTGTTACGGACGTGTTCACAGATCGTGTTCGAAGTGCGTGTTCGACCGGTTACCGCCGGAAATGATCCGTTTCATATTCCGGAAGCAGTCCACCGACGACCTGCTGCAGGCGTCCGCGACCACTGATCGGTTGCACCGGGTCGCGCAGCACCACATGTATCTGTCGGAGGGCGCGCTGTTGATGCGCGGCGGCCAGGACACGGCGGCCACGGTGACGCGGACGTACGACGTGCGCAACGTGACGTCGCTGTACCTGGTGGACGTGTTCGACTTCGACCGGGACGTGCCGCGACAGTTCTGGCCGCACCGGGATGGCAGCATCTTTGAGCGGGCGGACGACAGCGACGAAGAGGACACCGACGACCGCGACGACCGGCACGGTGGCGAGGGCGACGGCCGACCGGTGCCGTTGGAGGTGTTGCACGTGGGCTACGCGAAACCCGTGGCCTACGGTGACCTGATGTCCGGTGGCCTGCGGCGGCTGTTGCGCAGCGTGCGCGCCAAACGGTTGTGCTTCAGCAACGTGCTGATGGCCGCCGACGATGTGGCTGACGTGGTGTCGGCCACACTCGAGGCCGGCGGCCACGACGAGTGGCCACCAGTGCTCCGGTGCTCGCACGACCGGGCCGACGACGCGCAAGTGCTCGATCTGTTGGATGTGGTCGAGTGCACGTGCGCCGGTCTGCTGGCCGAGTTCCGTGTGACGGTCCGCCGGCCCGCACCCCGCTCGTACGCCGTCTACCCGATGTCCTCCCTGGCCACGGCGGCCAACGACGACGAGGAACTGGACGCGGCGGCCGCTGAGGCCGCGGCCGCCGTCAACGCGGAACTGCCCGAGGACCTGCTGGCGCTGATCGCTGCCGATTGTTCCGGGCTCGGCGCGTCCGCGTACCGACGGCTGGTGACCGCTTGCCGGCAGCTGCGTAAGCTGAGCATGAGGGCCGCGCGACAAGTGGACGACGAGGGCTTCGAGGCCGTGGCCGGCATGCCGACCCTCCAACACCTGGACATGGACGGCATGGTTAACGTCACTTCAGACGGTCTGCTCAACGGTGAGTGGTAACGGTTCGAATATTAATCGCGCGCGCGTCCCCGACGGGTTCGGTCGGGGTGAGTTTTTGAACGTTGCAAAATATTCACACGGTCCAGCATAACGCGTCGGGGCGAGTGATTTCAGAACATCGTGACGCGTTTTAACAACCGTTTTTCATTATACTCCTTAGAAGCAATAATGTTAGTATAGTATGGATGACGGAATTCACAAAAACACTCGCAGTAGATTTTCGGTTAGAAAAGATTAGTTTCTCAAATGGTGAGATTCACAAAATACATTACGATTTTCATTCGGAATGCGTCGTTCGTTTCGTTTCGCCGTAAAAATGTTGTCCATTTGAATCCGTTGAAATTAATTAATTATTAAAAATCATATTTTGTTATTTCGTAGGTAAACATAATATTTTTATCTTCATTTCATGTTGCCCTAATACATTTTAAGTAGGTAATTGCCCTAAACCGTTGTTTTAATTGTGCGGGTATAACGTAATCCGTTTAAATGCACCAGAATTTTAGGAGTTGTGGCGTGCGAATAGTGGGATTTTATTATACCCCCATTTATTATATTTTGCTTCGAGTACGAACACAACCTTTTCGGATTTATTAGTAGACGTGATAATATTATATCAATTATTCATATACTATAAAACCAGCCTTTCTTCGTTTTGAGAATAATATTATATTATCAGTCGCGGATAAATATACAAATTAAATCGCATGCTTCCTATGTACCTACCAGTGTTGGGTTAGTTAATTTAAATATGTAATAAGTTACTTTATTCATTACTCATCATTCAAATAAAATCGTAATGATATTAATTTCCTTTTCGACAGAAAAACTAACTATGTTACTTTCAAGTTACAGTTTAAAAAAAAAAAAAAATTGTACATAACATTTATTAGTATAATATTTTATTTATATATATCTAAATATCTAAGGGAACCGGTATATTTTTGTAGAAAAGTTTGTTGGATTTTGAATACCTATTATCGCATCGTATTAGATAAATTCCTTACATAAAATGGTATCCGTTAGGTTTTCGTTAAACGGTAAATGTTGTATTAAAATTGCGTAACGCATTATTATAAAAGTAACGGCGTTAATTTCCGTTTTGACACTACCCAAACACTGGTACCAACTAGCGCCTACGAATTCAAAAAATGTTTCTGATCAATCACTCTTGCGGGTACCATAGATTTGTAACTGATTTGAGTTAGTGAAATTTGATTTAATTTTATTTTATTGTCGTCGCAATACTATGTGCGATCGAGTTGAATACACGGAGAGATATTTCCCATGCAGTTTTTGCGTACGTGTATGCGCACACGCGTACACTAGTATGTGTGTGCGTGTGTGCGTATGCATGTAATTATAAGTACGTGTACGCATACATTAATGTATTTAAAATCAGAAGTGGATCATCAATAAGCGATTGACGTCAGAATGTCCGATATCGTTCTATGTATGGTAAATAATTGCAAATGATTTCAACGCGCACAATATTGATGTCGTTTTTGTATTTGATATAAGCGATACCGTTTAAAATATGTTCGTACACATAGCAACGAAATAATAACGCGTGAATAAACAGATTGGCGACACAAGAGTGATAAAACTCTAGATATTGCGTAACGTATGAGTTGGCCTTGAAACCTGCTTATTATCACTCTTTTTAATTGATACCGTATTGATTACACCTCACGGAAATGACCTGATAATCGCGGCTATAATATTTACCTACATTAAATTTCGTTTTTGATACCCAAATTTAATACTCCACGTAATCACGAAATTAGCAGTCTAGTCTTTATAATGTTATTAATTTTATTTGAACTCGAGCGTCTTATCAGATTGCATAATTATACAAAAATATTATTATAATATTATTTTACAACAGTCGATTTTCACGAATATTGCTAATGAGAGACATATAGATAATTTATATATATAATAGATACGTTGTTATATTAGCAACATTAGTAGCAACCACGTGGATACAGCCATTAAACGTTGATGCAATTGTTTGTGTTCAATTTTATAAAATCAGAGGCTTAACAATACAGTAGTAAGTTAACAGTACAACAGTTAACTATATTTAGTTTTATTAATATTAGTACTAATAATACTTACTATTATTAGTTAATTATTATTATTTTTGATAATCTATTATAATATAGAGTAGTTTTCTATTGTTGAAAACCCATTTTTTTATCAAGTTGAACGCATACGATTACTACAGCGACGTCCAGCACTTGCGTCCATGTAGGCACTACCAAATTTAATTATAAAATGTGTATATTATAAAATCAATGATATTATATAAATATTCAACACGAGTATAATATATATTTTATTCTACTGCAATATATCACGTATTATAAAATACATTAAATGTATTTATAATTATACTTATATTGGAATTTATGTAAACTCTACGTATAGTTCGTGTGTGAACGTAAAAACTTTAAACAAATTTTAAAAAATCAAAACAATTAAACAAGTAACACATAACAATAAGCACAACTAGGGGGTGTAATAGGATTTTTAGCACCCCTGAGTTCAAATTTAGCACTCCTGTTTTTACAGAATTATATAATCTATAGTAATTACAATTAAATACCATTTAATTTTATTTTCAGCAATTTCAGCATCCCCAATATTTTAGCTCTAATTGCTCCTATGTCTAACGTCCATGTAGAGAAACTCGTCGTATACCCGTCAACACGTTTCCCTTACTGCGCTTTCCGATAAACGACCATCGTTTGCGCCACAGTTTTACTTCTACTTTCTCTCTCCCTTCTCTCGTCGTTCGTAAAACGGTTTTGACAGTCTGACGGGGCAGATAATGTCCACTGTTGATTGTTTAATTTGTTTATTTTTCTCATCCCAGTTGCGTGTGCCCTGCAGGTCTCCAGAAAGCCAACGGACTGCAAACACTGGGCCTGAGCGAGTGCCCGTATGTAACGGACGATGTGCTGCGCAGGGTGGGTGAACTGCGGCAGCTGCACCGGCTCCGATTGGACCTGACCGAATGCGATAAGACAACGGCGGCCGGCGTGCTGGACATGTTGACCGGTTGCGAACGGTTGCAGGAATTGCACCTGACACTACCGCTGAACGCGGACTACGTGAACGCGGCCGCGGGCGCCGCGTCCCTACCGCAGCTCCGAGTGTTCCGGCTCGAGTTCGAGCGGCTCTCGTTCCAAGACCACCTGGACAACCAGCCGGCCGACGGCGACTGGCAGCGGACGCTCACCACCCGTTTCCGCGACGACGTGGACATCCAGGTGTGGCAGACATACACCAAGATCTCTGTGTCCGTCGACTGATGTGTACACGTGTTGGCCGGCCGGCCACCGGTCCGTGTGGCCGTGATGCACGGACGTGTCACGGATTCGTTCGACTACCGGACGGCGTTTTCGTACGACCCACATAATGTTTACCCGGTGAAACGATAATGGAATATTACTCTATCGATCGATATCCCAATGATCATCGATTCGACGGCATAGAAGTAATTAGGCATCTTAACTATCACGTCGGTCGTGGATCCATTCGTCATACGAATCTGTTTGAATAACCTACCTTTATTCACTCGTATATCTTACACTATTACATTTATATATATTTACTGTACATATATATTTATACTCATCACAGTAAAATCGAAACTAGTCAAAAGCAGCGATAGCTGGCGTTACTATTTTAATCACACATTATGTTATTTTATATTTTATACACACATGTACGCACCCGTAAAGTAATATTAATATCTTACTTTATCATTTATATTCATGTGTACATCATTATTATTGTTGTTGTTGTATGTTTTTTACTCGTAGATTAATAGGTTAGGAATCGTCTTACGTATATATTATCATATTATATTGTACTATAATCCTACACGCATATTCTTATGGTTTACGTAGTAATTAGTTAAAATATTTGAAGAGTTCGTAAGACGCTTTGTGTCGGTTGTTAATAAAGATTTATACGTAATAGTTTATCCGTGTATTTCCAATGTTTCGTGATAACAATTGTCTTACGTACCTGGTGTGTTCTTATAATACAATCAAGTAATATATGTAAGTCTTATAATCAAAATGACACGCACATGACATCATCCGGATGGCGTGATGATTTCCGTTACATTTACAGTCGACAATTTGTTCAAGTGGTGGTCTCCTTAACATACACGTGATGCACACGATTTTTTTGCATTTATGTTTTCGTCACAGAGACAATGATGGTATTTTTTTTTTATTTTTCTTCACATCGAATCAATCCTATATCGGAACCATAATCTATAAGAGCTTGAATAGGTAACGTGATCAGCGGTGACCAGGTAATACATGCCGGATGTAAGTTCAAGGAAATGAGAGTGTAATTTCTAATCGGAGGCCTTAAAAAAAAAATGGACTTACGTTACTGGAATAACTTTCGTTCTGTTTATTATTTTAATTTATTTATTTTTTTCTAAATACTTAAGTCCTGCGCTACAACAATATCATACTAAAAGATTTATTTAATATTTGGAACTCAAATTTAAAAATTTTTGTTTAGTTTGAAAATAATCAAATGTTGTAAATCGCGTTTTTAGAAAAAGTAAAGTTTTAAAATATCTTTTTAAAGTGTAACCATTGATTAATTATGAATTTTAAAATTTTTGAAAATAAATGTCATCTTGAAGGTTGATGTTTATGTCAATAATTTCTAGTTTTCAGGCCAAAATTTGATGGACGGTGGAACTCTTTACATTCAATGGCACCTTCTTTACAAATTTTACGGGACAATAATTTAACATTCAGGCGAAGAACATCTTGATCACTGGTAACAGCATTTCGAGGGGTGGGTGACAGCCATTATTCCTTTCATTGCATAGAACGTTGCATGTCCATCCAGTGTATTTACGTTGAAGTCTGTGTTGTCAAATATGAATTGGCTGAATGGATTGACTGAGCCGTCAACTACAGCTTCCTTTGCTTGCATAATATACGATCCTTCAAGCCTATAAGTTTCATCATAGGTGACTGAAAATCCCAAGGTAGCAAGGAGAATTAGAAGAAGTTTTGATCCAAACTTTTTGTAAGAATATATTGAAACTCCAATCATAATTGATGACAAGAATGATTTTGGTCAAACGGCTACTATTATGGTATGTGAAAATGCAAGACATTTCTTCTTCCACAT
The DNA here is from genome assembly GCF_003268045.1 of Sipha flava. Lineage (NCBI taxonomy): Eukaryota > Metazoa > Arthropoda > Insecta > Hemiptera > Aphididae > Sipha > Sipha flava. The sequence continues at coordinate 976,657 of NW_020273615.1, read as the reverse complement.
CTCAAATGAACCCTGTTTGTTCGTCAAAATAATTATATGTAACAGAAGAAGCAGTGTATTCGGGATGAAATTATAGGCACTAGCATGAAAATTATCAATCGGAAGGTAGAAAGTAGTGTTGAACGTTTTTGAACGGATATCCTGTAAAATAATTTTCCCAGCTGTTTCTAAAATTCGAGCACGTTCGTTTTGTGGATCCAACATCTTCTCATTCAAGTACCAGTTATCCGTCAAGATTTTATGGCCAATATTTTTGAAACATACAAGACTCTCTCCATTAGCTGACTAAGATATGATAATATCATCTTCATACTTGTCCTCCAGACGCTTCTTCACTGTTTTTATGTGAAGATGGATATCCTCTTGAATCTCATCTATCAACTGTCTAAGAGAAAACTGGCATTCTTCCTTGGTGTTCTCGAGAAATATATTTATGTTTTTCACTGCTTGGTCAATGTTAGGAATAGGTTTTCCTTTTTTCTGAAGACGACCTGGTCAATTTTTAAAAATGGTAAATGCATTTTTGGTGATATTTTGAGTTTACTGCTAGGTACTAAATCGGTGTTCATACCCTCTAAAATATATATGAAAAATGCATTTAATATAATATGGTAAAATATTACTTACTGAAAAGCGATTTTCAAGTTGCATGGACAGCGTCAACAGTACAAATAAAACAGTATAATAACTTGTAATAGCGAACCATGATATAATATCGACAGTGGTATGTGATATACCCGTATTATTGTGTATTATTATTGTTATAATTATATTTTATTATTGTATTTTATTAGCTACATAAATCGTCATTATCGCGGTAAACGTAATTTACTAGAAATTCCTAAAAATTGTTGTATTGACTATCTCTGTTGTTAAATGACAACGCGCTGCGCTAATGAGTTACCTATAATTTAGATTATTATATGGTACCTAAATATCATTTAATATAGTTTTAAAGGTTTAAAACCTTAGTGTGTATTAATAGTTTTAAATTATTTTTACGTATATACATAACAACTGAAATTACCTTAATTTTGCTTTTTTGTAAATAAATTCACATTCCATATATTAAAATAGGGCATCTTCACGTTGGTCAAGGGGAAGGTAGGGGAAGGAGTGTCATAGGTGTTCCTACATGTTGACATTGATGAGTGATTGACTTAATTAATACTGAAAGATTGTATTAAATAGTTATAACACTAAAACCTTCGTTTTTCGGCTATTTTTTTTTTTATTGAGAATTATTGTCCAACTTTGATCGGCTGTACCTCGGTTAATTGTTGATCCAAAAAATTGTATAACCAACTAAATTTTAGCAAACTTAATGGTCTACAACTTTTTAACTGCATATTGGACACAAAATATGATTAGTTTACGAGATATAGAAGAAAAACTGAAAAAAAATCTGACAATTTTGAGAGTTTTGCACCTCCCCTAAGTAAGCGAGAGGTCCTCGAGGCTGAAAACTCGGGATAAATATTTTAGAGCACTCCTAGACAACTAGTAAAAATGTCATTAACTTCGGAATACTTTCCAGGTGAAAAACAGACATCGTCGACTGGACTATTACGTTCGTAAAATTTTTTTACCAAACCCTCATTCGAACACACGGTGACAGCGTAGAGTTTCCCGGCGAAAAGCATACCCGTGCAACAATAATTGTGCGTGTCATTGTAAACTAATCGAAATGTCGGACGTTCGGTCCGAGTCAGCTCCGGTTAGCACCGCAACACAGGGGCCCACGTGTCGCGACGCCCACGCGGTGTGGACGTGCAACGGTCACTGGACCGCGCTGGTCGATGAGCAAGGCCGGGGGGCCGACGGGGTAAACGGACGACGATCGCGTCTATAATAGACGCGTCTAATGACATTATTAAACGTCGCGCGCGTACCTACGCGCACGGCCGGCAACGGCGTTCAGAACGTTACGCCCGCCCGCGCCGCTAACGTGACCGACGACGTCGCTATGGCTACAAATCGTTTAACGACGGCCGCGTTCGTTTTCCGGTTAGGTCCGCGCGCGATTTTCAAGCCGCACGTCCCTTTTCAACTTCCGCTCGAACCGCACTCGTTCCAGACGCTTATTTGTTTCACGTGCCCACACGTACGCGCGCGCACGGGTGCTTATACTGATGTTCTGGACCGTTTACTCGCCCACTCGCGTTCGTGCGGCCGTATAAATGTACACGCAACACCGATCACGCCGCAATTCCTTTATTCAGTAATCTCAACGACAAGAACACAAAAATATGTCAAAATAATATACTCACGATCCTTTAACGGGTTCGAGTGTGCCTTTCCTTTTTTTTTTCTTTTAAACGTTTGTTTTTCCCAGAAAATCCTTTATAACGCGTATTCCTCTCGGTAAACGAAATACATCCGAGTACATCGATAAACGCTAATTAGTAAATATTATAACCTGTAGATTTGCAGATTTTTTGATTTTCACACATACATTTAATAGCATTAGCGTTTTAACGTTTATACAGTTGTATTTTAAATCGTTTAATAAATCTGGTCAAATCGCCAGATTTCTAATCAGTATGAACAACGATTACTTCAATAAATATTAAATATCTTCTGAATGCATGACAACTCAAAAGATATGTTCATTACATATAGATTATTAAAAGTTAATTATTTATTTATTATGTATTTAGTATAATATTTATATATATATATATTCACAATAATTCGGGAACGTTGGTAAAACCGTACAAAGGTTAGAACTCAAAATATACATCAGTAAAATGAATAGATTATAGATGTCAAGGAATCCAAATTTAAGCATTTTCAAATAATTTATTTACAACAATTTCATTCAAATAAAAACTGTCGATTTTATTTATTTATTAATTAATTTTTTTTTATTTAATTATCTTCATTTTATTTATTTTTTATCATTAATTTTTTTATGAACTATTATAAAACTGTTGTATGTATATGTATATTTATTAGATATAATACGGTGAAATTAGGAAATTAGTAAATTTGTCAACGTTACATACAATTTCATATGCAATCGTGTTTATTTAATTTTTTTACCCACATTTTTGTTACACATTGACAAACGTACACAATCGTGTTTTACCCATCAAACCAATGCGTAGTGCAGTGTTTTTAAAAATGTATATTTTCAAACTGTTCACCATTACGTTTAACAACACATACATTTTTGTAGGCTTTGGTACATACGGTATTTATACGTGCACTAAAAGTGAAATCAGATAATAATTACTTTTAATTGTACAGTATTAATAAAATATTCACTTATTATAATATTACGATTACGACAAAATTATGTGTTAACAATATGAACTTAATCAAAAACCCAAAAATTACTATTTATTTTTATTTTCGAATCATTCACATACATATAAATATATTTAATTAATTGTGAGTTTTGAATTTTAAAGATGTTTAAATAGGGTAGAGAAATTTTATTTGAGAATTCGCTTGACAGACATTTACACCCTAACATACCCCATTTGCGATCCTATATGAAAATTAAAATTGATTAATGTAATAGTATAGGTAATTTTATAGTAATATAATAACTTAAGCTCTATAATTTTACGTGAATTTTGTATTTATAGTTTAATAACGAAACTAGTGTCGATAAATAATGAGTACTTGACCTTTTGGACTTAAATGAACATTACATCACGTGAATTCCTTAAAAAAAAAAAAAAAATGATAAATGAATAAAATAAATACAACAAATGTGTTATTGTAAAATAAACAAATTCAACTAATAATAAAGAATATTATTAATAATTAGATTTAATAAGTACTAAAAGTACCTAATTTATTTTTTTTTCCCTTGATTATTTTACTAATCTTTTTAATATTATGATTTTGTTAATGGAGATAAAAATGTTTAGTGTTAGTTTAAAAAATACCATTATAATTATTATAATTATCTTTTTATTTTCTATTAAAATTATTTTATAACTCATACTTTCAAAATTCTGATTAGACGGTTTATGCAACGTCAACTTTCATAAGTGGATGGATATTTAAAAGCCGGTAAAACACCGGGTTAGAATATTTGTCGTTGATATATTTGGTAAAGAGTTCTATAAAAATATATAGATTTCATGCACACGTGAATGAGTGAATAAAATATTTGTATTCACATATATTTAGAGCTGGAGATAAGGTAGGGCAAGGACGGCTAGATCCTATGGGTCCATACCTCCAAGAGGGCCCATCATCTCAGCCATTTATACAAAATCATTTTATAATCTCATTCGCCATAGCTTAGATGCAAATTTAAGTATTTTTATTTACTAAAGTATGTAAAAGTAAGTATGTGCAAGTACCATGCTTATCTTGGCCAAACAAGTATAAGTGAAGGTTAGGTTAGGTTAGGTAAAAACCAAAAAGTAATAAAATAATTTTATACGTGTTACAAAATTCAATTATGACTAAAGCCGGTATTTGAACTCTACTGTTTTAAAATTTCTATCGGTAATGGTTCAACAACATTTGACTTTTGTTCGAAATTGTTTTAAAATACTTTTTACATGACCAATGTGACTCATTTGACCCTTTGACTCGCTCATTTAGATTTTGTGCGAAACGAAGAATATGTTAGTTGTACTATGAATTATTTTCTTTTATCCCTGTATCTACACAATTTTGATCAGATGATTATGATTTTGATGATTCTCAGATCATCAAAATTATAAGGCATTTCTGATAGAAGATATAATTTTGTTATTACTCTTAGAGTAATTTCACAAATATTTCAATATTTTTCTTTGCAACTGCAATAACTTATGAAAAATGACAAAATAATACAAACATTTGTGGATATTTTGTTTTAGAATTAATTTACTCCATTGTGGCTCAAAAAATTATAACTGTAGTATGATCATAAATGTTAACTTAAAGCTTATATTACAGTTCGCTCATTATATATACGAGTAGTATAATTTTCAAAGTATTTTTGATTTTTCTTGATCTATTTATAAATATTTGAACACTTTATTTATATAAATTAGTTTTTATTTTTCGTAAAACGTTGATAGAATTTGTTTGGATTGACAAAAAGTATTGAAAATCGAATTAAAAGTTCCTCATACTTACATATATCTCATTGGTTAAATAAAACATTTATATTTAAAAAAAAAAAATATGTACATTTTAATATTGAATTTTGAGAAAATGATAAGAGATATGAAAATCTATATTTTTGTTGTTTTTACATTACGTAATTGACTAAAATGTTGATTTGTTGATTTTATTATACCAAAATGGAAAAAATTGGAAGTGTATTATCTTTGTGTTATTATTTTTGCACATTATCATGCTCGGCTCAAATATTTAATCACATATAGGCAAACACAATTTTAACCGTCTCTTATACGCAAATTCTACATCAATATATATTTTATTTTTTTTTGTATAAGAAATCCTAAAATAGACTTAATTCTGTGTTCATTATATTTATTTGTGTAAAGTTTTATCTATTAATTAAATTAATACATTTGTAGACAAGTAAACCATTACAAATTTGAATAAAACAAAACAATTTATGGATTATTATTTTTCATTACACATAATTTGATATGAGTAAGTATTAGGAATTGTAATTTATTTTTGTAATTTAAGAATTTTTATATAATTTTTTAAAAACTATATACTGTATAAAAATATTAAATGTCTCCATAGGCGTGGGCCTATGTCGCCTACCTCTTGAGCCTGCACATAGTTATTCATATATTTTTTTAATTTTCGTTATTACTGAAATTCCATTTTTTATAATTAATTTATATAGTACCATAGCAATATTTATTTATTTATTATGCCAATACAGGCGATTTTAATATTTTAATTTTGCAAAAAGTTGTTATTGAATTATAATTATTCCATAATTCTGAGATAAAATAAATTATTTTGTAATAATAAAGAATTTCGTTGTAATATTCAAATTCAAAACCATTTTTTATTTATAAATTGAATATGATTACTTATGCAATATTGTTTCTGGTTTTATTTTCAAATTATTTTTTATAACTTCATCTTTACAAATTAATCAAATGTATAATACAAGTATCTTAAATTTATGGGGATTTTTTAAAATCTGAATTTAAATATTTCTGAAATTAAAACAATTTTATATCAATATTTTAACTCTAAAATACATTAATACGTGAATATAACTCTACTCGAAAAATGATTAACCGTGAATACGCATTTTTACAATATACGGTTTAATATAAAAAATGTTGATTTTACATGGGTATGTGAATGGATGTACACATTAAATCGAAAGCTCTAATTTTTAGTAATTTGTACAAACTTTAGAGCATTAATAAATCATTGTAAATGTATTTAATAAATTATTTTTTATTGTGAAAAGGTACCACTCTTAGACATACATCTATTAAGGTAAACCTAAACTCAGATTAAATAATTATTTGATGCAACATGCATTATTCTTAGTATTAATTAAATATCGATGCAGTCTAGAACAATATATATCGAATTCGATAGATCGAAGGTATAATTATTTATACATTATGAACTTAAAAATAACTTTTAATCAACTCCATTCGAATTTTCGTTACTGATAAAACATTACTATTTAGCCATTGTAAACCTATTCGAATAGATCTGATAAATTTTTCATCGTTTCACTTTCAGTTAAATTATCAAATTGATAATAAAACGTATCTATGAATATTTTAAATGTTTAATAATATTTAATACATATTATTAATAATGGCTCTATTTGAATCGGTATTTTGGGTTTGAAGATCGGCAATCGTCAAAATTACTACACGACATGAAATTCATGAACTATATCTCCTTTTTGTATAAACACAAATATTATGAAAGTTAGGTGGTTTTAAAATCATTTATTTATACACGCATAATGTTTAAATTATTATTTAATTTATACATATGAAAACATTTTCACTAAGTAGATGTATAATATAAAAGTTCTATGGATTTTGTCTATAAAAAATGGTAAAAAAAAATTAATCAAAAAATTAAGACATTAATATGAGACCAAGCAATTTAAAATATTAATTTATGGGACATATTTAATTAATTTTTTGTTATTCTGATATATAATAATATTTACATAATAATAATACCATATATTAAAAATGCAGTACAATATCCAATTTAGTTATTAAGAAATATTATGTCAAAAAAAAAAAATTATAACTTAAATATGAATGATCTCTACTGCCACAATATGGTATTACCTATTTATTAAAAATGTAGAACTTTGTTAAAGAGAAATACTTATTATACAATATGTTGACCATTTACCATTTAGTAATGTTAGACTAAGAGGTTTTAAAATTACTTTATTTTCGATTTATTATTATTAATAATTAAGTTTATCTTTTTAATTCATGAATCGAATAAGAATAAGATAAGATAATAAGATTTGATTATGATAAGATATTATGAAAATAATAAGATAATAAGATAATAATTAACATAAAAAAGTTATAATTGAGCAAATTAAAATGTATTCTTTATTTATACTTTTTTCCCATGATTTTATTAAATTCTTAATTATATCAAATTTTATTATGAACGTATTAAGTCGGTAGAAGCTGTAACTGGACACTCTATCATTTGATATACTTTATGTTATATTTTATACAGATTACGACATCTATGTGCGTTGTTGGTTATTTATCTAGTCTTTTGCATAAATAATAATTTTAACTTTTAATAATTTTAACTTTTTGATGAAATATTTACAAATTTAATATTATTTACGTAGGAAAATTACTAACTAATTTTAAATTGTATTATTATACTTAATCCCTATTCAAATATTACACAATTTTATGTTATTTTTTTAAATTAAATTTTCATAGTTATTTTGAAATACATATAATTTATGTGTTTACTATAAATTACGTATATTCAGCTAGCTGTCGCCCGTCATATGATTTCTGAATTCTGATTTTGGTATTAGTTAATTCTGTACGTACAGAAATAAACGGCCCTTTGTAGGATTCAACAAATTACAATGACTTATATATTACGTTTATGTAAACATATTATTATTATATAACGTACATGTTTCAGAGATATTTTTGCTGTTGTTTTTACTTAATTGTATTGGTCGCGGTAGTGTAGAGATAAATTGATTTAAGTTAACGATTTTAACAACACAGTCGTTTTAACTTGATCTGTGTGTTCTTTTCTGTCACACAATATAGTATTATACTTTACCATACATGATATAAAATAATAGTGTAGCTAAATTACATAAGACAAACAGATGATTCTTGAAAAATATATGCATATGGGATAGAGAAAAAAAAATATTTAAAGTACTTTATTTGAATGTATTTGTAAAATATTATGATAATCGAAATCTTACTTTAGAATCGCTAGAACAGTTAGTTTTACAATTTTATAAATGTTGTATAAATTGTCAATAATTTCGGAAGAAATACATTTTTTAATGATTCATGGTATTTTAACGTTATTGCTTATAATTCTTATGTTCATTGATTAAATAAATATTAAATTAATAATGATATTATAATTACTGTATGATTATATAATTTAAATTATGATTGTTTACTTTTAGAATTGTATTATAATTTATTAAACAGTAAGAGAGCTCTCACATACCTACAAAGTATATTTGTTAATTGCGTTGAATCATGTATTTGTAAACACTACAGAAAATATAATTGACCAGAAAAAATTGTATTTTTCTTTTTTTTTTTTTTTTATTGATTTCTTTACAATTTATTACAAATAACATATAAAGTAATTATAATATAAGGATAAAGAATATATCTACTCCTATAATCCTAGGGTTGTGGTGGAGCAGAGTGTTATCAAGCGATCGTAAAATAAAATTAAAATTGAAAAAATAAATAAAATTATATACAATTAACAAGAAATCTAAGAAGATAAACTAAATACTTAAGAAATTAAAAATATTTAAAAATATTCAATAACATACATTAACTGCGGATTTTACTGAGAAATGTTTATTTCAAAAAACAGTCATTTATCTGTATATATAAAACAGTAAGCTGATTGACTGCTATCAACGCACAGCTCAAATCATTGGACGGATCTGGCTGAAATTTGGCATACAGCTGGCAGGCATAATAGCATAATAGCTATTATGATGTAGACGTGTGCTAAGAAAGAATTTTTCGAAATTTTGAATTTAAAGGGTTGAAATCGGTTTAATATTTTTTGACCAGGTCGATTACTGCGCTATTGAAAATGAATTATATTAAATAAAACTATTAATAAATTATTAAAAAACTATTAATTTAATTTTTGGTAGTAAATGACGAGTATTGCATAAATATTAAACAAAAAGATCCCGCAACAGGTGCCAAAACAAATAAGAATGTTAGTTCAAAAAATTATTATGCATATCGGTTGATGATTAGACGCGATCAGGACTAAGTTATTTTACGATGCATAAGCTTTGTCAACAATTCATGGTCGAAATATATATAAAGATAGATAGCGAACGATTTCGATACTTCGATTTCGATTCAATCAAAAAAAGGTGCGTGCAAAAGATTTTCAAAACAATTGTTAGATATTGGAGATGGGAAAGTTACTACAGATGAAACGGGATGTAGAAAATTACCGAACGATTTCTGCACAATCATTTATTCGCAAGATGCTCTCATTGACCAGATATGTCCCAGTGTACACAGACAATACACAAATCATGAGTGGCTGGCAGAAAGAGCAATTTTAGTAGCAAAAAATGTGGAGGTCAACGAATTGAATCTCAAGATACAAAATTTGTTACCAGAAAACTTGGTGTCATACAAATCTAAATACAGTTTGCGATGCTACTGAAGTTGTAAATTATCCAACAGAGTTTTTAAACTCATTGGATTTACTAGGCATGCCACCGCATAATTTACAATTGATCATTACAATTTACCATCGATAAAATACCTCCTTAAGAGTCATTTAAAGTTGTAATACATGCAGATAAAAAACCACCAGAAGAACATAGAGGCAGGTATAATGCACCAACGGCAAATGAAGTTGCTTTAGTTTTAATAGATCAGCAGTTTGATCGAAGAGACATCATCCTCGAAAACCGAAGTAACTCACTTCACCGTATCAGTGAGATACATCGAGCATACGACGCACTGCAGTATCCTTTAATGTTTTGTTGGGGGGATGATGGGTATGCAATCAATATACCACAACGCGATCCAAAAACCAAGTTACCGCTTAAAAAAACTGTCTCTGCATCAAGTTTTTACTCATATAGAATAATGGTCGGAAAAGGGGAAGACAACTATTTAGTTAATTATCGTTCTCTTTTCAGTCAATATTTGGTAGATGAATACGCCAAAATTGAAACTGAAAGACTAAATTACATCAAAAACAACCAAGCCAAATTGCGTGCAGATAGTTATATTCATTTAAAAGATGCGATTGGACGACGAGACATAGAAGCTAATCAGTTAGGCCAAATGGTTATACTCTTGTCAACTTTTACTGGTGGGCCAAGGTACATGCACGAAAGAACACAAGATGCTATGACCTACGTTAGACATTACGGTCGTCCTGACCTTTTTATTACTTTTACATGTAATCCTCGCTGGGACGAGAAAAGAGCTCTTACTTCCCGGTCAAAGATCATATGATCGACATGATATAATTGCAAGAGTGTTTCGGTTAAAAGTCAAAAAGACCATGAACTTATTGACAAAAGGTAAAATATTCGGAGAAGTGAGATGCTACATGTATTCAACAGAATACCAAACTGTAGAGAGGTTCAGGTAGTTGTAAGCTATAACTTATCGAATAGGTTATGATAATAATCATTATCTTAAAAACTAAATTAATATGTATAAAATACTATTTCAAAAATCTTAATTAATTTAAATTTCAATAGATTTAACAAAATTTAATCTTGGCACGTTACATACATTTATATACTTAAACCCGGCAACGACGGGTAATTCAGCTAGTAGACTAATATTTTTATCGTTCAAAAAATCATGATGAATATTTTTTTTTTTGTTATTGGTAACTGATTTAAGTAGGTTGAACCTAAATATTCTACGAAAGATTTCCCAAAAGATTTTTTTATGTTTATCACAGATAAGTTATAAGCCTTATGTTTTCTGGATTTAGATACATCAACTATTGGTTTAGTTTCTTATATATTTTTTAATTGTAAATAGTAGGGTGTTTTTCTTATATAATTATTTTACCGGAAGAACACATAAAAGATTATAATTTAGTTTTGTTGAACCTTCTTAGGATGTTTTATTTAAAATTATTCTAATTACGCTATTTTGATTGACTTCTAATGGTTTTAAAGCATTTTCTTTCACTCCTCCTCATCAATAGCCCGTATTGAAAAATTGATTGATAGAAGGCAAAATAAATCATACGTATCATTTGAACTGGTAACAGAACTCTGAGTCTTATAAACTGATATATAGTAGAACAGAGTTTACTTACTAGATTGCAAATACGCAAGTTTCATCTTAAATTTTCATCAAATATAACACCCAAATAACGAATTCTCGATATTTGATTGATTTATTTACAGTTTATATTATTAAATATCAAAAGATTATTACAGTTATGAATCATCAAAGGAGAGTCGATATTCGTACTTTTATTTATCGAGAACTTCAGAAAAATAGATATATCCACATTCAATGATAAACTTCTCTCATTTATACAATATATATTGAGTTTAATCCTCTAGTAGCTTTATGATAAACCTCATTCCAAGAAGGATCCGAAAATAGCATACAAATGTCATCAGCGTAAGTAACTATTTTACCATCTATTTGTACGTTACATAAATCATTTATACCGAGTATGAACAATATTGTGCCTAAAATACTTTCCTGCGAACACCATATTTTATATTATTGCTATCACTTAGGACATTATTTAATTTTACTTGTTGAAGTCTATCGGAGAGGTAGCTTTGAAACCAAAGTAAACTTCGTTTGTTTATTCCAAAAGTAGGTAGGATCTGAAACAGTATATCATGGTTTATAGTGGCAAAAGCTTTCGCAAGGTCTTGGAATATAGCATTCGTTTTTTCTCCACTATCTTATGAGTGATACAGAAATTGTGTAACTTGATGTAAAGTATTTTCAGTGATTAGCCCTTGTCTAAAACCAAACTGACTTTTAGATAATAAATTATTATTTTCTAGATATGTAATAAGTCTTATTTTGATAATTTTTCAAATATTTTTGAAAAGTTAGTTAACAAAAATATTGGTATATAGCTTGACATATATTTACGATCACCTCCCTTGAATAATGGTTTGGTTATTGCGATTTTGAAGTCATCTAGGAAAATGCTTTTCTTTATACCTAAATTATAAATAAATATCAATGGGGTGATAATTAATTCAGAAATATTTGTTAAAATTTTTACCGTTACCCTATCATACCCTGCAGCTGTGTCATTTTATATAATTTCGTATAATTGTTCGTACTTCTAGGAGAAATACGTTTGGGCGCATTTACACAAAACAGAAAACTTTAGGGCGTAAATTTATAAAACGTTTGGGTGTAATATTTCCTTTTATATTAGTACGTTTGGGCGCATTTATTTTTTTGCATAAATTAACATATTGTACTAAATCTGAACTTATTAGCGTTACCCAGAAAACACCGCGAGTAGGTTGTCTCAATAATTTTCCAACAATATTTTGAGATTTTTTTTTATTTATACTAATTTAATTTTTGTTCATTATTAGTTAATTATTTATTAATATTTATACTGTATTTTAATCTTTTTATGTATTAAATTTTATGTAATTAATTAATTTTTTTTCCTGTAAAACGTGGACCTAATTTTTTTATGTAATTCAATATATTTTTTCAACTTTATAAGTTTCCCAACATTTTTGTACAAATTTTTGTTTTTCTTCAGTTTTTTTTTTTTTTTAATTTATTAGTAATTTTTTATTATGCTGTTCGTTTTGAAATTGATCTCTGTTTGAATTTCAATCAATGCGTTTATAAAATTTTGATGATTTGGATATTGCATATAAAATTGTTTGTTATAATCTGAATGGAAATATTCCGGTTCATTAGTCGTTCTTGTTTTATGTTGTTGGCTCTTCAGCCCAAATAAATGATGGAAATTGTGAATCTTCAGATATATAATTGTTAAGTATATAATAAGTAAAGTCTGTTACATCAGGTAGTGCTATAAACATAAGCTCAACAAAACTAAATTCAACTTTATCAGACGTTAAAAATCTCAAGCCAAAAGAATGTTGAAGTTAAACCTTAGTATCTGTATCCTCGGTATAATGTTTCAACAAATGTTTGCAAATTTGTGTTGTACGAAACCAAATCGATTATACAAGACTTTCAATTACTAGTTACAGTATTGTGCCCAAACGTGTTAACAATTTCCAGGTAAATTTCCTATATTGCGCCCAAACGGATTATCCCCGTATTTCTGACACGTCAATTTCTTTTAAGAAAATATTATCAAATGAAAAAAAAACATGTCTTACTATGAGTTATTTGTACTTTTGAAACTTCATTAAAATTTCTTGCTAGTTTTTCAGTAACATTAACAAAAACTTTATTAAAATGATTAGCAACCTATTTAGTATTACCTTGGACATTTAATAAGTGGTTGTTAAAATGTATTATTATCAAATAAAATCAATTGAATCTTTATTTTTTGAATTTGTACTTGTTAACTCATTAACCAATTTCCAAGTCCATTTTGGATTATAACATACACTAGTTAATTTTCCAGAATAATAATTTATTTTAGCAAGCTTAATTAATTTTGTAAAATTATTTTTGTACTTTTTATAATATGAATTTAATTCGACGTTATTTGGAATTTTTTTATATTCAAAGAGAGTTATTGTTTATGACGAACAGAGTTTAACAAACCTTTGGTCAACCAATTTTTAATTTTTTTATTTTTAGAATTTACATATTTAGTAGAAGAAGATTCATTTACAGCATTTATAATTGATTTTTGAGAATTAAAAAGACAAATATTAACCGAATTAGAATTAAAAATATTTTTCCGTTTTTCTTTTGATAGATTGAATCTAAATTTATCATAGTAAGTAACTTTAAGAACATTTTTAGTAATTATAGGTTTTATAGTAATGGGAATTGTAACTACAATGGAACAGTGATCCGTGATTTCAGATTGCAAAACATCTGCCTTTGTATTTTTGAATGAAGTGTTATTATTATCTATAATGAAAACATGGTCTAAACATGAGTGTTGTTGACCTTGAGGTAATCTGTTATATACATTTATGAAAGAAGTAGAACCGAGTAATGATAAAACGTCCAGATAACCATGATTGTTTGTTTGTGTACCAATAATAATAATATTTATATCACCAATAATTTTTAATTACTCTAATTATTAGAGTAATTATACCTGAATTTAAATTTAATCTATTAAAAACATCTCTTAATGAGTTAATGAAACTTGTATAATCCGAGGAAGGGGATCTATATATACATAATATAATTAATGGCACATTATTAAAATTAAAAGAAAGCTTTACAATATTATAATCTAACAAATTGTAGTCAAAGAAATCCACAGTTAGATGTTGTTTTACAAAGAGGATTAAGCCATCATTTTGGTTCCTTTTTAGGTTGGAAAACTTTAATTTATAACGAGGCAACTCATAAATACAAGACAAAGGATCGTGCCACGTTTCTGTTAAAATTATTATATCTATTTTATAACTATTAGCATAATTTTCTAAAAATAAGAGAAAATCATCAAAGTGTGCATTTATACTTCTGATCTTACAGCATATAATATTTATAAAACATTTAGATTTACCATTAAAACAGTTGTCATATTCCGAAAAAGAATAAAAATAATTTGTTCTAAATTTATGAATTCCATTAAAATCATTATACTTAGCCACGAGTAAAAATTAAATACATATCCATTGATATTTTGTTGTATTAAGAAGATTATCTATAATAAAAATAAAGATGATTCATTTTTAATGAGAACTGCTTTATGATTTTTGTTTTTCTTAATAAATCATTTTATGTATTTAAAATTGGCCTCCCTAGCGAAAGATTTTCTTTTAAAGATCAGATTCCTATTATACAGAGTTAGAAAATTATTTACGTATATTGGCTCGTTTCCCCATTTATCATGAAATATGATTCCTCTTGATTTTTGTTTTTTGAACAGGATATGATATTAGTACTGCTTTGTGGTGTGTTTACTTCTACTACTAATTTCCTTGATTTTTTTGAGCCACTTAATTGAATACGAACATTTTTTTTTACCAACGATTCTTCATTAAATTTAGCTAAAATTAATATTGCTGTGTCAGCGCAGACTTCATCTTGAATCTCAAGAATACCGATGATCTCAATAAAGTTATCCAAGGCGTTTTGTTTCAAGATATTAATACAATATTCCAAAAAAGTGATTTCATTATTGAAGTTTATATTTTCATTTTTTAGCTCTCGATTTCTTCTCTTATTTGTTTCATTTCCGATAATATTTCCTTCAGTTGTTCCCCAAAACTGTCAAATTTATCACTCATGAAATTTACCGATTCCATTAGATTTATATAGTTATCATCTGTAGAGATGTTTTTCTTTTATTGTAATGTTTTAATCTATGGTGAAGACTTCTTTTTGTCCATAGACTTTCACATAAAGCAGGTTCATTTCGATTTTGCAAAAAATGAATTGTTTAATTAACTGTCTCTTTTGAACCCACACACATAAAATGAAAAATCGCATTACCTGACGTACATTCTATAGAGTCTTCTTCAAAAATATCGTCGTTACACGATTTACATAACATCGTGAATAATATTTTATATATAATCAATACATTTAATTAGAGAGCATGTAAAAAGTTTACACTATGTAAAAGAGAAGATAAGCGAATATTCAGAAAATTATAATATACGTGTGCACACTTCGAAAGTCGAATGATAACTGCATTTAATATAATGCTTAATGTTAGCATGAAAATTAAAATAGCGTCAGTAGACATTTATTAGCTTACATCATAATTCTTCTTCTTTTCGTATTCAACCTTACGGTTTATTTTTGAAGTCGGATATGTCCACTCCATTCCAGGGACGGGTTTTATCACTCACCAAGGTAGGGACCAATGGAGGTTCAAGAATTTAATTAGTTGTTTTTTCAATTTATATAAAATTTTGAATTACAGAATATGTTTGTGAAATATTCCTACTATATAGCCCACTACTTACAATTAGAAAAAAAGCTGTTAGTTTTTGAAAATAAAATACTCAGAAAAATTTGTGGTCTAGTAGTTGATAGTGAGCTAAACGGACGGCGCAGATGAAAAAGTATAACCTAACCTAACCTAACCTAACCTATAAAGCCCACTAGTATACAATTAGAAAAAAGCTGTTAGTCTTAGAAAATAAAATACTTAAAAAGATTTATGGTCCAGTATTTGATAGTGAGCTAAACAGATGGAGCAGAAGAAAAAATATTGAACTGAGAGAAATCTATGAAGTTTCATTTTTAACAAGCTAAACTAAGTGTCAAAGACTTAAATGGTTTGGTCAAGCTATGCGGAAAACAGAAACCACTAGTACGAGGGCAGGAATCGAGTGGCAACCGATGGAGAAAAAACCAAGAGGAAGGCCTAGAAAGCGATGGATGGATGGAATAAGGAAAGACTTGCGTATGTAATTTTGGATCTTATATTCATGATGCATCTGCTGTATTGATTAATTAATCCTTCTAGGTATTTTGATTGTTCCACTTGTCTAAGAAATTGATTTTTTGCTTGGATGATTCTACGATATTTATACGATTTTGATGTAATATTTAGCACATTATAAAAATAGTTGTTCGCCAGCTGATAATCAAATTATATTTTTGGAAACATGTCACCAAATGTTCTAGTATTTTTCTAAATTGTACTCATTATTGACTATGAATGCAACAACGTCAACAAATTTAAAAAGGGTATAATTTCTCCATCAACTTTTATATCTTTTATATAATAAAATATATCAAATTCAATATTTTACAATATATGAAATTTTGAAATATTAAAACAAAGTTTATTATTATAATATTTACCTTCTTTGACTAAACATATTTGTTCACAAATTATTTAGGTAGTATATCAATTATATCTTACAAGATTAGTTGTTACTAATACTTCTTTCAGTGTAAAAATAAATTAATTTTACATATTAAATGTTATCATATTTAAATATATTATAGTCATATATATATGACTTGTTTGCATTAGTATTTTAGTGCATAATATAATATAATATATATATATACAATTTAGTAGGTGTGACATAACCTAGGTATGGAACATTAAAATAATAATTGTTTATCAATAATTGTTAATCCAATTCGTCATTTTTTCTTTTATTCGGCTTAATTGATACTAAAAACAAAATAATATTATTATGTTTTTAGTATCAATGAAACCGAGTAAAAGAAAAAAATGACGATTTGTATTTACTTTGATATATATTTTTTTCTATAAGCATCACATATTTTGCTTAATAATAATGCACTAGAGTCTTATATAACATCTCATTAGATACAAATTGGAGTACTCCTTACTTTTATGAGATAACCATTTTTCAGCAGTTTCCCATTTCATCAGAATTAATGCAAAATATCGTTTATATATTTAAGTGTACTATACATTTTTTTTATTTTTTGATAAAATAATCGTAACTAATTTTAAATTTTACGGCTTGACATTTTAAAACAAGACTATATCCATTTTTATGTTCTTTGAATAAAACATAATATAGTGAGAACTATTATTTCTATAAATATTGAGTATTTGTATACACCATGAGTATAAAATAATAAAATAAGCTATTTATTTAAATGGTTTTCTAAGACTATGGGATAAACTTTGCTTTTACAATTTGAAATATTGTTTTTTGTGACTATTAATCAGTAACCCTATTTCACCTGACAGCTCAGATAGCTAAGAACTTATTGGGTTTAAAAAGTTTTTTATTTTCAAACTTTTTTTTGGTATTATGTGGGCTTCAAACATTAATATGCAAAGTACTCGTAATTTTTTAGGATTTCATTAAATTATTATTTTCAATAAACTAATACAGAATGCTATAGTTTAAGGAATAATTCCAATAAATATTATAATACTATTAAAATGATTAAAATGCATTAAATTATTTGAAAACTTATTTTAAGTTTGGTTATATTAGTTACGTTTTAAAAATTTAACTTTCACAAGTATACATTTTTTAAAAAAATTGTACAATGATTAATGTATGTTCACTACGTTATATGATAGGTTTTAAATTCATTTGAAAAATTTTGCTAATTACTCTTCTCCATTAAAAATTTAAATACTAAAATCTATGCTTTAGCAAATTAGTTTTAAAAACGATTAATCTTTCGAAACATTTTACAGGTTGTACATCGCTGAATATAGAGATAAATAAATTATAAAATTCATATTTATTTAATATGATATGCTTTGTTTTTCATGTTTACTAAGAAGATATTTCATTTCATTATTATCTTTCATATTACTCTGATATAATATTTATACACACCAATAATAAATTGACAGTAATAACAAGTAATAAAAATATTAATTTACATGTATCATAATTTTAATTTATATAATATATTAGTATTTTTTCAAGGATTGTTATTATTTATAATTTCATTTTTCTGAATTTAAAGCTATATTAGAGTCTAAATGATTATTTCTATACAATTCAATTATAATACTTTTTATTTTTATTGAATTTAATATGGACATGTTTTAATAGATAGATAATGTTGGTAAACAAATTGAAAAGTTTTTATATTTGATTAATAAATATGAATATTCATATTTATTCAAACTTTAAATAAAAAATATAAGTTTGTATTTTATTTTAAAAACAATTTAAATAACTATTTAAAGGGTCATTAATACATATATTTTAAATACTTAAAAACGATAAATATAATTTTACACAAATACTTTACAAAACTGAATTAGCTTAGTAAATATATATTTATTTGCTTGTAACAAAAGATAAGATATGCATACGTGTCATTAAACATACATAACGTTAAAAAGGTAGAATGAATATTTTTTGTAAATTAATTAGAATTATGTAATAAAACGAATACATAATTAATTTAGAAAAAAATTAATTCATGATAACTGCTTATCACAACTGTATTAATAAATATCATTATAAAATCCCTATTGGATATACTTTATTAAATAATTTATTAAATATTTATTGAATTTAATTAAACTCTCAAATTACGATGTATTCAAATATTTGCCGTAAATGAAATATTGGTATTAGTATTTTTTTTTTTTTTTAATTGTAAAATTCTATAATAGTGTTATTAAATAAATTTGTTTTATAATATTTTTTATAGTTGATATATCATTATGCAAATTACTTGTTTGAGTGAAATAGTCTAATCGTTAAGTATACACATCTTTACTGGAAGGAAACTCATGGTTCTATGTACACTTATTTAAAGTTATGTAGTATATATTTATGGTTCAAAATAATATAATTATAATCGAATTAAATCATAGTTCATTAAATATTTTATATATCACCCATAGGATATCATAGGATTTATTCAGATGGTATATATATATATATATATATGGTATATAATGTATTAAAATCAGTTTTAATTGAATTATACATATAGGGGTTGAATATACCATGGTGATATATAACATGTTAACTGAGAAGTTAGAACATTTTGAATTAGTAGATACAAAAAGCAAACAAAATAGTGTTCAATGAAAATTAATTGTGTAATGTATAGTCTATAATATTATACTATGATCGCAATAACATTGTTATAATTTTATGTTGTCAAAAGTTACGTGTTTTTAGCTATAAATATTATTAAATTATTCTGTTATTCCAAATATTGTTGATACCGTGAATGAATTAATAATAAAATAACTTCATGATTTATAATTAAGTAATAATACCTTTCATTGTAATTTTTTTTATTATTACTGTAAATACATTTTCATATGATAAAATATGACTTTATCAGCTATGAAGTAACATATTTTCACCACTTTGTACTAGCATTGTTCCATTATTATATTTATATAAAAATAAATTATCAAATATACATCCATGGAGCTTAATATTTTGAAGGTTACAATTATATACAAGCAGGTAATTTAGAATAAATTTTATTTTTCTATATTTGGTTGTATATGTAAATATTATATTTTCACAACATACTTAAATTTAACTTTTTAATCAAATAAAATAGATAATGACTGCTTCAAAATTGAATGTAAATGGATTTTTTTCATTATACTTGTAATCTAGTACGAATTGTTTTCAAACACGTAAATAAGTATTGAAGAGCTAGTTTTAATCAAAAAAAAAATTTAAAACATTTGTTGAAAGAAACAATCTTTATGAATTATAGTAGTGCTTATTATACACATTCACAATGTATAAATTCACCCTTGCTTCGAAAAAGATTGTATGCATTGTATTTTATCACTAGAATAAAAATGTATCTACCATTATTAGTTATAGTAAGATATTATTGTTACTTACAATTGCCAATTACATTATGAAAATACCGTTCGTTTAGCTTATAAATACGTGTGCATGCATTATAGATGTTATTTTTAGTGAAATTTACACTCCATTTATAAATATTTGTATATATGTATATATATATATATATATATATATAAAAGCCATTTAGAATTTTCAATTTCTATTTCATCATTTCCAAGCTTTTTATAATCTACCTGCTACAATGTTATGTGCGTTATTCAATAGTTGCACGTTTCAATGGTTCTAATGACAAATTACATCCAGACGAATACCCTACAGGCCGTTAGCTTGTAAATGACGGGGAAACTTTTGGAGTTTTATTTTTTGAAATGTAAGTGAAAAATAAATACTGTACTCAGTGTGAGAAAGTAGGGGCTTTTGCAAAATCCGCTGGAAGAGAAGTGCCCATTTATATCGGAGACAATAACTATAAAACACTGACAGTATTTATTTATTTTAAAATGAAAAAAAAACACAACATCCGACTTCATGAGATAAGAAATAACAAATTTGAAGTTTACGTATAGTAAAATTTAGGCGCATTTTCTTGGTTGTAGAACGGTTTCTTACTTATTCCAAACACGGGCGAAAAGTATGAGATTTTTACGTGGTTTCATTACGGTCAAAAAATAACCATTAGAATATGTAAATGTAATCTTCTGATTTAAAAAAAAGATTCGTATTGTTGTGTCCAATTTAAATTACAAAAAAAAAGTTAAACTGCAAATATTGGTTGAAATGAATACTTGATAAACATAAATTGTACTTAATGTTAAACATTATAATTAAAAAATCAATTATTTATAGATTTTATTGAATATTAGTATTTTATGATTAACTTCAATAACTTATTTCGATTTTAAATCCAGGATAAATTAAAAATTGAATCTAAAATAGACAAAAAAATTTACTATTTTATTCATGAGCAAATAATAATGGTTGTATGATATATTTTTCTACCATCATCATAAATCATGTATTGCGCAGAGTTCTCACAAAAATTATTTTTTAAAATAACTTCTTATTCGTTAACACTTACTCGCAATGCTAGTTTTCATATGTTTCATACCCAGAAAAACAGTTAAATTAAATTTTATGCAATTGTAATGATGAATGAGAATATCTTAAATGCGAGTTTTGAACAAGATCATTACTCATTTTCCCTTCTAGCATCTATCGCAAAGTTTCTTATGTTATATTTGTCACATTTATATGATTTAACTCGCTTTTATATTTTCTGTTTAACTATGAATATCATACGATATTATGTAATATATGTGGATATACCTTTTTGTACTGATGCGCAATAATATATTTTCAATTAACAATAAATATATGTTGACATTCTATCGTCATATTTTAAAACAAATGATATCGATAACAAATAATGTATATATGATTATTTAAACAGGGACAGATATTTCAACACACAACTGCCTATGCTGGTAAATTTTGTAGTGCTTTATTAAAATACATCAATCGATAAAAATCAAAAAAAAAAAAAAAAAAAAAAAAAAATAGAAAATTCTTCACTTAACATTTATGGTGGTTTATAAAAATTATCATTGTACATTTTTGTTATAATTTGGTGCATACCCATATAAATATATATATATATAGTTATTATAATAATTTATTATTTTTAAATAGTGGATAAAGAATAGAAAATGAACGAGTAGAGAAGAGCCTTCGTATGATATAGAAAGATTTGATAAGAAAAAAAATGAAGTGATTTAAGTGGAGGATCGTATTGGAAGGTTCAAGCATCTGACAAAAATGTCTGTAGAGATAGGTGTTTGACGAGATAGTCCTAGTGGCCGTACATCCAAAAAAAAAGAAGAAAAATGGTAGATTAGTTAAAAAAAGTGAACTATTCATTAAATGCATATGTATATTATTGTAATATTTTTCATCGAACTCATTATAGATAAATGAGCACATTTTAAAAATCAAAATTTAAAAAAAAAGTTTTAACTAATGTTTTGAACAATACAATATAGTTTTTCTAAAGAAATTTTATTGGTAATTTGCACTGAAACATATCTCGGAAAAAAAAAGTAATACATATTATTATCTTGATTTTTATTATATTGTGTATTTTTAATTTATGTAACGCTGCTTTATATAAATAATATACAGTGATATTCGTATTTATTGAATTCAACGAATACATAATTTTACATTAATAACTGATCCAATCATAATTTAGTACAACTAGATTTAACTATATATTATTATACATTTTGTATTTTTTGGTTCTCTTTTGTAAATATAAAATCTATAAAATATTGAATTCGTTGTGAAAAATGTGGAAAAATAAAAGATGACTTAATTGTATTTATTTGTATCGAATATAGATTTATTTTTGATGCCTATAACTGCCAGGAAAATTATTTTTTCTATTTTTTTTTTCATCCGATATATCAAATTACTAAATTTACCTAAAAATCAGTTTTTAGGGCTATTAGTTTAGGGAAATCGAAGGAATTCAATGGCTTTAAACTTTTTTTGGACAAAACAGATCATTTTGGAAAAAAAAAATAGTCCAGTAATGTGTGATTCTGTTGATCTCAAATATAGCAATATTTATAAATAAATATTTGAAATAAATTGTTTCTAAATAGCATCAAATGTTTAATAAATATATATATATATGATAAATACAATATAAATAAAAATTTCATAGGTGTATGAATTATAAAAGAAAAAATTAATTGATTAATTAATTTTAAAGTGGTAAATAATTTATCAAGCAAATATTATCACTAAGTATATTTATTAAACATTTGATGACATTTAGAAAAAATTTATTTCAAATATCTATTATAATTTTATCACACCATAATTCATATATTAATTTTGATGAATTAATTTATATAGAGTTCATAATTGTTGTTTAATGTAAATTTCTACAAATATTTTCCATTTTAAAATTGTGTAATTAACAATAATTCATGAAAGTTAAATGAATTTTATTATCATTTTAGACTTGCTTTATTTTTAATTTAAGTATAAATTGGTGTATGCTATAATAGTACCTAGTAAAAAAATAAGTGACTTTAAATGTTCCCTAAAAGTGTTATTATATTTTAATTAGAGAGCCCTGATGGTGAATAAATATAAAAATGCCTCTAAAATTATTGGAATTAATTATTTTCTATTTAAATTATTAATGACATTAATAATAATATAATAATATAAATAATAATAATAAGTAATCTAATTATTTTCATTATTTTATGAAATATGCATGGTGATATTGAATGGAAAAAGTCGCAGGTACAAAAGTTTCAGTAGGTACTAAATATAGAGGATTTGACCTAGTAATATATTTACTATGTATGACCAATGAAAGATATAAGGAATGTGAGTATGAGAAAAAATTTAGATATTCCAAAATGTTTTTAAAAACATTCAATTGAATTGGAATGTTAAGAGTTTTTGGGATTTTGCCATTCGCCATAAACAAGGAAAAAAACTGCTAGTCCTTTAAGGTTTTGTTTCTACTTTTTTTTTTTTTTGTTTATTTCTGGGAAGAGCCAGGGTATAAGTAAAACCAAGAAAAAATCTTTTTGTTATCACTTATCCCCCCTCTATCAATCTCCATCTTTCTCTACATTTCTCTCGTTCTCTACCATACTGCCACTCTATCCATTTTCTGGTCCCTTCTTCTTCTACAATCACACACGCACCCACACACTCTATATAATTCCTACTTATGTTCATTCGTATTGTAAGCGTTTTTAAACAAATCAGTGGGTTAGATATATTACTATTTCGTAGATCAGTAAATAATAACATTACCTTATTGGATTGAAATTGTCTTCAAATATATAACGTTTGTTCACTGCTGATAGAAAGCCGTTATGTACATTTTATAAACATAGCATAATACATAATAGAATATACAGTTATTGTTTTTGTACTATTTTTCAATTGCATATTGACTCGAATGAATTCATACAATCTTGTGTTCTGTTATTTTACTAGTTTGTACTACTTGAACTATAGTGTTGATATACATTTGGAGCCCCCGGACAGTATTGTGTTTTGAGCGCAGACTGTTAAAAAGGTCAGAGTCATTTTCCTCCAGAAACGAGATACCGTTTTCCTCCACTTCCAAAAACATTTCGCTCAAAAAAAAAAAAAAAGGTTGGTTTCCATTTTCCTAAACATTATTTTTGACTAAAATTATGTCTATTATCCTCTAATACTTTAGTCAGTGTTGTAGGATCACGTTTTGCGCAAAACTGTTAAGGGGTCTCACCGCCACGACTTTTTTTTAACAAAAACTACTGTTCTAATTCCAACGCTACGTGTCGACAATTATCACGATTTTCATTCTGAAAAAAATATACGAATTATCCGTAATATGTACAAGGGAAAGATCAAGCCACATTTTCAATTTTTGTAATTTGAATTACAATAAATATTGTTGAAAATTCAAAAAAAAAAAAAAAAAAATACAGAATTTCAAACTTAAATTTAATAACTAAATACAATTTTTAAAATATGTCTCGATTGATCCTTCGTATATGTTTTGAAAAAAAAAATATATTTTTTAGAATGTAAATCAATATAATCGATGCAACGTATTGTTTGAATTAGAATCGTATGTTAGAGTGAAAAATAAACATTTTTTTTGCGATCTCAAAAAAATGTTCTGACATTTTCATGCGAGTGCGTGCGAGAGCCCTTTGTATCGTTATCACGCCGCTTCAAGATAATGTACCTATACAGTTTAATAATTAAATACGTTATTTCGTGGTATCCTATAATAATGTTAGCAAATAGTTATATTTTCATGCCCTGAAAATAATATTATACAGCGATTGTAAACTGCGCCCAAAATTCATGTAAACACAAAATCACACATGTAAACTGTGCCCGAGTTTTTATCAAGTATAAAAAAGTGATATGTAAACTGCGCCTAGGTAAAATTCCATGTAAAATACTTAATTCGTTACAGCCATATAATATGAATAATTAAAAAATAATTTAAAATTTTAAAAAGCAAAATAAATACAAATAATTACATATGTTGGATACATATTCCTCAATTGGAATTTGACCAATATTATATTTATTATTTAAATTTTCTAAGTTTTTTTGTTTTTGTTTTAGAGTTTTGAAATTTAAATGGTTCATTTATACTGTTTAGTTTAATGTATACTTCTATTTGAATTTCTTTTAACTTTTCTATGAACATGAAAATATTTGGATGAGTTGTATAAATGCTGGAATTAAAGTGAGAATGAAAAGACTCGCATGCATTTGTATAAAGTTGGCTCTAATGATGCTTGAGTCCATACTTCAGGTGAATACTGAGCTTCTTCACTTATAATTACGTCAATCAAATAATCCGCAAATCATGTCACTTTTTTGTCGTCAGGCTTTGATTTCATTAAATAATTGACAAAATACTTAAATACACTTCCTGGACTTAGAAATGGTAAACTGTAACATTGAACTAACCATCTACTAATATCACTATTTTTATTTTTATAGTCATTACTTAAACCATTTTGTTGGATATTTCTATTTCAAGACTGTGCTAAATGAAAGCGACATACATAGAGACTTTAATAAGTCAAAATTTAATATGTTAATAAGTCGGGCGCTATTTACACTATACCTTTTTAACATAAATAACAATTTGGGTGCAGTTTACATTATACCTTTTTAATATAGATAAAATTTCGGGCGCAGCTTACATACACCCCTATTATATACCTGGGCGATTGTAAAGTCTACCAGAATAAAGAAGTAATAAAAGGTCTAATGTAGACTTCACCAGTTATTTTTCCTTACCTGTAATGGGTATATGTAAACTCCGCCAGTTTTTTTTGTGTTTTGCTTGTGAATCCTTTCATAAAATATAAGAAATTAATTTTATAAGTGTCAACCGAATGTTCATATTTTTAGTAAAGTTCATACCGAATTTCAAACCCATACTATGCAGTGCAGTAGCAGAACATTTCGTTATTATTACCTTCACTGATTATGATTATTAGAGTTCGTATTTTGTAGGAATTTTCTTTTTTTCCTATTAAGCTAAAATGAAGCAATGTAAGATTTAAATTAAATTTGTTATTTTCCCTTTTATACCTATTATTTATTTTTTATTTTTATATTACAGCCTTTATGTTAGGTTCCATATATTTTTGTTGTAAAGGTGACCGAGATTCAACGACGTATATACTTTATATTCTAACAGAGAGAATGATTTTTTCTTATTAATATGACGACTAAATTTGAATACCTAAACAAAAATATTACAAATTAATTTGATATGCAAACTATTTGCTGCAATTTTTTTTTATTGTTGTACATAGAAAACATAGGTACCTAATTTCCGATAAAATATAATTCAACAAATATGGTAAACTGCGATAACGATTACGATGAACGACTATCTGGATGATGGTACGGAAAGAAACGGTACCCGCATTGACGCCATACATACTAATAATCATTTATAACTAACACATAGATCTCGAGTGGCGACAATGAGATTATAAATTGCCTAAATGTTGCTCCTTAAATAAATGCTATAGCGAGGCCCTTTAATTAAATTCTGATCACGTTCTTATCGGCTAGGGAAAAACGCTAGTTTAAGTGTCCGAAAGCACTCGCAGTTTATAACAGTCGATAACTTAATATTGTAACTTTGATTACAAATAATGAAGATACGTACATATACCATACGGGCATATACGTATATACTTATATTATTATAATGTTTATCATCATTTATCACTGATTATTATGATTACATTGAGTGAGACAGACACACAAATATACAATATACTCGTAGCAATAAGAATATATTTTTAGTAGCTTATTCTACATCGAATGGTGTCTACAGTGCATTTTAAAGTTCTGTGAATCCATCAAATATTAATTTTTAAAATGTCTGAAAAAGCGACGTTTATTGAAAGTTCTCGAGGAAAACCTTTGATAATTCGTAATAGTTAC
This sequence comes from Sipha flava, assembly GCF_003268045.1. NCBI lineage: Eukaryota > Metazoa > Arthropoda > Insecta > Hemiptera > Aphididae > Sipha > Sipha flava. The sequence continues at coordinate 949,107 of NW_020273615.1, read as the reverse complement.
AAATATTTTTTAGCGTCTATGTTAAAATCAGAATCTGGATTATTACGTTGGCGATGTTGTTTAACTACTTTTCAAGCAGTTATATATATATATAAACAAAACTGAAGAAATAGTAGCCGATGAATTACACAAAAATGTGCATAATTATTTGCCACAACTAAAAAAAAAAAAAAATCGACAAATAGTAAATAATGCGTGTAAGCGAAAAGCAATTGACGATTTATTCTTAAGACCAAAAAAAGTAATACTTAATGAATTAGAACAAATTTCTGCCGACTGTTCAAATTTTGATGATATCAATCAATAACTGACGATTTTATTATTTTATTTTTTGGAGGAAAATGGTCACGAATTATTTTTATTTTTTTTTTTGGAGGAATATGGAATCTGGAGGAAAATAGTCCCTCGTTTTTGGAGCAAAATGGACTCACCCGTTAAAATTGACTTACAGTCGTTAGTATATCTAAATTTGAAATTATATTGGATATTTTATATAAATTATCTATCTAATATTTGGATTTATGTAAATTATAAAAATTAAACGAAGCTTAAAAATATTTTTTTTACATTGTCGGGTATTTGATTTAACTGATTTAAGAAAAAAATATAACTGTTTTTAAATAGGCTTTATTTATGAGAATCTTTACTCCGGATTTCGAGATGTATTCTTTTATTAACACTCCGTAGCTATACGACTAATGAGAATGGAATAAAATTATAATTGTTTCTCTGAAATCAATTTTTAATAAAAATTTTGAATTTATAAAAGGTGGATTTGGATTTCTTGTTTGTCTATGATAAAATAGTATTGTTTGTTATTGATTATAAATATTATAAACTAAATATAGTATAATAATTTTATTAATAATATCAATTATTTGTTTAAATACAAACAACGAATATATACATCAAGATATATAGTTTTATATAAAATAGTATTATTAAACAAAAATGGCTATTTTTAAATTGATATTATATGCAAATACAAAATTTAAATTTACATACATTAGATTTAAAATTTAAAAATAACAAAACAAAAATATATAAGAAATAGAAAAAGGAAATATATTACCATATAAACCATATTTTATATTGGTTTGAATTATTCTAATTTATATAATTCAGAAAATATGTTTCATAAAATGTACTTTATCGTATATACAACTGTTAATTATACATGATTTTAAACTAAAATCTATTGTCACATTTATGAAAAAATGTAATTCTAAAATTTATTTGTACAAGTTTATATCGATAGATCAAAGGCTGGAAAAAAAGGCTTTTATTAGTAATTGTATTGAAAAAAAAAAAAATTTGAACAGAATCATACTATTGGTTTTTTTAGGCATATATTTTTTACCCCTTCTTGTGAAAATATTTTATTGATCAAATTTCTAAGTCTTAAAAACTAAATAAAAAATAAATAACCTGATCAACGTTAAGTAGTTTGAAAATACAGTCGGAAAACCAAAAAACAAAATTGTTGTAATAAGCAGCCAATTGGTGAGTTTTATTATTTTACTATAAATTTTATTAAAGCATGTAGCGAATTTTATATATAAAAAAAAATTAAACACATATATATCCTATTGAATGTATATATAATTAATTTTAATGAATCAAAGTCAAAGATATGGTTATAAAAATTATTTTTTTTACACAGCAAATGTCTATTAAATATTGATGATAATCATTCATACCACGCAAGTGAATATTTTCAATTACAATGATGATCTTTATTATCTTTTTAAAATTACTATATTTTATTAAATTCAATTTAGTTTTACCTATATTAAGTTCCATAGATGTAAGCTTACTTTTATCATGCTTAATTGTATGTTTTTTTTTTTATTATATTAAGTTATTTATTGTGCTTTATTATTTCATACAAATATTTTTAATTTATCGATAAAAAAAAAAAATTTCAAATGAGAAACTTTTTGATAGGGAAACTATGAAAAACTTCTTTGTTGATTTCTCAAAAGTGTAACTTTAGAAGTTATGTGATTTACTGTAACCACATGCACCTGGACAAAATGTTTATGGTAAATTTTATTCTCTTATACTTTTATAATTTGATACATTACACTAAACATGATATACTTTTGACGCAGAATAAAAATTATTACTTACTTAAATATATAAACATTTTTAAATCGTTTAAAAAATAAGTAAACGTATGTAAGACATGTAAGTTATTGAATAATGTCGAATGAAAATGTAATTTAAAAACTAAAATATATATTAACTTTGATTAAACTTCAATAGTCTGAGTTTTGAGGGAAATATATTTTACATGTTGAGTTAGGATTCTAAAATACATCGTATACATAATGTACAAACAATTTTCGTCATCTTAAAACTCATACTACTACGGTGGAGTTATTAATACAAAATTACTTTAACTATAAAAAATTTTAAATGTTTATTTGATCACTAGTTATCGATACATGTTCATAATTAAAATTTTAAATTAATATTTACACCAAATGTTCCAAAATGCTGATTTTCACCGGTTCTTTTTTCAAGCTTATTTATGTTTTTTCATCGAATGCAATTAAATTATAAATATGGTTTGACAGACGTAAGCTTAGTATAGATTATACCTACAATACTCAACAAAGTGAAGGTAAAGTATAATTTCTAAGCATAAGACCATTGGGAGTATGTGGTATAGCGATACATTAACATTCTTTTGTTTTCGACGATAGTTCAACATCGTATTGACTTTAATGTAAACTACAAATTACAATTCTCCCAAAGAGTTTTACGACCATTACGGAAAACGTCATTTATCATAATGCATTACAAATATTGTTGTACAATTATTAAATTCAGGGCAACTAATTACTTTAATAAATATGAATGAAAATAAAATATAACATTGCTAGGTAGACAAAGTAGAGGATACTTTAGGATATTTGTATTTGCATTAAAAAAATTAAAATTAAAATAAATATTGCTAGTGATAGTCAGAGATATAATAATATGCAAAACTGAATATTTATCCTCAGAATAATTGTATCAGAATGTATCGCGTATTATGTAGATATTAAAAACTTAAGTTGTTCATCTGAAAACGATTAATCCGGTATCCTGAAATGATTTTAACAATCGCTCGAATAAATGTATATAATTTTGATTATAAATTCTTTAACACAAATATATACAGTTTTGAGTATCATACCTTTTAAATAAAAAAATGTCAGTGTAAATAATAGTTATTCTGTAACTCAAACTAAAACGTAACGTTTTATAATAAAATAAAATAAAGAAAAGAAGAAAAATAAAAAAATTAAAAATGTATTAAGTAGCCATTAAAATTGAACGGAATTTTACTTGGCTGTTATTTTATATATGACACATAAAATAAAATATTATTTATTATTATTTATACAGGTAAGTATATAATATGTATATTAGGGTGTTCCTTAAATTTTTTTTTTTTGCATTTTTGTTGGTCTCACCCACTTAATTTGTGTATATGCCTACAAAAACGAACTACAAAAAGTTTTAAGTCAATCTATTAAGGTTAACCCGTGCCGACTTGAATTTAAAATTTGAGTATATTAATTCATTCATAATTTAATGATATATTTTACATTTTCATATATAACTCATTTACAATTAGGAAAATTAAAATGTGTTACAGAATATATTTTAAATATAATAAAATTGTCTATAAATTATGTTCTTACATACTTCTTCTTATTTATTATAATTTACAAGATATATTGAATTTTGTGTATAAAAGTACTATTTTCTCAAAATTATATTATGAATTTTTATAAATACATTGCACACAATTACAGAAATCATTAGATTATTTGAACATTAAAAACATCGTTATGTTCAATATTATCGAATTTTTTCTAGATAAGAATGGTATGGATTACGATCTACGAGTCTAATAGATTTTTATTAATAATATCGTGTAGTCGTCTTTGTTACGGTGCGTGATATAGTTGAGTACATCGTTTGTTGTTACGTTTTTTTTTTTGGTACCTTATTGTTTTGCAAATATGTCTAGAAAATTACGAGCTGATGAACAAATATTTTTGATTGGGTCACCTTCTACCCAAATACTAGGCTCAAAACTCCCGCCTATGGGACAAGTGCTTTCAGTATTTTTTTATAATGTGAGAACAGTAAAACTTAATACGAGAGAAAGTGCTTCGTTAGCCGTTCGTGAATGCAATATTTTTTAGGAAAAAGCTCGAATTCCTGTCCGAGCAGTTCAGCATTGTATTAATAAACTTTTAAATGTGTACGAAGAATGGCGTGCTCTACAAAAAAATTCACAAAAGGTAGGTTCATTTAAATGAAAAGAAACAGAATTCATAAACAAACTGAACAATTTATTTGATATTGCACATGTTAATGCTTTAAATATAATGAAAATTGAAAATGACAAACAGTTTTTAATTAATCAAAGACTTCCTGGTCGAATTGGTTGTCTTGGTAGTATAGACAAAAAGTTACTTGAAAATGAAAATAAAGCAGAAAAACATAAATATAGTGAAATAGAAAAACTAACAAATCGAAAACTTCAACATTCAAATTATAATGCAACTGAAATTCAAAATCAACTATCTGATTTTTCCTTGACTTCATCGTCGTCATCGTCAGATTTTGAATTCACACAATGCACTTGTATACCAATGACATTATTAGAAGAAAAAAGGGGCCGCACACATTTCATTTCTCTAGAGCTTGTTGCTGCATTAGATCGATGTAAATTAAGTGTACAGGACTCAGTTTATATTATTCAAGCAACAGATGAAGCATTGGGTAACAATATTGATAGTTTGGTTATAAATAAATCGTCTATACATCGATGTCGTGATGCTTTACGAGTTGAACGTGCCAATAAAATTAAAACCAATTCCTAGTTATATAACTGTACACTGGGATGGAAAAATATTACCAACGTTAAATGTTAGAGACTCAGGTATTGATAGATTACCGATTGTTTTAACCAGTAAGAATCAAGATTTGTTTATTGGTATCCCAGAGATAGAAAAATCAACGGGAAAAGAATAAGCTAATGCTATATATTATGCATTAGAAAATTGGGGCGTAAAAGATATTGCTCAAGCTCTATGCTGTGATACCACCGCTTCAAATACAGGGCGTTTAAATGGTGCATGCGTTTTATTGGAGCAAAAATTGGGAAAAGACTTACTTTACCTACCATGTCGCCACCACATATACGAAATAAGTTTACGTGGCGTTTTTGAAACTGTACTTCCTCATACAACAAGTCCTGATAACCCACTATTCAAAAAGTTTCGAAACAATTGGAATAAAATTAATATTAGAAATATAACTTCTAATATAGACGACCTTGAGTGTTGCACTGCTTTAGAAGATGTACGAAATAATATTCTCCACTTTTGTTGAGCTATGTTGCAAAATAAATGTTAAAGAGATGACTATAAAGAATTACTTGAGCTATCTATAACATTTTTGAATGGTAATTTGGACAACAAATTTAAAATACGTCCGTCTGGAGCAATGCATCAAGCTCGCTGGATGAATAGAGCTATTTACTGTTTAAAAATATATATTTTCCGAAATCAATACTCTTTATCAACCTCTGAAAAAAAACGCTATTCGTGATATTTATGGGAAAGAAATTGCATGCTCGCTAAATGTAGTAAATGACACAGCGGAAAGAGCAGTTAAACTTATGGAAGATTTTCACGGAACTTTAACCAAAGATGATAAGAAGTCTGAGTTGCTATTACAATGTATACAAGAACACAGAAGACTATATCCTGATTGTAAAAAGGAAACATTGAAAAAACAATTTTAATTAATAAAAATTCATAATATAATTTTGAGAAAATAGTACTTTTATACACAAAATTCAATATATCTTGTAAATTATAATAAATAAGAAGAAGTATGTAAGAACATAATTTATAGACAATTTTATTATATTTAAAATATATTCTGTAACACATTTTAATTTTCCTAATTGTAAATGAGTTATATATGAAAATGTAAAATATATCATTAAATTATGAATGAATTAATATACTCAAATTTCAAATTCAAGTCGGCACGGGTTAACCTTAGTAGATTGACTTAAACCTTTTTGTAGTTCGTTTTTGTAGGCATATACACAAATTAAGTGGGTGAGACCAACAAAAATGCAAAAAAAAAAATTTAAGGAACACCCTAATGTATATATAGAATTAAAATTATATTGTTTTTTTTTTTTTATTAGGATCTATATTCTACAGATAATCATATAATAACAGCTTACATAGCCATTTATCTTTTTTTTTCGTATAGTATATTATTCAACGCAATATGGTTGAGGCAAGGTTAGGTTAATTTAACTTTCACTGCCTAAAAGTTTGATGTTTGATCATGGAATGTATAACATAGTTTGCAGATCATTTCTGTTCTTCGTTAAAAATCTGAAATGTATTAGTTTTTTCTTTAAAACTACCATAAACGATACGATAAACCATAGGAAATATGTGATATTTGTTCTAAAAAAATTGTTTGTACTATACCTGAAAAACAATAATTGTATGTTAATCAGTGATTTCATAACCTTAAATAACATGAATAACTGTAAGAAAATTATATTTCTAGTCATATAATCATGTCAAATAATCACAATTCAAATCACCATCACTACGTATACAACAAAACAGAACTTGGTTCATTGGAACGTGATTTAACATGTTTTACAGCAGTTTAATAGATTTGTAAGTTTCTCAGTAGACATAAAAAACACTGAATTAATATGCCAAAGAATTATAGCGTTTAACTTTTCGACTATTTTCAAGACGTCCATGACGGCTCAAAGTTCTAAAGCCAAACGACTTAGGTTAAGACTTTATATACAAACTAAAAGCTTATTTTACTAGAAATAAATTTTCTTACATATAAATCATAAACATTGTAAAATAGTGTAATTTTTTAATATAAATATCTAATATCTAAAAAGGTTTGATTACATTTACTTTATTTAAACTTTGCATGGAGAAAAACATAATATTTATGTATTATATTTTTTTATATAAAATATAAAATATACATTTTGGAATGTATGTGAGATAATTGCATGGTTACAATCTGAAACAATTTCGAGCTCAGAGGAGTTATAGAAACATTACATTATTGAAACCTTTTTTTATTTATATTATTAAAAAAATGTAAATGTCCACTTATTACATATTTCAAAGTTAAATTCTTGTTGGATAATATTGCTTTCTTGTATTCTTATATAATATATAATATATGAGTAAAAGTATACAACTTATGGAATAAGTTACCGTTGTGTGTTCATCACAGCTAGTCGTGGTATTACTTTCGCTCTCTTATCTGTGCAACCACCGGTCAATGTTTAATAACGTTATAGTGTTTAATTATTTATACTTTTATCTGTATATTTTCCGGTAATTGTTCTATAGTAATACAGTGTGATTAATTAATGTTGTGTTAATATGTAATGATGAAATTTATCAAGGCGACGAGCTAAAATGTACTACCTGTAAAGAATTTTTACATTTTTCTTGCGCCAGCCTCAGAGAAACATCCTTTCGAAAAATGGGGAAAGCAACGAAGGATAACTGGTGTTGTGTTAACTGCAAATATGTAACGGTTTGTAACACAGCTCTTAACAAGAAAGTCAATTCTAGTGATGAGTCAAATGAACCCCTTACTTGCTTAACCGAATTGGTGAAGTTTATGAGTGCTCAATTTGATAGTTTCTCTAAACAGTTAAGTGAGGTCCTTAACACAATTAAAGAGCTAAAAGAAGAGAATAAGTGTTTAATAATGGTAAACAGTAAAATAAATAACATCGTAAAAATATTGTCAAGGAAGGTTAATTTATTGGAGCAAAAGGCTGTGAGCAATAATGTGGAAATTATCGGAGTACCTGCGCCTAATGAAAGTTGTGTGGAAATTGTTAAGAACATTGCAGACAAGTTGGGAGTAAATTTAACAGTAAATAAAGCCTACCGTATGTATTCTAAGATTTTAAATAAACCTAAGAAAATTATTGCTGTATTAAACTCGGTCGATAATAAAAATAAAATAATGGAGAATATGAAAATTAAAAAATTAAATGCTAATAATTTTAATAATAATTGGGGAAACGGTAAAATCTTTATTCATCATGAACTTTCACCTTATAATAGGGATCTCTTTTATAAAGTTAGAATATTTGCTAAAAATAATGATTTTAAATTTACGTGGTACAACGACTTTAAAATATTTATAAAAAAAAATGAAAATTGTAAAGCAAATATTATATTTGATGAAACTGATCTGACAAAGCTTCAGTAAAATCATCATTCAAGTTGTAAAATAAATTTTGATAATTAACATTCATATCATGAATGACTTTAATGTATTAAATAATTATTTAGATTATAAAACAAAATATTTTGATTCCTTTTCTGAATTTGTAAAAACGCATAAATATGTTAATGGTAAGTTTATAAGTGTCTTCTGTAATAATATTAGGAGCATTAATGCTCATTTTAATGAATTTTTATTGTTTCTTAACAGTGATACTAACTGCTGTAAATTAGATGTAATAATATTAACTGAAACCTAGCATAATGTAGAATACTGTAATTTTAAGATTCCTGGATATAGACTGTCTTTCTCGAGTATTAAAAGAAACCAAAATGATGGTATAATTGTATTTACCAGAACACAATTATGTATAGAATTAGTTGAATACAAACATACTGTGGCTAATCTTATGAAACTAAATTTTGTAATAAATAATACTCCATTTACCATTTTATGTGTATACAGGTCCCCCTCAAGTGACATCAATACATTTTTGCCTATCTTAGATAATATTCTAAAAGACGAAATAAATAATAAAGGCTATCAAATTATAATTGGTGATATGAATATAAACATTGTGGGTCCGAATTTCACTAATAACGAATATCTTGATAAGATATCACAATATGGATACGAATCATTTATTAATGTGTTTACTAAAACACCGCTAGGTAGCAAACATTCTGGTTTAGACCATATTTTTGTCAAAAGTAATAATAACATTAACGTTAACGGTAAAATTGAGGCTGGTGTGATTCAAACCAGTATTACGGACCACTTCTCAACAGTTATAGGTATTCAAATACATAACCAGAATCAACAAAAAAGTAATAACGTTTATAAGACAATAAATTACTGCGATCTGAATGAAATATTAAAAAAATACAATTGGAATAAAGTGTATATTAATAACAATGTTAACGAATGCTACAATGTTTTTATTAATAAGGTTATAAGTGCTATAAGTATGACCACAATAACTAAAACTGCCAATTCAAAAAACAAATGTCTAAAAAAATGGATGACACCAGACTTGCTTTGCTCTCTACGTAATAAACAAAAATTATCCTTAAAAGTTCATAAACACCCAAGTAATCACAAACTACGTGCATACTACATACTTTATAAAAATAAATTTTCAAAAATTTTAAGATTAGCTAAAAACAATCATTACATAAATAAATTCAAAGAGGTTTCATATAGCCCAAAATTAACATTTAAACTGATTAATGATGTAGCTAATACAAATTGCAAAATTAAAAATGATGAGGAAATACATTCAATAATTTTTGGTAATGAAAACATCAATTCATCTTTAAACCCAATTAGGGTTTCCAATATTTTTAATAAGTATTTTACAACCATTGGAAGTAACCTTGGAGGCTTGATAAATAAATCAAACTTTCATTATGATGAACCAAATACAACTGAATCTTTTGATACAATTTTTAATGAAAAAGTCAGTGTCGACGAAGGTTTATTAATTATCAACAATTTAAAATATAAGACAGCAGCTGGACATGATGGCATATCAGTTAAGACACTAAAACTCATAGCACAAAATATCTCAGTACCATTAACCCATCTTTATAACTTAAGCATATTGGAAGGTACATTTCCAGATATATTTAAACTAGCCATTATAAAACCATTATATAAAAATGGTGATCGAACAAGTATTAGTAACTATAGACCTATCTCAATGATCAGTAATTTCGCCAAAATACTTGAAAAGGTAATAAAAAGTAGGTTAATACAATTTTTAGAAAAAAACAATATTCTGTCTAAAAACCAGTTCGGTTTCAGACCTAAATTAGGTACTGAAAATGCGTTATATAATGCGACATCATTTATATATAATGCACTTGATAACAGTAAAAAAGCAACAGGAATTTTTCTGGACCTGGCTAAGGCTTTTGACACGGTGGATCATGCTGAACTTATCAATTTACTTCCTAATTTTGGTATAAAAAAATCAAGTTTTAAATGGTTCAAGAGTTATCTAGACAAAAGAAAACAAAAAGTAAAAATCAATGGCATTTTAGGGGATGAAATGTTAATTACTTGTGGAGTACCTCAAGGGAGTGTTTTGGGTCCTACTTTGTTTATATTATATATAAATAGTATATGTGATCTTGATATCAATGGGCAAGTCGTAACGTATTCAGATGATACTTGTTTACTTTTTTCTGGTGATACATGGGATAACGTTCAAACAAAAGCTACACTCGGTTTCAAAAAAGTATTAGGTTATTTCAATCAAAGAAAACTTACAATTAATTATAAAAAAACAAATTTTATTAATTTCTCTATTCATAAAGATGAAAATAATTTTGATTATTTAAAAATACACAATTGTGGAAATGAACCTTGTGATGAGTTAAATTGTCAAAGTATTTTCAGAGTGTCGTGCACTAGATATCTAGGATTAATAATCGATAAAAACTTGAGATGGAATCTACACGTGAGTAATATTGTGTCACGACTACGAACAGTGACTTTCAAATTTTATAAATTAAGAAATTTTTTACCAGTTCATACATTAAGAATAATATATCTTGCGTTATATCAAGCAATATTGCAATACTGGTCTGGGGAGGTACAGCCAAAAACGCACTACAGCCACTAATAATTCAACAAAGATTTATAATTAGGATCTGTCTGAGTAAGATAAGCCTAGAAGGATCAACAATAGAAAACTTTAAACTATTCAATGTTCTATCACTAGAAAAACTTTACAAAAAAATAGCTATATTTTTCATAGTTAAAAATTATTATCAATGGGTTGACGTCGTTAACATTAATGAAAAAAGAGAAAATAGAGCATACAATGCTAAGATACCCTATACTAAAAAATCTTTTGGGCAAAAATTTGTTAATTATCTTAGTCCCACATATTTCAACTCACTGCCAATTAATATTAAAATAAGTATATACGATAACTCCAGGAATCTTAAAAAGTCGAATCACAAAAAATTAATTTACAACTGGTTAGAAACTCATTTAGACTAGTGTTTATCGTTTATGTATATTATAATTCATGTATTTGTTTATTTATTTATATTTTATCAATTAATGTATTAATTACTAGATTTTGTAACTCTCTACCATCATCACAAGCTTGCTTACAGGTGGTAGATTAAAATTAAAATTAAAAAAAAAAAAAAAATATAATTAGTATAATTAAATTTAAATTTATTTATATTTACAATCGTCATTGAGATTTAAAAGAAACACTTATTACTCTTTGCCGTATCCAGCATTATTATTATTATTATTTTATTTATTTATTTATTTATTTATTTTTTTTTTTTTGAGAGAGATTTCAATTTAAAATGAAACTAAGACATAATGTTTAAGAATTTAAATTATATAAAACCATAACATTGTTTTAGTTACCTATACAGTTTCATATTTATTTTATTATTCAAAATACATGTTTATTTTTTTTTTTATTCATACCGTCTTCGTTTAAATTAAGAATAGATCAAATGCATAAAGTACTAACCAGAGTTTGATTTTAAAACAATATAATTTTCCTCGATTATGCACACCAATTTAGCCTTTCCTTTTCTAGATCAATATTTATTTCCCTACAATTTAACATTAATGCTACTAATCCGTTTATACGAGTTTCTCCAGACAAGAATTTAAGATATATTTTCAATGTTTTTAATAGAAAAAATGTTCTTTCTGGTTTCGCAATTGACATATAAAATAGTAGTTAAATTTCGTATAAGTTTCCATATGTTAGGAAATAAAAGGATGTTACAGTTGTCTAGCAATTGCCATATTAGGGCGTGACTTTTCTTTAAGCCATTTTGATTTCTGAATTGAAAATTCAGCTCTAAATAATAGTATCGTTGTTCAAATGTTCTTCTAGAAGAAGCTTTAAAATCTATAAAAAACTATAAAAATGCTTTAAAACTTCCGTCATTAAAAAGATTATATTTCCAATATTGTTTGACACTCGGAAATCAATTGTTTGCCTACTGCAAATGAAGGAATAATACTAATTTTTACCTGAGTAAGAATTAAATATTATCTTCATATTCTGAAGGTACACTGAAACTATCTATAAGCATACACCATAAATTATATGTATATTACATACATAGAGATATATATTAATAATGATAAATTATCTATCAGAGACCAGTATTAATAACATTAATAATACTATTTTTAGTATCCTACATTCATACTTTGCTATATTAACGTTCCATCGACCATCATTGTTATTAGTTATTTTCGGCTGTTCGACGTTAGTAACTAGTTGTCCTTATTTCTCAATTTAACATGGATAAATTTATTTCACGAGAAAAAAAACGGATTCATGAAGATGATTCTGAAATTTCTGATACAACAGATATCCCAAAGCTTGGGCAACCTGGGCCATCTAAAAATTGTGGTTCCTGAAACGGCTGGATTTACAATTACAACTAAAGAAAATTGACGAAACACAAAACTATTTGTTGGACGGAAAATTTTATAAAATTGTTTCAGTCAAAGAATCAAAAATGGTTATTTTGTGTTAATACTGCCAAAAATAAATTGTCACTCATATATTTATATCATAATAGGCTTATTGATATAACTTTTTACAAGATTCTTATTTCATCTACAGCATGTAATCTCACAAAATTAATTAAGATTATTTTAAACCAATTAAATCGTAATGAATAGTTAATATTTTTATTCATAGAAAAATAACCATTTTATAAATGTAAGTTCTGAATGATGATACTGTTTAAAATTATGTTTTTATCTAGTTCTATCTGTGTTTTATTTAGATAAATGTAGTGATCTTTTATATATTATCCAGATACATTTTTAAATATTTATTTATTATCTTTTTTGGATAAAATTGTAATGTATTATCCGTTATCTTATCTAGATAATATTTTGGTTATCTATGTACAACACTGTACATATTTATACATATATTCATAATATAAATAAACTCAAATTAATTGTTCAGTAAAAATTGTTCTTTTATATTCACTTAGTTATTTTAATTGTTGGTTAAAAGCTTATGTATAATGTAAATTATGAAAAAATATTTATCAGAATACAAATATTTATTATAATATATATAGAGTCATTGTATTATATAGCCTCTACGTCTATTAAATACCCTGGATTTCATATAAGTACAAATCATTGGATTTTGATATAATTAATACAACATACACAAATTATTATTAGTTATTGTATAAAACAATTCAGTTTAAGTTTCAATCCTTTATTGCTTATGTTTTAAGACTTCAAAATAACTAACTAAATTTAATTAAATTTTGGATAAATATTCGGATAACCCAATAAATTTTGTTGAAATATCTGATGCCGAGAAAATCTTATATTATAATGCTCATGAATGTTTTTTTCGACATGGTGGACATTTTTTTTTTATATTGAATACATGCAGAATATCTCGTATTCGATTTTCAAACCTTAATTATTGAAATTCAATGTTGTATAACAGTCTTATAAAACAATTTTAATTATAAAAATTTTACAGTTTTTCATCTCTAATTTCACAATGAACACTACATTTAAGAGTCATTAAATAACTTTTTGATATTGAAGTAAAATAAACTTGCAACACTACGTTGTATACAATTTTTAATAATTAAATTAAAATAAAAACATTATTAAAATATAATGAATCAAAAATGTACATAATCCGACAACATGAGTGTTAATAGTTTATAGTATAAAAGAAGACACATTTTTTCAAAATCATATTACCTTCAGATAAAGGTAATATTAAAATTACCAACACAAAGTACAAACTCAATAACATTTTTCATCAGAAAAAATCACTACTGTTGATTGTAGTAAATGCTGGTAAATATTATAAAGACAAGTATATATAAAAAAAAAGAAATATTATCAACATGATATCATGGTAAAATCAATACGTACATCGCTTCATTCAATATCCGAAAATTAATGAAAATACCACAATGTAAATTATTACGAGATAAATTTTCAACAATAACATAGTACTATATATCATAAATAAAATAATTTATACTAGCATTATGAACATTTTATAATTTATGTAAAATATAAATAAAAGGATGAATTAATTTATATAAATTATTTTGTAATTCGTCTGCATTTTTACACATTTATCTCTCGCATCGGAATTAGATTTTATATTTTCATTGTTTTGAATTTCTATTTTTTACTCTCCGTAACGCTATGTCGACACTTTACATTCACTCCAATCGGTATTTAGATGTATTCCGTTCGACATCGTGCACACGCCGAACAGGTGAATAAATATACAGGTATTTGTTTTCTACACACATAAATCCGTTCAACGAGCTCAAATGGATTGGAATCGTTTATTTTTTAAATCTCCTAGTTGTTTCGTCATAGGTTCTACTGCGTAGTTATCCTGCATGGGAAGGAAATTGAAATAATTTTCTTACCACAACTTAAACGTTGTTAGTATACATGTATATATAATACGAATGTTTGCGCTCGTGTCTACTACTCGAAATAAAAATATTCACAAAACCTTTTAAAATATACAACGCATCGTTCATTTATTTTTATTTTTTCATACTTACACGGGTGTACATGTCCTATTTCTTTTGTTTACCAGGTGACACGTATGTAATGTAGTAAAATACTCCTGCATAAAAAATAAAAAAGACGAAATGCGTAATTTTTACGTCGAAATGATCCATGATTCCGACATTCAGGTGGTACCAAAAAAAAAATTACCGTGCAACCCTACAGCTTAATTTACTGCGGTACACGTAGTTGATGACTACGTTTTCAGCCGTGTATTCGTGCTGATTTCCCGTACTTATGTATACCTACGGTTAGCTATTTTTGATCCTCTTGGATATTGACTGCTCGGCGAAACGAATTGTCACCGTTGATCGAGAACACTGGACCTCGATTTGTTCGGGACCAGTGATCGATATTTTACCTGCACGAATACTGGTCGATTCTTATTTTCACTCAACGACAATATCGTTTTGCTGAACAACATGCGTCGAAAACCTTTTTCAGCCATTCCATAGAATTTATGGCCACGTTCATATATTTGTTCAACCCTTTTGTTTGCGCCATGTGTCAAACATAGGTGGTGCTGAAAATACGCTGAACATTATTGGTTTAAGAATAACATTATACGTTTATTGTTGTTATTATTATTATTATTATGTTCTATTAATTAGAGTTATTGACGGCATATTTTCTTTTTTTTTTTTTGATTTATACTCTGTTGATTTTTTTTGTTATCAATTTAAACTAATGCGTACCTACGTAATAAATTATTAAAATACCCCGTACGTCGTTCAAATGCTATAAGAATAATTTATTTATGTTAAAACACACAACATAATACATCGACATAATTTTTTCAACATATCTATGGTTAAAACCATATCCATTAATTTGCGTTCATTATTATTTTCTCATAAAATTAATCTGTATCGAAAAAGTTATTCAAATTTCAACATAATGTTTTACTTTATTATAATAATTTCTAGTAAGAATATAAAATATATACAGATTTATAACATTATTTAAAATTATTACATAATTATTGATTGATTAATTTGATTAATTTTTATTTTTTAGTTTGCGATGCGAAGGATCAAAATGTTAAAGTAAATATAGCAAATTATTTTTAAAGGTGAGAAATATTTTTTTTACTTAGATCAAAACTATTAACAAATTTTTTTCTTATAGACATTTAAAATGTTGTTTAGTAAATCTCTTCTCTTTATTTATTTATTTTTTTTAAGAAAATATTCATACTTGATATAGGATTTATTCAAATAAAATTTACAAAAAATATGTTTAATAAGTATTAGCTTATAAAATCGTATTTTTTTTACCTTACATTTAAAATATTCTGATTAATTTGTTTAATACTATATAAATATTTCTGAAAACTTTGACAGTGACATATAAATAATTTATATGTAATCAATTATTGTACGTTAGTAATTGGATGATTTTATGTGAATATTGATGTCTTGATTTGTTTATTTTTTTTTTAATGTCGACTAGTTTAGTACTCTTTTTTTGTTAGCGTAGCATCGTTAAACGAATCGCATAAATAACTGACTCACATAAATAAATACGAAATATAGCACAAACAAGAGATCGACCATTGAACCAAAGCTTCGACAACCGTCAATGTTATAAATATGTTACCGTGTGATTAATATTACCGATACCCTTAGAACTGATTAACTGGATTTTCGAGAGTCGTTTAACACAGGCCCGTTATACTAGTACGATGAAATGCATAGGTGATTAAACACGACGGATCAGCTGAAATAAATTGATTGCGAACCATTAAAATAATATCAACATTTTGCGCGTTTGTATGCTTTTTTTTAGGGGAGGGATAATAAAAATAAACGAGTCCTATCATTTCAATGTTTGTGTTATCAAGCCTTTTCAATTCACTATTGTAGTTTTGATTTCGCAAAAATACTACGCCATCCTGTTCGAACCGTTAAAAAATTATTGAACGCGGTATTCCATTTTCAATACCCGTGTGACTGTAACTATCACATAATTCGTCTTGTTTTTCTATCGCCCCGTGTAAACACGCACTAAACTTTGGTGGAATAGTTATTTCCAATCACCCGATCGATACCATCTGTTACCGGCTGGTGTTGGAAATGTTGACATTTTGTCTACGGCCAATTTAATTTCAAATTACATTAGCGGTAAATGGGTAAGCAAAAAGTTTAGCCATTTAGCTGAATAAGGGATCAAGTGTTAAAAATGTACAGTGTCAGAAGCATTGTTATCTAGTGACCTGTGCAGGAGGAGAAATTTTGGAATTGAATAATCGGCTGACCCGGAAAACGGATAAGCGTATATTGTTCCTCTTATTATTCAACTCGTTGCATGGTGTTATGCCAATAGACAACGAGGGCAAGTCTACAGAATTCCCGAAGAAATCTACGGTCGTGAGCTTGAATGAAGACAGGTTAGAAAACGGATGATTGTCTTTCCTCTTATTTTTATCATTGAATTTGTTTGACAATTTTTTAAGCGTTTAATTCGTATTTCTGTGCCGAAATATTCGACGAAATATTTACAACCAACAATGTTCAAACAGTTAACGTGAATCGGATTATTTTGTAAAGTTTACCGATTATTCGCTAGAATGAGGAGTTAAAATAGTCGTTCCGTCGATAAGTACTTTTACAACCATTCTCGATTAATTCATAAGATCTCAAACTTTCCAGAGCGTTAAATTTGATAATTTTATGGTCAAAAATTTCAATACTCTTCTTCGGAGTGGCCATTCGTTCAAATGTGGTTAAATGTTCTTAAAGGAATTACACAGTTTTATTACTGAATTTAATAGAGACGTTTTAATTATGTCACTTTAAAAGGAAACGATAAAATGAATTGTAAAGATATAAAAATAACGAGTGTTCCCATTTGGGTCTTAGTACTGTTATTATTATTTGATAGTCTCTCGTGAGCTATGATTGATAGCGATTTCGAAGTCTTAAGTAACTATGATTAATTTAGTGGTTATAATGAATAGGATGTCAATAATAAGCATAATATCATTAATAAAAATGAATATCTTATCAATTCAAATAACCATCACTATGTTATGGAATAATTATAAATAAAAACAAATCAAAAATGCAAATAAAATACATATGTCGAACTTAATTTATTTTATAATTTATATATATAATATTTAAAAGGACATTCAATTAGTCATTATATATTATAGTTAGAAAATTAATATTTACAGTGGACATATTATTATGTCGTAAGCTTGTATAGTATATGTAACTGCCTTAAAAGGAATACAATTTGACATTACAATGTACAAAAACAAAAAATAAAATACAACATCCAAATGGTATTCATCTTTTATATATCAGGAACTAGTGCATGATAATTTTCTCGTGTATAGTTTAAAAATGACGTTATCGTATTGTTTTTCAATAAAAAAACATAATAGTTTTCTTTTACCGAGAAAATATTCATTTTGAAATTTCCATTAATACACGTTCCTTTGAGCCCCTTTTCTGTAAATTATAATTTACCGTACCCGTTACTTGACTCATAATACAATTTAGTATTTTTTTTAATAAATATTCGATGATGTCATTTTCAAACAATACATTTCATACGGTATTATAATAGTTTTACTAAATATAACCATCAACAAAATATGTTATTTCACAAAACATTTTGATAACACGTATTTATATATTTATAAATATATATAAATCATTATTATAATATAATATATAATAATTATAATAATAATTCTATAAACGTTCAAAAGAACAAAATTGTACAAAGGAAACTACATATTACATGGTAAATATATTATATTGAGATGCATTTTTACAGGTTTTATTTTTCATTTAGCTTTTAATTATGTTTTTTACTATAGTATAATATTAATATAATTTTAAAATTTATAAGGTATCTTATATATAAGGTATCTAATAATGTCACTGATATTGATTTCATTATTTAAATATAAAATTAAAATAAGACGTTTATATTCAAAAATTTGAAAAACAGTTTATTTATGTATTCATATAATGTGAAACAAAAAAGTAGTCTTAATGTAAAAAAAAAAATTATATATACAATATTGATGGTAAGATAAGTTTTTATTGATTTTTATTTAAAGGATTTTATGGTTATTTTTTTTTTTTGTTAAAAGAAATAAGTGTAACCCTGTACAAAGTAACTTATGTGCGATAATTATAACGGAATTTCAATTTTACAAAATAATAGATACTTTTAATTCAGTTTTTTAAAATAATATTGTTTAAATATTGTATTTTATCATATTTGATATATTATAGACACAAACAAATATAATGGTAACCATACTAATAATTTTAAGTATATAAATGTAAGGTAAATAAGTTAATAATATAGTAATTCACTAAACTATAAGTAATAATTTCAATTTTTTTATTTCTTTATTCTGATAAATTATAAACAAAATTAATAAAAAACATTTATATAAATGTTTAACAATAATATTATAATTATACTTTTTACAAAGATTAAAGTACATAATTGTTAAAATGAATTATTATTACCAAAACAATTATATTATTTTCCCTTATCTAACGGATATAACCATTAGCGGTAATGCAACAAACCATAGCATCACTTCAATTCCTGAAGCCGTGGATTTCCGACGTGATATGGCAGCCATAGTATCACCTGTAATTAAAGAATATAATTTATAACGTGGATCATTCTAATTTAACATGCATAGTAAGAATTTTTAAGTTTAAGGATGAAAATCCACAATGAATTTCAAAAAAAAATTATCAGTTTGAATCAGGGACTGGAACTGTTTAAATTTATCGGAATCGGTTCCGGTACTGGTTCTCAGAAAATAAAATAGCTGTTCCGGTTCGGTTCCGGTTGTATGATGAAAATTTATAAAGGTACAGATTCCAGATAATTTCGGGACCGGTTCCTGTTATCATTAAAATATAATATTATTTCTTATTAATAATAAAAAAAAAAAAAGTGAATATACTATAATATACCCTTGCCACTTGTTAGTGTAGTATAGTAGTAAATGAAAAATTATTTTAATATCTATTGCTGACAATCAACAACGTTGCTCCCTACTGATAAAAAATCTGTTATAACTGGTAAAACTAAATCGTTATGTATCAGAATTTAGAAGATAATAAAGTTTTAAATTAAAAATTGCATACGATAAATAGGTTAAAAATAATTAAATTATAAAAAATAGCCTTCACTCCATAGGAGCAGTAGTTAAAAAATATTAAGAATATTCTAAATAATACAATAAACTATGAACTACAATTTACGCTAGCGGGTAGTGTGTCTACCCTATTAATATCATCGCTTTATTTGGAAGATAATATAGATTCCAATTATGGTATATACTGAGAAAAACATTTCTATATAATGTTATTTTGTGATCAATATACACGTAATAAACACTTCAAAAATATAATTTTAAATAGGTAAAGAATAAGAATAATAACTTTGTATAGCTCTAGGTATAAACATAATAAGAATGGATCCCTGATTATTTATAAACAAAGTAGTAACTAAAAATAATCTATGCTAAATAAAACTATTTAATTTTAGAACCTAAAAGAACCTTTATAATTTAAAAATTCCGGTTCGGTTCCGATACTTCATTTATCAAAATAAAGGTTTCGGTTCCGGTATCGGTTCCTATTATTTAAAAGAATCCGGTTCCAGAATCGGTTCTTTTCGGTTCGGTTCCTGTCCCTGGTTTGAATCCTTTGAACGTTCTTTAAAGTAATCTAATTAAAATTGTATTTCGTTATATAATTATAAAAAATAACTATATTTTTATTTAAAATAAAATTAAAACACACATCAATTGCAGTGGTCATCATTATTTTTACTGTATACCCCCTCTGTATGACATTTTTTTTTTGTATACTTTGCAAATAAATAATACAATTAATACACGTTATGACTATTATTTCTTTTTTTTTCGATAACAATGTGTGTAATCCATAATTGGAAACACTTTGTAACTCTGCACATATATATATAATAATTTTAGGCTATTTAATTTCGCGCATGCGCATAACACCCTTTTTTCCAAATTACAGCCCACTTTTTTTTTTGGTTATTATTTTTACAGGAATTTTTTTACAAATTGTAATGGTCAAACCAACTTTCTAAGTTAAAAATTATTAGTGTTATGAATTTTTTAATGTTTAATATTATTTTTTTTAAATTTTTGAACTATTCACAAATTTGATGATTTAAATTATTTTTCCCCTCTATAATATGATAGTAATACTTTTAGTACCTACTTTTGGGAGGATTATTGCTTTATCTTACCTTACTTTTTTCCCATGTAATAATTTGTCTCCCTAGTTAATTAAAAAAAAATAATTTTTTTTTTAATTTTAATTTTTTTAGTTGGTTCAAATTACATTAATTTATCTTATGAATTATTCAAATTGTTCTCCATTATGAATTACGCATGCTTCTGCTTTCCGCAGAAATTCTCAATTTGTTGCAATTGAAATTTGTTCTTCAGTAAGCTGATTATAATGTATACATACCGCATTTATTTTATCTTTCAAATGCATAAGTCTAGTAGGTGAGTCTGCATAGACGACAGTTTTGAGATATCCACACAAAAAGTAGTCTAGTGGTATAAGATCTGGGGATTGAGGTGGCCATTGTATTATTCCATAAGTTCCTATCCAACAATTTTCAAAATTTCCATTTAAATAATTCCTCACAACTGTTGCATTATGTGCTGGGGCTCCATCTTCAGGCAAGAGGAATATCGTGTAGTATGATCGGTAACCCAATCAATAGAAATTCTAGATATCGTCTTCCATTTTAATGTACCATTGTAGAAATAAGGTACCGACAATTTACCTCCAATCAAACAGCACCAAACATTTGTTCCCCTGGCACATTGGTTATTTGTTTCAATAACCAAATGGGGATTTTGACTGTCCCAACACCGATTATTTTGTTTATTTATAATACCATTATTTATAAATTTAGACTCATCTGCCCACAATATGTAATTTAAAATTTTAGTACTGTTTTCTAATTCAGTAATCAGTCAAGAAATAAACATAATCCTACGTTCAGCGTCACCTTAACGTGGTGCAACTATTTCAACTAAT
Source organism: Sipha flava (assembly GCF_003268045.1). Classification (NCBI taxonomy): domain Eukaryota; kingdom Metazoa; phylum Arthropoda; class Insecta; order Hemiptera; family Aphididae; genus Sipha; species Sipha flava. The sequence goes on along the minus strand of NW_020273615.1, from coordinate 927,103 downwards.
ATCTAACATTTAAAAATCCATAACTCAGGAAGTTAGTTTAACGATTAAAATTTATAAAAAAAAATACCTGTCAAAATAATTACCAGAACAAAAGGGGGGATTGTCATTAAAAAAAAAAAGTTGTTATGCACATGCGCGAAATTAAATGGCCTAAAATTATTTTAATTTGTGTAATAAGTGTAAGACAAAGTTTGTTAGACATCTAAAAAAAGAAAATTTAAATATATTTAATATGTTCAGAGTTACAAAGTGTTTCTAACTATCGATTACACACTCTATATATGGTATATGCAATATTATATATCATTTATATGTACTTATGTTGATAAAAATATGAAATAATTAGTGAATATTTTAAAATGAATACGAAATCCCAATATATAAATTATAACCTATGCATTCATATATTGTGCATTTAAATAAATAATAAAATAATTAAGTAGTATAGTAAACCACCTTATTATTATGGTCTGATTTTGAAATTAAAAATATTTTTTACATATGGTTTCATAGTAATGTGTTAGATTATGCGAACGTAAATTCAACAATGAGAACCAATTAGAATACCTAGGCTACAAATAAAATTTATTGTACTTCGTCATAAAGAATGAAGTATGAAATTTATAATAATAATATATAAGTACACGTATGTTGTTTTTAATTAATGTTAATTAATTTTTTTTATTCCTCCTATGATTTTTTCAGATAATTAAATTTAACAATAAACCTTTTATATCTAAAGGCATCATATACGTATAAGATCATTAATATTTATTATAGTCGCACAATATAATGAAATAAATATCAGAATGTTATTTTTTTTTGATGATAGTTGTTCAAGAATCCGTACTGGTAAAAAAAAACTACCATTTTGCGACCGTAAAAAATGTTAAGGTAGTCACAAATATGTAATCGCAGTGGCAACGAATTAATAACCAGCGTTCGCAAGACTCGTTGCGATCACAAATATCGGTCGATACGCGATCGAACCCGGTACTGACGTGACGCGTTTACGAGTCAGTTGCGCGCGGCGTTGTGATCGATATCGGTACGTGTTCGGGCGCATGTAAATTTCGTTCAAATTTAACTACATGTAAAGAAACATACATGTAAATTCCGTCCATAAAAAAATGGTAGTTAATAAACACAACCTACATATATCTTATGTTTACAAATGTCTAATACTAAAAGTGTATTTCCACGTTATGGTTCTATAAATTGACCCATAATAGCATATAAGACCCTAGGACGTATATTGAATACAATTTATAATATTTCTATCTGATATTTCCAATTATAAGATCCACATTATGTGGAAAAGCTGATAAGATATGACATTGTTTTATATTATACAATATATTTATATTATACAATTTGTATATTTTACAACAATTGTCGTCTGAGATATGAGTGTTTCGTGTTCGTTCGAACATTTTGTGACTTCCAAAACTATAACACGCCGCATTGCGAACTGTACGGTCGCATCGTACAGTCATGGGGAACGCTTAGTTTAAAAATATTTATTTTTCCAGGCGAAATTTATAAATCTATTTTTGTATCTGCATATTTTTGCGGGCGGAATTCATCATAGACATTTTAACCTATTCGTTTCGGACGGAATTTACAATACCCCACGCATTCGGTGTTCAACGCGCACGTTGTCACACGTGCACCGCGCGCGCCGTTACGCATAATCACGGGTATGGGTTGCAAATAGAGTCTAAACATTGGGGATGTTGAAATCTCTGAAAATAAAATCGAATTTAATGGTATTTTACTGTAATAATATATATAAATAATATAATAGATTATATAGATCTGAAGAAAAAAAAACAAGAGTGCTACATTTGAACTCGGGGGTGCTAAAAACCCTATTGTGTCAATGACTGTGAGGCATTTTTGACGCGCATCGTCGTTACAATTTCGCTCGGCTGAAACGGACAACCCCATTTGGAATAGTCTGATTTTTTTCCCGATGGCATTTCGCACGCGGCCGCGGATTCGGGATGTGTCGCGTCTTCGTTTCCGGACGTTTCATGGTACTCGCCCGGAGCGAATCCATTGTTACGCAGCCCGAAATCACCTACGCATGCCAACCCATGTATTCTATCATCACACGAGTTCGATAAGACCAATGTCTAAAATGTGTCGTTTTGATGCGTACGAACAAAAAATACCGTCGTGAAAACTGTACGCGGAAAGAACTCACAGCCACTTGGATAGTTTCTAGATTCCGTTTCTTAGATGATCCATATGTGTTCTTATAGCATTCCGCATCCGTTAGAATCCGACCCTGGTTGTGAAAATATATTTCAAGCGATCCCGGTCACGTTAGGATAACGTGATGCAATGTTAAATTTAGAGAACAAATCGAATGCACATCGTGCTTAACGTGCACGATATTAATGTTGGGAAATATTCGATGTACATCGGTGACTTTTTAATGTACGTATAGATATGAATACTTATCGAACTAATAACAATAATTTTACTCTTTACTTTCTATAAATAAGACAGCTCTATAAAATTAGGCACTCAAGATTTTTCATTAACGTAAGTTTATGATAAAAAAAATAATATATATATATATATATATTACAGGAATGTGACACTTGAAAAATATTACAATATAAAAAGTTATTGATGTGCATGAATAATATAGTGAGGCATCAAGTACAAAAAAAAAAAAAAAAACTACATTGTGGGTTATAACCTAATATTGGGTCGTAAAAATACAAAGCTTAATAATATTTTCTTAGATTTCGTCAAAAATCCACACTGAATTGTACACCACATCAGCAGAGAAATTAAAGGCTTAGGCTTAGGTTATCCTTTGCTCGTGTCGTGTAATATTTTGCAATATTTTCGTTGTATTTGGCCAATCCACGAGGAAAATATCACCCTCGTTGATTGATTCCGGACTCGTATTAGATTCTGGGTTCAGGCTATTGATACATACTTTTATTTATTTATGAAACTGTATATGCTTTATTGAAGACATTTCATCCCTCTATCGCACTACAGTGGTGTTTTATTACGGTACAGGTCATATTGGATCGATCCAATTATGATGAGAATGACAGAATACTGATATTTATTACGTTGAATGTCTATCTTTTTACATTGTTATTTCCAGTTAATTTCATTGAAAAATCGATATTATTATCGATATGCTCTCTAGTGATATTAGCTGAGAAGTATAACAATAGTATACGAACTTGTTGAATTGCGATTTCAGTACTTTATTTTTAGTTCAGTAATTGTTCACATAAACACTGATTTTATTTTAGGTTTTTTACGAACCGTTTACAATTAAAATGCAAAATCACAAAGTACATTCAATGAATAAAATTAAAATTTTTTTTATTACAGATTTAAGTTAAATTATACTCGTGATTAAACTTATTAAATTATACAATAATATTTATTTAATGTATTATTTAACTATGCATAATTATTTATATTTCAAATTATTATATTTTTGATTTGAAACATAGAGTAACTGGATAAAGGCAACAATTTTCCCAAAGTGGATTAGAGTAAATATGTATTTTGCAGACGATAAGGGATTTAAAAAGGAAAATAATTAGATTGATGATTAGTGTCAGATGGGAAAAAAAAATAAACATTATCAAGTTTGATGATTAAATTAATAGCAAATTATGTATCTATATATAACAAAATTTTTAAAATGTTGGAATTTTAAATCTTGTGATTTAACTTACCTTCGGAAACAAAAACATAAACATAAGCGGGTTCTGCGTTTGCAGCTTGACATGTGTAATTGCCACTATCGGTGTCAATGACATCATGTATGGTCAGCCTGCTGGAACTACGGCCTCCCTTTTCTGAGTTGACTACAATACCGCCTCTGCTATTGTCATAGTTGATCATCTTTTCATTATGATACCAGAACACATATTGTGGAGGTTGAGGACTCTGAAATAAAAATTGTTGATACGTAAAATTAAAATTACTTCTAAGAAAAAAAAAATACCAATAGTTTATTTTTGTTTAACGTATAAATATGGATAATAATAAATATAGGTTAAAATAATGGAAGAAAATAAGAAAACCGTATATGGAAAATTACAGTACATTTATGGTTAAATTTAATATTAAAATCTATTAATTTATGTAACTGTTAAAAAATTTAAAAGTATTTTTAGTATGTATTCTACATTAATATAATTCAAAAATTGAAGTATGATAATCCTAGTATGAATGAGGAACAATATATTTATGTAGCACAATTTATATGATACTGTAAAACATTTTTTGTTTTTTATTTTTATTTTGCTGAATTATACTAAATCTCCTTTCCTTGCTAACATCGAGTTTAACAAATTTGTTAAATTTATTTTTGAATGCTAAGTGGATGCTATTTACTATTTATTGTTTTTACATAGTATATTATATAGATGTATGTTGAACGTTATTATTTTGCGGGTAGTAAAACTAGTTTTATATATTACTATTCCTAATTATTTTTTTTCAAGCTTCGTATTGTGGATTTGATTTTAAAAATGTAATTATTTGATACACTTCAATGGTTTATTTCAACAGGTTTATACTTGTTTGAATTGGACTATATAGTAAGAATAAATGAATCATTGGCATATGAAAATCAGCTTCAAAATGGTAATATAAATAAAACCATTGATGATGTATTCAATAAATATTAATAAATAATATTAAAATTCATTATTATTACCAATTACATAATTGCATATAATAATTGATGAAATAATTTGGTAACACGGCGTATTGGTTATGCGATTTCGGTACATTTTTGTGACATTATTTCTTCAGTTTTACGAAATGATTTTACAAAATGAAAATGTAAAATTTAATAATATATTATTGATTTAATTTATTAAGCTCACCATACTAATATAAAAATAATAATTTTTCTTAACTTTATAAAATTATTGAAAAATATTTTACTTAATTTATAACTTAATAAACGTCAATTATATATAACTAACTGACCTGACACGGTGTTGACCGTATGTTAGTTTATTTTTTAGCATTTTCGTAGGCCGTGTGTCAGTGTTTAATTTTTATAGCACTAATAGCTGACCCGACAAACGCTGTTTTATCATATAAATTATTTTAGAGAATATTTTGCTAAAAAAAAAAAAAAAATAACTAATTTAGTATAGGTGTGTAAGGATGTGATATATAAGTGGAAGAGATATAGAATTCTGTGAACGGTGACGAAATATGAAAATGAAAAATATCAAGCATTTATTTTTTTAATTATTTATGAAAATTGATCCTTTAAAATTATATATATCACTAACTATGACAATATTAGTAAAAAACAATATCAATCCCTCAATGCAACAGAGTGTAAAATATTTTTTGTTATCCTATCTTTCTCCAACACAAACAAATTGGATGGTTCGAGAGTACGCCACATATAATTGTCCGAGTGAAAAACATGATGTGCACAAATCTAAGCCAGAGACAGACATCGTTTGGCCTTGAGACTTACTGATAGTCATTGCAAATGCCAATTTAATTGGAAATTGAAGACTTTAAATTGTATTGGTACATCTGTGAGTATAATAGGGATTTGCGGTAATAATATATTTTCACCTCAGAATTTTCCATTTAAAATGAAGGCTTCGATAATACTTTTCGTTATTTTTTTAATGACTTATCGCGTGCCGTTGCACAACCGTGGTGAGTTTATATTACGAAACAAAATAACCGGAGATCCAACCTTCAGTTGTAAATTATGCACTGGCTTGCCTGGTAAATCTAATGAGTTTAAAAACTCTGTTGGATATTTTACAGCTTCAGTAGCATCACAAACTGTATCAATAGATTTGTATGACACAAAGTATCCTGGTAACAAATGTTGTATCTTGAGATTCAATTCGTTGACGTCCACATTTTTTGCTGCTAAAATTGCTCTTTCTGCTACCCACTCGTGATTTGTGTATTGTCTGTGTACATTGAGAAATATCTGGTCAATAAGAGCATCTTGCGAATCAATGATTGTGCAGAAATTGGTCGGTAATTGTATGTGTTCCGTTTCATCTGTAGTAACTTTCCCATCACCGATATCCGATATCTAACAATTATATTGAGAATCTTCTGTACGCAGCTTTTTTTGATTAAATCGTAAGTATCGTAATCGTTCGCTCTCTATCTTTACATACATATTGACCATAAATTGTTGACAAAGCTCACGACATCGTAGAATAACGTTGTTCTTATCGCATTTAATCATCAACTGTTATGCATAATAATCCTTTAAACTAATATTCTTGTTTATTTTAGTACCTGATGCGGGATATTGTTGTTTGATATTTATGTAATACCCGTCATTTAATACCAAAAATAAAAATTACAGTTTTTAAATAGGTTTTAATAGTTATTTAATAGTATCATTTAATAATTAATTTTCAATTGCGCAGTTTTTGACCGGGTCAAAAATTATTAAATTAAACTACGATTTATTAAACAATAGCATTTAGGAGTATAGAAAATAGATAAAAATCTATTTGCAGACCTATCAAATGTATATACAAAATTCATTAAAATCGATCAAGCCGTTTTGGAAGGGTCTGGTAACAAACACTGTGACACAAGACTTATATATATAGATTAGATTCATTGATTACTTATATTTATAGGATGTAAATATTATTATTAAAGCACCTCCATATAGACTACATTAGTTGTTCTTTCGTTTAGGGAATAACTAGTCTTGTAGATGAACTAACTCTCGAGCGTACCACATAAAACTGCCCATGTGTAAAGCAGTCATCACTCAAATTAATCCCTGCTATCATTAAATATATAATATATATATATTATATAGTAGCTTTATAAAATGTAAACAAACTTTTAAAAAACCTTTTTTAGCCCCTTAGAGTACGAATTTTGAAAAATCCTTTCTTAGTACTCCCTACATTGCTTCAGGAACCTCTGTACAAAATTTCAAGTCTCTAGACCCAGCAGTTCTATCTGGGCGTTGATGAGTGAATAGGAACAGTCTCCTATATGTAAATAGATAAATATATAAATAGGTTATAAGTAAAAATAAATAAATGCTGGATTATTATTATATTTATAATTTACGATCAACTTGAAATTATAAATTCATCGTCAAGTATGTACAAATTCAATTAAATCGTGACTAGTCAAAATTACAAAGTATTTATGCGTAAAAATACTCCAGGCTAAGCATTTATTAATTTCTATATATAAACTATTTATTTTTCTACGATTTACGAGCATTGATCATTTACTAAATTTTATTTTATTTTTATTATTCTATTACGAACAATGTATTGCGAGTTGTTTTATTCGATATAGCATCATGTTGTTTGAGATATCATAACGTTATCAGATATTTCAATTTATTTTACATTGAATACAATAGACACTTACTTTTTCGATGATGCAAAGAAGATTTATTATGCTCCCCATATCCACATGGAGTTCACTTGGCCCATCGATGTGGACTTCTGGAACAACGATGTGAAGATTGATAAATGATGACATTATCCCAGTTCCAGTGGATATCTGGAAAAGCCAATACATTTTCTAATAATTCATGTTCAGATATTTGAGAGATAAACATATTTATTTGAAAAAAATACTAGTTATACAATAATAATTTCTGTCTACAACTATACATATGTAATTCACCTAACCGGAAACGGTCGTAGTCGTAGATTTGTATGTACATAAAATATATATATATATATATATATATATATATATAGAATGTCTCAATTCAATTTCAAAAATGTGTGTTAAAAGATTAACTAACTGAAAAATAAGATATATATTAGGTATGTATAATGTATTATTTATTTTTAATTTAAATTTAATTTAATTTTAAATTTTAATTAATTTTAATAGTTTTGTTAGCGAATTACTGACAATTGATGATTATCTATTTTTATTTATTAATTTATATATTACTGTGTGAAGCTTTGTTGTCAGCATGTATAGATATTTGCATTTACAGTTTCGTGATTTCGTGAATTGGTAGTAAAACTATGCATTGAAAAATGTTAACTACGGATGAGCTCAGATTCCGATCTGACACCGAAGGATCATACATTTTAGTATATTTAATAAGGAATAACTGTAATAAAAGATAGTCACAAATGACGCAAATTGGAAAAAATAAATTAGCTATACTTTGTTTATATTTACAATGCCTAGATAATAATAAATTAACAATAAGTTATTATTAAGAAAATAATATACTACTTAAGTGCAATATTACTTTTGACATATTATCCAATAACGTTTTTTTTTTTTTTTTAAAATTCGAAATGTGTACCAAAAAATATATTTCTTTATTAATTGAATAGATCCAATTTAATTTTATACTTTCACGAAGTTTTTTGAATAAAAATGTTAGAGTATTATACTAGTATTATATATATAGTAGTATTATATAGTCAATACGAGTAAATATGTTTTATACTAGAATTTGTATTGCATCGATTATATTCGATTTGAAAGATTGTGTTAAAATATATTAGTAGATTATATAGTTTTTGGAGGAGAGTAAACGGGGCTATTTCAATTTTTATAAACGTTGTTACATAATGTTCATATTCGTGTGGTTTAAATGTTAGACAACGATTTTTTTCGTCCGTCCGTAAAATATTTGTGATTGAAAATATTCTTTTTATTACTGCATTTGTACACAAAGGTACAGTGAATGTATATTTCCTTTTAGGCATTTTAAAAAAAACAATAAAAGTGATAATACTAACGACTCACATTAATTTAAATAAAAATAACTGATACACAGTGGCTATGACACAAGATCGTTGCAATGTACACACGTTACTGCACGACTATGTTCGATTTTTCGATTAATATAACTAATATACCTATTATAACGAATATCATTGATTATGAATAGTACTGTATATTGGTAAACTATTCATATTTAATATCGATTTCGTTAGAAGTCAGGCACATGAGTTTGTAGTACATATATATACTATATGACAAGTCTTAATTTTTTTCTTTTACTCTCGGTTTACAATTTGTATGGAAGAAACGGGATTAAAACGAGACCCTATTCTAAAAATGGAACAAAATGCCCCATTCAAAGATTTTCACGATAACGGGACATAATGATAAAAAAAGGACAATCCTATTTTAAACGGGACGTATGGTCACCCTAGTGTACACCAAATTAACATTAAATGTGAAAAAAATTGTTTACACGAAATAAAAATATTGATATTTAAAATAATGAAATATAAATTGTATCGTTTTAAACTTATGTATTAAGGAATTCTAATTAAAATAAAACTATCATATACATAGATTATATTAAAAATATTTTCGTTTAACATTATCTTTATTATTGTATGCTGTATCACAATACATTAAAATATATGAATAGTGAGCCATCATAATACATGAAGGTTGAGAAAAATTTAAAATTAATATACTCTTATTTTGTAAAATAATTATATAAATAACATAAAATTATATTAAATATTTATATATTACAAAATCAAATACATAAAAATATAATTTTTATAGCATTTTTAGCCAATGCTAAGTACATTTGAGTACGGACGAACGGAATATTACTTCGTCGTAATATTGGTACTATCCGGATATAGTCAGATATTTTAAACTCCGAATAAAATCAATTCAGATATTCGTAATCCGAATCCAATTACGTATATTGTTTACACGCGCATGTATCTAATATTCAAATATTTTTATTAATATAATATTCATAAAATGTACTCAAAAATATTTAGGACATAAATGGTTACGCACATATTAAAAGAAGTATTAACTCTGTAAAAATTATGGTAAGTACTAACAAAATGTATATTAGATAATTAACAGGGCATAATAATAAATGTATAGATATTATATTAGACAATAAACAACAAAGTTGATAAAAACAGTTGTACGTTGAAAAATGGGTATATTAAATCATAAATATTAATTTATTTTTCTTTAAGAAAACCAGAGTGGAAACATTTTTCTCATTTAATTTTTGCGTTTTGATATAAAAATGTTCCTGGCTGTAGAAAAAAATTTAAATTAATACAATCGCTAAATTCGTGATTATGATTGGACTTTAAGCGTTGGTATACGCGAGCAGTATGATTGTGATATTTGATTTACAACTATTATAATTTTATGTTTTTTTTTTTTATTATTTGTATTTATATTAGTAAATTATCACATTGCAATGCATAAATCCCGAAATCTCATGTGATTTATTTCATAAATCACGATAAAATAAATATCTTGATATCTTTTTGATGAACATTTGAATTACAGAAATCTGAATATTCAAGTAGGTAGGCATTTTTAGATTATCCGTAATATTTGGATTTTACAATTTTAATTTGTCCAGATATTACGTTTTGGCTATCCAAATATTAATAAAATCCGAATAAATGTCCCAACACTCCATCGACGGACTATGAATGGGCGACTTCAAGTTATTTGAATATCAGATATTTAAAACCTAGGAAGTTGAGAAGCGAAAAAAAAATAAACTACGATAATAGAATAAAATGCTCAGGACACGACGGATACAGCTGCATTGCGATTTCACGAATTCAATATTTAAATAAACGAGATCAACAACTGATAAGAATGTTATTATCAATAGTCTACCATCGATTATGTTATTAGATAGAAAATTATAAATAAACGTCATATATGTATATATATATATATATATATATATATATACTCTAAATAGTTACCTGATTTGTTTGAAATACGGTAATAATGTTAAAACAACATAATCGTATACAACTGTAACATAATTTTATGCATTTTGTATGATATACAGCACTTTTAAGGCAATAGGAAGTCTTATTCCACGCACTTACACTTAACCGTCGTGCTCTGGTATTAGCGGTGAACGGAGATTTCGCGTAAAATAAATAAAGGAAATGGGACAGGAGTTTCAGACGTTTTTATGTCCGACGTGTAACACGATGAAAAACCTCGAGAGTGAGTATAGTGACAGGCGAAAACAGTGGCTAATATAACCCTTCGGGATTACAGTCGTATACAACACTACAACTACTACTACTACTACTGTTGTTACTTTCATGAACTATTTTCTCGAATCCAACAAAATTGACACGAATTACAGAGCTTACGGAAAACGCGTAAATCCTCGTTTTAGAATTCAAAATGTAGCGGTCGGTTATCGTTCGGAAATAGTTCAGATTTAACACAAGTTTTCAGGTGTAAACCAACGTTTTTAGAGATCACGAACAATCAACGCCTACGCACATACTCGCTAATCTCTCATACACATTATATCATGCACGTAGAAAAATAATTGTATTTTCATGTTTACAGACACGTATGATTAATTTTAGGCACGTAACACTGTTAATAATTATAATACGAAAAATCCAGAAACAATTATCGATTATTTTATTATTAGCTGACATTGTTGAAAGATTTCAGACACACAAAGACTAACGTTTATTCTCTTTTTATTGCGATTTAAAATTGTTTAATATTTCAGAACATAAAAATATTATACAATTGTGCTTCCACGTTTTTTAAGAATATTTAAAAGGTTTATTTTTCATATAGAAGCTCAATCTCGTTGGAGTATTTCAACAATTTTGTTAGTCAAAGGTTTATTGTAACTGATAGTATACATCATCAGAGTTTGCCTATGTATGCAACAAACGACGTTTGTCATTTCCGAAGCAGACGAGTACGATTTCCATCAATCATTTGTTAAAAATATGTTATTCAATTGAAATTCGATCAGAATAAGATAGATAATCGAAACGCGAAAAAAACGTCAAACCCAATGGAGATGTATCATATGAGATATAGTACAAAGATAAACCGATTTTATTTTTTACGTGATGAATAAAAATAAACGAGGAAATTTTTGAAACTATTCAATCCGTTACACTCGTTCTCGATTTTGATCTTATTTACTCAGAGTTAACGTTTTTAAATATACACATAAAATAAAAAAAAATAGTATTTTGTGTTGATAACCAAATACATTAATATATAAAATGATACCTACTATACTCGTATAATTATTTTATATTAATTTATATGTTTTTATATAAAAAATATTTAAGTATTAGTATTTTAAACTAATTATTTTTATAATATTTTTAATTACTTTTGTTCGGAATTTCGAATCAAAAGTTGAATATTATATAAATTTGAACAATTAATTAAAATCCAAATGAATATTAAAATATTTTTTCTCACTAACTCAATCGTTTAATATAAAACTTCGATGTAGCAGATTTAAATAAAATATTATTACAATTTATTCTACGTAATTGTTCGTTATACATTTACAACTAAATAAACAAATAATTTGAGTCCAGAACGTATTTTAATTAAGTGTCTTGTTAAATAAAATTTCAATATTATAGTCGTTAAAAAAGTTTAAAATACTCATAATACCGCGAGGAGTACCTTTTTACGAATAAAATGAATAATCATTTTAATAATTAAAATTGCATTAAAAAATTCACTTCACGAAATTCGTTACATTTTATTAAGTCAATTTAAATATCAAATGTTTAAGTCAAACCTTCAAACTTAAACTCAAACTAAATTATCGCTATTCTTGAAAATAAACATTAACTTCATAATAGGAAAATTCAAAAAATTTTGACGAATAATGTTCTAGGTTTTTGATTCTTAATTAAATTTAAGTTATGTTCAATTGAACTTAAGATCATGAAATTATATACTAACAATGTTTTATAATATATAATTTAAAATAGAGAAATTGCTATAACTAATGGTTATAAAATATTATACAAAACTATAATTGAATTTTTATAAAAAAAAAAGAAATAGTTTTTATTACATATTAAAAAAATCAAGTATATCAATATTTTTCTGAAAATTGTAAGTGAAAAAAAAGAATGAACAGAATGAAATGAATGTAAAAATGAAACTCAACAAACATTTATTAATGAATAAGATGAGTCGTCTTAGATGAGTGGCAAACAAACAGCAGAGAAACCGATTGATATGCCCACAAGCAAAATATAACAAGGTTAAATATTAATTAGTACATTGCGTAACAAGCGAGGTTAACCATGGCGACAAGTAAAGCAATTATTACGTACATAAGTATGGCATTGTGAAAATAATAGTGTAACTTCATGATGAAATTTGCAATGAGTATAAAATATCAGCACACTTCTAAGAGTATGGTTATAATTATAGAAAAAAATTACATCAATTCATGAAATTCTATATCGTTAAACGAAAAATGCATTTGTATTTCCTTATCTAACTAGGTTAAGTTTTCAAAAATATATTTTTTAATAATAATCATAAACATAATTTCCATTATTCCGTTCTCCGTAAGCCATCAAATCTAAATTGATCTCCTACTTCAACTAATATGAACCTACGACGTTTTGTCATCAAATAATATTGATTAATATGAATATAAATAGTACAAGTTTTTCAACGAAAAACGCTTTGTCAAAATAAAAATTAATACTTTTTTGGATGCAAATTTCAAGACACTTATGGTTTAAAACAAAAATAAGTAAAGTTTCAAAAACATCATATAATTTATTTTTACTTGTTGATCTAACTTATATGCTCATTTGATCATCATAAACCCTACAAAAAATATCCAAATAACATTGAATCGTAAATTTAAAAAAAATTAAAAATCATTTGAGTATAGTCAAAATAAATGTTTAACAATAACATTATTATAATTAGCTAAAGTGCTTTTGTTACTAATTATTTTATTCAATGTGACACTTCAGTAAAAATATTTATGATACCATTTACATTTATTTATTTTTTTAAAATAAACATTTTATTTATTTTAAAAATTTCAATTAAAAAATTAATATTTTTATCTATGATATTGTAATATTTACAATTTTTTCATTACTGATTTAAAATATAATCTAAATTTCTTTATTTATTATTGAACTATGTACTAATGCTCTTTGAAAATATTGAAGAAGACACTTATATTTTTATTTTTAATAATTTTAAATTATGTTTCCATATTTTCATAAGATACTTAAAGTTTTCTCAGGTTTACTATATATTATACTTTACTATAATCTTACCGCAATGTATCTTAATAAAATATGTCATGATTATACTATTATAAGAAAAAATATATCAAGCAATATATTTCGAGTAATAAAGGAAATATTATAATAATATATTTTGCTTAAAGAAGGAAAGATTAAATCCATCTTTAAAGTGTTAAAATTTAAAAGTTTTTAATTAGTTATGTAAACTAGTCTTGGTGTGAATAACCAATTTCTAAAATTTTTCTCATAAATTCTTTCAACTTAAGTAAAAACCTTCATATTAACATAATATATGGAAACTCCCATGACAATATTACCTTTTAGAAAATTTATTGGTTTAACAATGTATTTTAGTGGTAGTAAATCTGTTCTAAATGTCTTATTAATGTGTATTTTATTAGAACAAAGTTTAAACATAGATGGCACTTTTTAAACTCTTAAGCTTATGCTTCTAATAATAACAAAATATAAAAAGAAAAAGAAATCGGAAAAATGGTATACATTATCCAAGGTTGACAGTTAAAATAATGGATTAATAACCATAAAATAATTATTACAACCGTTCACAAAAAACTAATAGTTTGTTACGGAAATCTTGTTTTCAATAATTTTAAAAATCTAAGTATTACAAAACTGATTCATTTTTTCACTTTCCTCCACTCAAATATACGGTCGAAAAAGATTGATAATTATTATACATACAAGTAATGAATAAATATTTTTCTTACTTATCACTGTTATTTTCACCGATGAAAACCTAACTATTATTGAATAGGTAACGTGGTATATTTAAATACTATTTTTTATTCCGATGTGCGCTTAGAAATATCGTCGATTAAATAAAAACACGATTAATGCCGTACGGAAGTAATTTGATTTGTGATACGTTAATGTACAAGGTACGCGATTCCGGCAATAAGTTTACGGAGAGTTTATCCAAGATATATTACGTGAGAAATGTTTTTTCTTCGACCGACGTTAGCGAATGACGTCTGTGTACTTACAGAGAATCTATGACACCGATTTATTGGTTTATCGGTTTTCGTGGTTCGGATACAATGAAATATACTTGTTTTAATAGTTATCATTACACGGTCCATTGTCGTCGCGAGTTTAATTTATTCGAACGTCAACGGACGCATAGGCGTGAACGCGCGTCGTATTGAAAAGGATGTTGAAACATATTTCCGTACACACACACGTACACACACACACACACACACACACACACCCATACACACACGTGTTCATAACGACGTGATCCTACTTGAACTTTTGGCATATTAAGCCAGTAGTGTTAGAAGTTTAAATCACCCTATCAGTCGCACGGTGTTTCCCTCTCTTTATCGTCGTATCTGATAAAAATACTCGATTCCCGGACACCCGGACCACCGCCACCACTTCCAACACAGCTGTACTGCAGCCGACAATCAGCCTTATTTTTTATCTACCGTACAATATCTTTTCGCCCTAGTGCACAAAACTACGAAAAACTTTTAAATGTGCTCGATATTTTTCACGCATGATTTGTTCTAGTTTCGGCGCTAACGTAAAAAAAAAATGTATATATATAAAAAATAATAATACCAATAAAAGAAGGAAAATAGAAAACAGAACACTACAGAGGAAAAAAAGGAATATAAAGAAAAAAATAACCGTATTATATTGAACACGGACCGTTTCGGTTTACGAACCGTTATAAACGTATGGAAATGTGAGCAACTTTTCAATAGCTACGTAAAAGAGGTTGTTTTCGAAAAATAATAGTTTAATTATTATGATGATTTAACATGAAACTATAAAATATTATTACAGGAGTAGTTCCTGCTTAATTCGTTGGATCACATTAAGAAACATAATTATAATGTCGAATGCGTACTTCTGTGAACATCTCATCAGATTTTTACACTGGATTGATATAATGAATCGATTTTAAAATCAATAGTTATTGATTCTTATTCCAATTATGTTTACTATCTTATATTTATAAATTTTATATTTATTGTTTACAAAATATTTCATAGATTCCTATTTCTTTTCTGTATTATTATTAATATAATATTATAAGCATACAACAACTGATTAAAGACGATGAAAATTGATTTATCGAAAGAAATAGAAAATACTTCATATATTACTTTTTTGGCTTAAGCTTAAGTTTTAGAAAAGCTTATAGTGAAAATTGTGAACATTTAGAAAATTATATTGAAGCAATCCTCACATTTTATATCATTGATTAGACCTAAGGTAACAAATCTTTGCCGAATAATACATAACATAACAACTGCAGTTAATCAAAACAATGATCGTGAACAATTATTTTCGAATTGGTTATCGTATTTCGTGATCCATAATTAATTATTATCCAGATCATGTTATAATTACATAATTTTGTTAGCAATTTAAAGATTCTTTTTAATGTGGAATTAACAATCGGTATCTCTACACAATTTCATTTGTAATAATATATTTATTATAAATACAAAAATATAAGCATATTGTTCTGAAAAATATTCAAAAAAAGGGTAACTTATAAAGGAAATATATTGATTAATTTGTTTGTACGTAATCTGTGCTCAAATAAACATTTTTATGTAAACTATGCCCCTTCTATAATCTAATTAAATATATATATATATATATATATATATATATACTCTGTCCAGCTCCTTGAACCACCAAGAATGTGATTAGTTCAATTCTACAGTATATGTACCATTTCTAAACCAGGAAAGTGTATCTATGTATTTTGAAAAATGATTTAATGATATTTAATGATACCATGGCGTCAGGGAGAAAACTAGTGAGCCCCCAAAAAGAGTCTCATGGCTGTCAACCTGTTAATGATGTAGTTTGTGAATGAAAGAGCGACACAGTTGCAGATTATTTAGTAGATTTAAATACAAGTGCGGATCCATATGAAGTATGGGCATAGGTATTAACAGAGCCAACTTTTCCCATCTATGCACTTCTACTCGTATATAAATCATTATATTTCCATTTAAATTCTTGGCTTTTTATAACTCTTCCAAATATCTTTATGTTTATGAAAAATTTTAAGAAATTTAAATAGAAACATACATTAAATCAATTAGTATAAATGTACTTTTTAAATATAAAAATGTATATACCAAAAAAAAAAAGAGAAAACAATGGAAAATTTAATAAGTAAAATATACTTATTGAAAATTGTTATATAATAAGAGTAAAACATCATTTATGTATCATTATGTATCTACTATATTTTTTTATTTGTTTAAATATTATCCTTTTAAAATTAAATATTTTTCAATTGTATATTTTATTATATTAATTATTTATTCATATTTTAAGGTTGTAATGAATGAATTTGAATATGTTTAAATTTTGTTTATTTGATTTTGCATAAATATTGAGCTATATTTTTTTATTTTACTTGACACAGTTTACAATAGCCTATCCATATACACTTTAATTTTCACTAAATGTATTGTATAAGTTTTCAATAATTAATAATCAACAATTTTATAGATTTAAATATTGTTCTTATAATCTTTGGTCTAACATATACAATCAAATGAAAACAAACAACTTAAGTTGTTATGTAAAATAGAATGATATAAAATACTATATAAATACCATAAATTTTAAATAATTAACACATCATTTGAATGTAGTGGTCATTATTCCAGAAAACATATTTTACAGAGTAGAGTAAACCACAAAATAATCAAACTGCATTTTACTGCATTAGTAAATAATTTAAATAATTGAAAATAAATAAGTTTAAAAAAATAGTATCCAAAGTATTTACTTTTATAAACATTCCCCTTATAAATATCTAAAATTATTCATGCTATGTTATATTCAACCATACACCTATATAAATTTTCAATCAGACTAATAAAAATGTATGATTTTGAAACCAATAGATATTTTAATGCTATTGCATTCGATTTATATTTTATTTTTTGAACAGGAAATCGATAACTATTGACCCAGAACTACGTGATAGGTGGACATTGACATATTACATCAATTCTAGAAGATAAATTATTTTTAATAATTTTATTGAAACTCAATAACAAACCAGAATAGATCACAAGATTTGTTGTTTACTAATATTTGTTTTATACTAGGATATCTATTGGGATTATTGATGTTGAATATTATAACATTAACTGTCATATCGATGGCCAATTGATCATTCAATCTTCAACGTTATCTTATTTTCGTAAAACCAAACACAACTAATTATTAGTCATATTTTAATATCAAATGTAATATTAGAATAACGCTCTATATTAGGGATGGGTAACTGTTGGTTTGCATTTTTTTTTTATTTGTCCCTTACTATATTTTCATATCACCACAAAACCTTTCAGTATTTATCGGTATTTAAATTTATCGCGTTGATCGTAAAGTGCATACATTATATTTTTCTCTTGTATATTAGAAAATTATTTTTAAGTTGTAAATGGTTTTGTCGTAAATTGAATTATATGAAATAAATGCTTATTGTTAATTTTAAAAACATTTTTAATATTTGCTTTCTTTACTCAGGCCCACCAGATTGTACAGATCTATAAATTGACACTTTATTTACTTTGAATCGCCTATCTCTGCTCTATATTATTAGTATAGTTCGTATATGTTGGTTCATATTTAAAAGTATTTAAATAGGTTTATAATTTAAAAACAAAATCAAATATACATAATATGTTTTCAAGAAAAAACGTATATATATATATATATATATAAATATAATTAATTTAATCATCAAATCGATATTTTTATAAACATTTACAGTTTTTATTTCTCGTATATGAATTACATATAATTGTTTAATAACTTATTGTTATATAAAAGATAAATAATCAAACAGCACATATAATTAATCTACAATATTTATAATTTTATTATATTTAAGTTTAAAACCATACATCTCACTTGGAACTCAAACAATGCAATTTTAAATCTTTACATTTTATTATATTATGATAATAAAAAAAATACATAAATAAAATATAATTTTAAATGTATACTTATATAGTTATAACAATATGTGAATTTTTGTTTGTATCTGTATTCAACATTTCAATCAGAAGGATTGTTTCAATCATCGGTTGGTACTTTTAAAAGCGAAAGGTGGTTATTTTACAAATTTTCCAACTTTTTTTTAAAAAAAGGAAAAAAACTGACGTAAATGTATAAAAACAGATGAATTTTACGATATACCAGTTTTCAATAAAATTAAACTCCAGATTTCATTGTAATTTAAAAAATAATAATCATGGAATTTCTCCCGACCTAGGAGTTTCACTTTTTTTTTTTTTTTTGTTAATAATTTTTGTATAAAAATTACTATTTTTTTTCTCTCGAAATATGAAAGGTAGCAGTAATTAATATTCTAACTTGAATGTTTTATTACTTTTATTTACCTTCCAATTTGTTTATTTTAAAACAAAATAATACTTGGAACCGAAAAAATATTAATAAGTTCTAAAATAGCTTTGTTAAAATATAAAAAGTATAATTATCGTTATAATGTATTATAATAATTGCGTATTATGATTGTTGCATTATAGAAGTATGTAGTTTTTGAAAAAAATAAAAAGCTAGAAATATTTTTTTTAAAGATATCTGGTTATATGACATAAACGTACATTAAATACTATATTTACAGATACTATGCGTGTTTGCAGTAATCAATTCGCATCGATATTAGCCTTAAGTTTCTTTAAGACAATTTTTCAGTACCATTGAACAACTATATCAGTGCTCATTAACACGCATAATCGTTCTGCCGCTTCACTGTGGTTCACTCTCTAACGATAAGTAGGTATTGGGATAGGGAGAGGTTATCAGGAGAGGAGATCTACCCCTTATATCTACCCAAATGTTTTTCTGTATTACCACTGCAAATATTAATAGTTGAAATGAAATATTCCTAATTTGAAATGTTATTAAAAATAGTTGGAATTTTTATACTTTAAATCGTATAAAAAATTGTTTATTATTGTTTAAGGTTCTACATATTGAGCAAACACAATGAAATTGATTATTGACCTACAAAACAAATTTCGGTATATGTATATGATGATAATGGCATTGTGTGGTTAGGCCAAAACAACAAGTAGTGCCACTCACCTGACATTCATACGTGCCGTTGTCTCTTTTCTGCACGTATTTTATTTGTAGTGTCCAATCGTCCGATCCCTCGGCGTGCAACACGGTGAACCTCTCGTCATTTGTGTACGTGAACATGCCGGAAGTCAAAATGTGCCAGTCCCGGCGACGAACCCATGATATCTGAAATAACGGTTAAGATAAGACAATTCCATTAGATTAGATATGCGTGATTCATTATAATAATCACACTCGCGTTGTGGAACAATGGCATTTCAAGTCCTGCAGGGAGGCCTGTGTGAAAATACTTATAGTAGGTATCTTCGAAAAAAAAAAATCGATTTGAGTTTAGGAGTATTAATATTTGGTCTGGAATTTCGGCAAGTACTAATGAGTAATGTAGATAATAATGGATACATTTTAAGACAGTAAATGAATCATTGTTCATTATTTTACTATAAAATATTTTTGATACAGTCGTAATGTATTATTATGAACCATCACTGAATTTTATTTTTCGAAACCAAGTACTAGATCTACTTCATTAATCTTTTCAATAGTACGTGGAAAAAAAATTGTAATTGAAAATGTATTATTTCGATTAGAAATCAACATTAACAAAAATATTCTCAATTTATTTCTAAATGTAATTAACTAGTGATGTGTTTATAATATTTGATTTATGATGTCTTAAGGTTATTGCCATGTGGGAAATTTCGTAACACATTTTAAGATTTATTTCGTATCGTGCAAAACTAGGCACGATAATTAAATTATTGTAATTTAAAAAAGTGTTTTTAAGCATTACACTCGTTTAAAATTCAGTTATTATTAAACATGAATTCAATTAATAACATTAATAACCATATCTGTTTTCACATTATTGTTGATAATCAGAGCAACACACAAAAACAACAGTGTATAAAACCAAGTTCAGTACGGGCTATTTGAGATATCTATTAGTTACCTGGATAATGGAGCATAAGTTTGACGAGAACACGTTCTATTTTACTTTGTGTTTTACGCAATATTGATCAAAAATTTCGTAATACTAATATTTTTGAGGGCATGCAACATTATTTTAGAGTTTTATGTATGAGAACAGACACATTAAACTAATAAGACTGATAATTAGCTACCTATATCGGTTATTTAACGGTGTAAAAAATTTTATCAGATATATTTTATTGTATTTTTCGGAAAAAACAAGGGTGTGCCATATTACCGTTGATGTTGATACGTACTACTCTTTAATTTTCTATAGAAAATCAAATCACCAGTACTGTTTTAAAGTCAATGTTGAAATGAGTGAAACATAAATGTAAACTGCACATTATACATATTGAACATAACACAATACAATGTAATTTTTTTCTATACATAAATATTTAAATATAAGATTTAAAAATTAGGATAATGTTAGTGAGGTGATCAGCCGTTGATGTCACTTACTGACTACAGTTAGCACTTCAAACGTGATCCAAACAAAAACATAGATGGTCGATTCATCTTTAGTGTTAATTATGCTGTATCTGCTTTAATGTTTTACATAATATGTTTTGGTATAACTTGTCAGTAGCTTAGGCAACACAACCTAGGTAATCCACTAATAACTAATTTGATAAACACATTCGATAATGAGCAAAAAAAGTTTACATTTCTATAGTGTCCAAGAAAAATGTTTTGTAAAAACCACATTATTTTCCATACATTTTAGAACTTATTTAGCATGTATTTATTCGTTACTCTATTTTAAATTATAAAGTATTATTCCATCAACGGTATATTCAAGTATCCATTAATTATATTTTTAATGAAAAGTAAATAATAAATGTATTATCAATGCAGATGATTTAATGCTATAATATGCATGTAACGTATTTTTTTATTTTTATTTACGGCACTTGTTATCCTTTTTAATCACCGTTCATTGTACATTTCGAGAACGAATCTCATCAATATATTCAATAGGCACAAATAACAAAATTAAAAAAATAATGCACTAATGGATTGTTAAAAAAAAATTGATTTTCAATAATATGATAATATAAAAAATAAAAAATAATTAAAATCTAAAAATAATGACCGATAATATAACTGAGAGTTGATTAAAACATGATAATAAAAAAAAAAAAAAAAACGAGGAAAATACACAACGTCTATGTATATTGGTTTTTTTTCATTGGTTATAAATAAGTTTGAATATATAGTTTATAATATGTACATGTATAAATATGATCCATCAGATTTATAAGTTTAAAAAATAAAGTCTTTTATTTGTAAGAAACAAGTGTAAACGTATTTAAATTTATTTTATCCCTAGTGCCAACTTCAAATGATTATAAAAACAGTATACACATTTTTTATAAAATTTTAATTTTTTCACATCACCGGTTTTAATAGTTATTATCAGTTTATATTTTAAATGATTCATATCTTCACAATTCTCTTCTGATTATATCAATAAACTTATTGGCATTTGAATACTTTTTTTTTTTTAAGTAACAATTTTAAAAGAGAAGAAATAGGTAGCTCTAAAAATGTAATGTAAATAGATTAAATTGATTAAATGTTTGGAATGTATTAAAAAATATAAACAAACATTAAAATTTATGATTTTTAACAATATAATTTTTGATTGAAATATAATATTGAAAAATAAATAAACAACATTCAAAATTAGATAAATTATTCTTGCCCAATTCTTTAAGTATTAATCTCTGTTTACTGTTCAGAACAATAAGATAAACACTTGATAATCAATATTTTCCATTATTAATTATTCTATATTATAACAAAGGAAAATTAAAAAAATAAATCAAAAATATTTTATTTACATCTCTGATTTGTGCTCAAATTCGCTTTTCTTATAATTATTTTCACATAGAATTTATTACAATAATAAAGTAGGTCCACGGCATCTACAGTTTAATTGTTTGCCTGTTTTTATCTATCTGAACTAGTGATAATCAAAACAAGACTAAGACAAGACTTTCAAAATTTTGATCTAAGTCTTGGTCTTGGTTTTGCGACTCTTGTTATTTTCACAAAATATATATATAAAAAAAAAAAATATATCAACCTGTTATAGCTGTGTAGGTTTTTTGTTATGACTTCTAAGATGAAACTTAAGTACAATATATTATATTGTATATTAATAATATAAAACAACCAAACAATTTAATTTTAATTATAGGTGCTCGTTTAAAACTGCGTTTTAAAATATTATATTTATATTATTATACCTGTATTTATATTTGATGAATCAATTTACCAGCATACTTTGTATTTCATGTTATATCTTTTAATTCATCCACACTCTTGCTCGGTCCATTATATCTTCAATGTCACTAATTTTAAAGGTATCGTAACAACAACTAACAAGGCGTACTAAGAGACTACAAGTTTACGACATTAATGAAATTATATGCTGTATAAGACACTAGTTTAAGTATACTATGCCTAGTACGAAAAAATCACACAAACTACGAACGAAAATAAAAACGTACTTCTAATCAAAATGATATCTACCGTAGTCTGTAATGACTTCCGGCATTTATTAGTATATTCGATTTCGAAAAACCCTTTCGGTCCTTTTTGTCCTTTCGGTCCAGTTGGTGTATTATGGACATAAATCATAAATTATTCTATTTCTCAAGAGTCCACTTTCTCTACTCCTGCAATTTTTTGTTTACGGTACTAGTGGTTTAATTTTACTTAATATTAGGTACAATGCGTGACACGACCCGTTACGGAATGTGGTTGGGAGCGCCCTTTATAACCGTCGTTACCATCGTAAACCATCACGGGTATCATTATGGAATCAAAGCGATTTATGCGATAAAACGGTAACTATATGCATATATATAAATTAATATATCTACAGTAAACATATACAACTATATTCTTGTTTTTTTGCCTTTAGTTCTTTTTTTTTGTTTTTTTTTTTTTGCTTTTTTTGCTTTTTTTACCCGGATCGTGTATCGCCGAACTTCTTTTGGATTAATATGAATATTTTAATGCGACCTCGTCACGAATATACGTTGAACATTAACATTAGGCACGCGCGTGTTGACCTAATGTTATTCGCTTATTCGGTGGGTCTATGTTTCAATACATTGCCACCATAACGAAAAATCAGCAGATAATGTTATACCGTTCAAGAAATTTCCGTTAGAAGCATGCTGTAAATAACAAAATAAAATATGAGTAAAATTTACATTTTATAAATAAATAAAAGCAAATATATTATAATCACTGTTAACTCGTTATAATTACAGTATAAAACCAATGCGGTGTTGAAAGGTTGTTGAAATAAAAATATATTTATGTATATGAATATGTAAAGTGGGTGGACAAATACAGACATTTTATGTTGATAAGTTGAAACCAAAATATTATTGCAGGCCAGAAACAATCGAAAATAGCTTTTTTATTTGTTCAAGGCTATTATTATTTATTGGACCTTTTTTTTTTTTTTTGATAAAATTAACAATAAGTTATAGTTATTAATAGCTGTAATCTAAATCCTTCGATTATTAAATAAGTATGTTGTATACAGTCGTTACAGTAAGTATGTTATATATTTTATCAACTGTAAAAAGTGATTTACAATTTTGATGATCATAATGCTGCGTAATATGTTTGGGAACATAGGTTATTGTAATACGATGTAGTTAGATTATAACAAACAAACAATTGTCTCCTGCTCATGGTACCTAGTTGTCTGCATCAGTAATGCATGCCACGGGGATTTGATCCCCAAAAAAAATAATAATATAACACCAAATGACAAAGTTAAGTATTATGTATATTATTTTATACAATTTTATATTTATATTTTATATTTTATACAATTCTAATTTTGTATTTTTATTTTTATTTTGGTTAAGATAAATTAAATTAAAAATACATTAAAATTTCCTAAAATTAATGATTGAATTTATACAATAACAACTTTTGTGTATATTAAGCAAGTATTTATTATACGCTTACATAATTTTGGTAGAATGAATAAATTAATTAATTTGAGGGTCTTGGATTAAAAAAGGTTGCACACCGATTATCTACAAGGATGGAAATCGTCGGTTGATTACTATTCGGTGGTATATTTTTTATTTTATTTATTTATTTATTTTTTTACAATGGTTTTGGAATACATAAAAAATATTGATGTCATTAGCTTACATCAAAGATAATCAACTCTCTATCCCCATTGTGTCACTTACGGATATGTTACGCGATACCACGCTAACTACGAATCAAACTCGTGCACACAATTGTTTAAAATTATGTTTTAAAATGTGTTAGAAATTACAGTTTTTAGTATTAAAATCGATAGTGTATTTATTCGTATCGTTGTTTAAATTTCGATTGACGAAACATGACATTTTAAATTTCTTCAAATGATGCATTTAGAGACTATTCCACTTAAGTGAATCATGCTACAGTGATCTTATCCGTCTACTACAAATACAATGTATTAATTTTGCACAGTGAGATTCTTAACAATCTCTTTCCGATGTATTAAGGTTACTGCGACTTAACTTATATCAAAAATACGAATACTTACATCCGCAAAATTACCCTGTAAAATATATTTTATTGTTGTAGTAAAAATTTAAAGTGCATCGTTAACCGAATACTTATACTCACATTACATAAAAGCTTTAAAATACTTTAATAAACTCACGTAAAACGTTCTATTAGAACTGAATTTTAAAAAGATTTTGTTTGAAAACATAGTTATGACGGCGTAATGTATAGACAAAAGTAGTACATAGCTGTAACGGAAGCCTGCAATACAAGTAATTATTTTTTTCATTGGATTATTATTATAGTGCATCGATTCCCAAACTGTGCTCCGTGGTGCCCTAGGGGCAACACAACCATTTTCTAAGTGTACCGCGGTCTACGTACGGTTCACAACAAATAGTTTAAAATTTATAAAATTGTTTTTCCTTATGGTTTTCGTAAAAACCTTATAGCAAATAATGTAATATTTTTTATTGTATATTCGGATATTCTCATTTTGACCTTATAATAATTATAATCATAATAATGATAATTTTTATTTATTTATTTTTTATGTTTAAAAATGCATTAATTTATAATTAAGTTAAATTTTAATAAAATTAATAAAATTGGTTATGTAGGTTAATATGTATATTAGCACCATTAATTTCAATAAAGAATTTCAACAACTTGTTGTTCGTAAAATGCCACACCTACATAAAATATACATCCGTCCAAATTTAGGTGCAATATGACAAATATTATTATAAGTTCATAATCACACTTAGCAACTGTTTGAAATTAAAAAAAAAAAAAATCAAACGATGTTGATGCGTATATCATTTTTTCTGTTTTTTCGTCAGTGTACCACACCGTGTGCGTGACTAGATGATACGTAAGTTAATGCCGGTGGTAAATCGGCTTGCACGTGTGCGTGCATGGATGTGATTGTGGGTGTGTCTAGTGCATAACATATTTCGGGCTATTTTCGAGGTTGTGTCTATAGGAGTATTGGAACGTGACGGTGGTGGTGGCGGAGTTGTTAACTGCGGTGAGAGACAGTCATGAATAAAACAGTAACGACGACGACATGGACGAAGCGCACGTTATTTTTCGACTGCTGATTTTTTTTCTCTACCCTCGTCGTCCATTTGTGTATCGATATATCTTTGCATGGTTCTGAGGAGAAAAAAAAAAACGTCGACCAGACAAACAATTTATACCGAGGCGCCGCTATTACAATATTCGATTTGCGTCGGTTTATTTTTTCTCCTTTCTCTACGCCGTTAGCCCTCTACTCTCACATGCATGGAAAATACGCTCGAGATGAATGGGCGAGGGTCGGTACCGTATGCGTGTATGTCCCGATAAAAAATCTGGTACGAGTGCACATCCCATTGTAGCCAGCACGACGTCAACTTCGCCTGTTATTCACGGTAGATTATTAAAAAAGTCACCTTTGAAACGTAGTGCCACGCGACAATTCGGAGAAAAACCTTAACCTATTTATATCGAAGAATCGAGCACGGACGAGTAAGAGTGCAGTTATGATGGTACGCACCTTCCTCAACTCCTGTCGGATTTTTACCATAAGAAAAAAAAATATGATGACGATGAACAAAAATAAAAATATATATGTATAGTTTACGCAAGTTAATTATATATATATATATATATAATATACAAAATATATATATATATATACAATATATATATATATACAAAATATTTTATTTTTTTTGAAACAGAATCTTTGTGTTTGATAGTGTTAATCATCTGTGATATATATTTATATTTTTACTTTTCTGAAAATTATTTCAAATTTTCTCGTTTCCTTTAAAGGTCAAGTGTATAGTGCTTTTTCTGTGAATGTACATGCTAGGTGCACATCACCGAAAAGCGGTGGGTGATCCTCTATTGACGGCCGTACGGTTAAAATACGAAAACGTAAATTTTTTTAAAATTTACAATCGAATGGAATAGGATGTTTTTTTCCCCCAGACAAATTGCATGATAGTAAAATCACCGTAAAGAAAAATGCAATAAGATTGTCGCAAGTGAGCTGTTTTTTTTCTTTTAGTTGATGATTATGGCATAATGATAACGTAAACTACTACCTTACTTGATATTATAAAAAATAAAATACGTTTAAATTTTACGTCGGATGAATGCACAATATAATACAGTATAACCTTGATAAGACGGAACTTTGGTAAGATGGAAACCCCGGTATTACGGAACATTTTTTTGGTCCCATTTCAAATTACATATAATTTTATCCCGCCTAGACGGAAACCTCGTCAAGCCGGAAACAGACACGTTTTTGAAATAAAAGTTGATGAAAATCCTTGCTAAGATGGAAATATATCATGATTAATTGTTTGAAAAATTAATGTGTTCAAAACTGTTTCCGTAAAGCTGGACTCTTTATTGACGAATAGGACATGACTTCCAATGATAATACCCTGACTAAAATTCAAGATATCTTTGTTTAACTTGACTTTAACCTAGAAGAATTTCTTTATATTGATGGCCAACTTGAGACGCAACAAATCCATAATTTGGCTACATCCATGGTTGAGAATGAATGTGAAAAGGACAAAGACAACGACGAAAACCAATATGAAGAACCAAAAAATCTGGTAAAATATTACAAAACTGCTATCTGCTACCTCGAGGAACTGCAAACATTTTCCCTCGCAGTATCTAATAGTGAGCTTTTGAATTTTACTTTGGGAGCCAAGGAGTGTGTGGAAAGCGACGCTTTACAATATAAAAAGCAAAAATTAATAACCGTTTTTTTTTTCAAAAAATATAATTATTATTAAAAAAGAATGTTTCACTTATTTGAATAGTTATTTTTATGTTTATAGTATTTCTTTTTAGCAAACCGGTTAGTCTAACGTTAAGAAACTATTTTTAAGATAAAAAACTAAATATAAAAAAATTTATAAAATATATAACTATATATATATCTCATGTATTAAATTCAAGAAGTTTATCAAAATAAAAGGTATCATAAAAATAATAAATTATATAATTAAATGAAAATTTAATTAACCATATTGTCGCTAATCGTTAGCGGATATTTAGGAACCAATGGACTTAAAACTTTGAATTAATTCTAACTTTTATAGTTTTGGATAATTTTTTTTTTTTATTTCAATTGTCTTTTATTTATCATTTTCAATCGGAAACAAATATTAAAATGATAAAATTAAAATAAAAAATTAGCTCAGTCCAGGGGGACATCTTAGGATTAATTAATTTAGCACTCAAAGGGTTAATGTATACTGGCTAAATATAAATATGTAATAAAAAATATAAATAAATAAGTACATATAAATATAAAATAAAGTTAAAAATATAAATTGTATGTATCATGTATAAACTGGTTTAAAATAAATATATGATCTTTAATTTAATTCAATTTAATTTTTTTAAATCCCGTCAAGACGGCAACCCCGTTAACACTAAGTGATTCCGTTTTATTGAGGTTTTACTGTATATCACTACACTGCAATTTTTTTTATTTTATTTACTTTCAGACAAACAAGAACATCACGTGCGCAAAATTTTTTTTCGCAATAATTTACAAAAAAATGTAATCAATTGCATTACAGAACTCATTTCATGTCCTAATTTCATATACGTTAGAAATTTATGGTTAAAAATATTGTTGAATCATACATTAATTTTACTATCGATTTTAAACATTGAAAAATAAACTAGATTAATTGATTGCTGTGAAATTTTTAATAATTATATAACTTTATTATAACATAGGATCTTGTTGAATAAATTTTATAAATTAAATGCACTTAATTGCTCAAATATAACGTGTAAAAAAGTGTTTATTTTATATTCTCAGACAGTAATAATCAAAAAATTTTGCTGAAAGTAACAAATTTAAATTCACATGCAAATCTTAATATTTTTTAAAAGACCAGATAAATATTTAAATTAATAGATACAGCAATTAAAGTTTATATTATCATTCTACTTTACATAAAATATTAAATAGTTAAATAATTTTTAATTTCTCTTATATTTTTGTTTCTTACTGTCTCTTACGTTTGTTTTAAACAAATTTCTCTCGACTAATTAATATTATATAACTATCCCGTATTAATATTACCTTTTCACTCTCATTGTGATAACATATTATTATCTTATCATTATATTTTAACTTATTGTTATAATTTAAAATTTCTGTTATTTTCAGTTTGTTGTATTATGTTTAATTTTGTTCATTTGTCGAAATTTACTGTCAAGCCAATGCGAATAATTCTGTAATTTTTGATCTATAATAGTTTTTACTGAATATTTATAAATATATATATATAAAAAAAAAATGATAAGACCGTTATGAAATATTAACATAACTCAATTTTAATGTTAAAATAATAATGTTTAATATTTGTTATGATTTTCAAATGAATCCTTAAATAACAGAAGAAAAATTAATTGCAATTATAATAACATTATATCATGTTAAGAGATATGAATACAATTTATTTCACATAAATGTTAATAAATATTAGTTCTTTATAATATAATTATATATAATATATATATAATATTATTATTTATAATTGTTATATTATAACAACTTGTTCCCTTATAAAGTATTCAATAATTTGACAGTTTATAGAATTTACCGTATTTAATGTATAATTAAACAATAATTAACGTTGATAATAAAACAAAAATACTTCTGAGAAATAAAAAGTTAGGTTATCGATAAATAATACGCAGCTTTCGCATAATATCATGATTTATTGAAATATGATATAGAATAATAAAAATGCAATTTAAGAGGTAAAATATAGTAAAAGTGCCACTTGGAACAATAAAACGCCTGATATAGTCTTTTATATATATATATATAAGAATAAGAATATCTAGTTAGAGTTAAAAAGAAATCAAACGATTTTTGATCCGGCATAATTTTATTAATAATTAATGAATAATATAACTGTCTTGTAATTATATGTTTTTCATAAATTTTTGTACAGAATTTGACATAATCATTTCCTTGGTGATATATCCGACATAGTGTAATATAATGTAAGATAAAAAATAAACATTTTTACTACATAAATTATAGAAGACGTTATCGGTATTTCTCGAACACACTATTTCGGTCACGCAAATGCATTCTTAATGGGCAGGTTTGATTTATTTTATCAGCCAAACTTAAGAAAATCATGCTAGGGCATTGTTATATATATATATATATTAAAAAAAAAAATAATATACATTTATTTCTTCACGTGTTATAAAATAATATACTTGATTTTATATATAAGGCGATGCAGTGAACATATTGTTCGTGAGCCTTGCAACCAAGATTAATAGTTGTATCTTTTGTAATTCCCTTTGATACTTAACCTTAACAAAAAAAAAAAAATACCTTTGTGAATGTATTTTGATAATTTTAAATCGAATAAATAAGAAATAATTAAACGACTTATACAAATGTAGAAAACAAAATAATTTTTATATTTTATAAAACAAATATTAAATGTAACATTTAAAAAAAAACATGTAGCATTTCCACATTTTGACCAATACACTCTACGTGAATCTATATAACATATTCTTATATATAAAATATATCCATTCCATACAAACAATTTTTTTTTATATATTTTAGTTCAATCGTCATAAATGTTGTATTGCATTTGCAATGCGATACGTTTCAGTGTTCTGTCGCAAAAGAACCGTTTATATATTAATGGGATTTTTTCTCTGGCTGTCTTAATGGCTTCGTCAAGTCTTCCTCAATTATAGAACTTTCAAAATAAAAGTTATATGAGTCATGTGTGTTCTACATCAAATGGACACAAAATAAGTCTACGTACAACATTTTACATTTTATTAGCATTCGGAAATATTTGTACAGCTGTGAAAACGTTTGACATTGTTTTGAAACGTGCCATTTTTAATGCAGTTCGGTAGGTTTTTGAAGATTGTGTTGCAATAAGTTATGTTATGGTACCACAGTGAATATATACGACGAACAATACAAGAGCTCAATTTTCCACTCAGGTTCAAAGAGAATGAGAAACAAAGAACATCAAAAATCAGTTCAAATGATTAACGGTTTGATATATATCCAAACAATATAGGTTGTTAAATCGTCATTTAAAAATATATTCATATTAGCACTTGAGTAAATAGTATACGCCAATATCTATTAGCGATTTGATATTATATACCGTGTATTTATATTCAAAGTTCTACTTTATTTATAAACAAGTTATGAGAAATAATCGGTGTATATTTTCTAAGCCTTACGTATACCTATTGAATGTACTACTGGAATTTACTAAAATTTATTGAGTTACGTTATTTTATCTGATAAAAACTATTTTCATTCGGCTATTAACATTAAAAATAACTATTGTATAGATATTATTTTTCAAAATCATTTTATAATTTTACTTCTTAATCTCATGAACTTCAAATTATTACTTTTTTTTTTACCAACCAGAACTTACTTTTGAATTTTTTTTGTTCATACATTCTTACCTGATAAAAATATTTTCTGTAAATTAAACTATTAGTCTCATTGGATGCGTTTCATTTTAAAGCAATGCATGAATGAAATGTATATCATGTATACATCGAGTTATATTTACCGCTTATTATACGAAAAAAGGATAAAAGGTATATATGATAGGTTTAGATTTCGTAATGCACGGGAAATTGAGTAAATCCTGCAAATCATGTTACTACCAATATAATACATAAAATTTGTATCAAATATATGCGTGAAAAAGTATTTTTATTTTTTTTTTTTTGAGGTCCTATTTATTTATACTATCTATAAAATTGTAAGGGTTTTTTTTCGGCCATATTAACCGAGAAAACTACTGAACCGATTTGGCTGAAATTTTTTTTAGCTGAAACCCGACACTCTGCTGAAGATTTTAGTACCACTTTTGTTAGTAAAAAAGTTCATAAAAGTTCATAAAAAATTAAAAACAATTGTACCTATATTATCAATCCGAGATTGATTATCTAAATACGAGGTCTGTTCAAAAAGTTCCCGAACTATCGTTTCTAAAAATAGAAAAATTACATTATTGTAAATGTTATTATATCAAAATAAAATACAGATAAGCAGCTATCTTTTCCATTAAATCTCAAATGTTTATTGCTATCGAATCATTAACTGTGCGCGTTCAAAGTAGACGAGTCGTGTGTATTGTGCGATTTTTAAGATGAGTAATTTTCACGAACAACGTATTAATATTAAATTTTGTGTTAAACTTTGTAAATCTTTTACTGAGACTCACAAAATGTTGCAAAATGCTTATGGTGATCAGTGTTTAGGACGTACACAGTGTTACGACTGGTTTAAACGCTTTAAAGACGGTCGGGAATCAGTTGATGACGACCCACGTTCAGGACGTCCGTCGACATCGACAGACGATGCTCATGTGACAAAAGTCAATGAAATTGTGCGGTCTAATAGACGTTTAACTATTCGAGAAATCGCGGAAGATTGTAACATATCGGTTGGTTCATGTCATGAAATCCTGGTCGAAAAACTTGGAATGCACCGCGTTGCAGCAAAATTTGTCCCTCGGTTGATGTCGCAAGATCAAAAAGACAACCGCGTAACAATCTGTCAAGAATTGTTAGATCGCGCTAACGATGATGACATGTTCATGAAGCAAATTATAACGGGTGATGAGACATGGGTCTATGGCTATGATGTTGAGACAAAAGTCCAATCATCACAGTGGGTTGGTAAATTTTCTCCAAGACCAAAAAAAGCTCGTCAGGTCAAACGTCAAAGTTATGCTAACAGTTTTTTTCGACAATCTGGGAGTTATTCATCACGAATTTCTACCTGCAGGACAAACTGTTAACCGATGGTACTATCTAGAAGTATTAAAACGTCTTCGAGAAAAAGTGCGGAGGAAAAGGCCTGAAGTGTGGAAAAAAACTCATGGTTTCTTCATCACGACAATGCTCCGGCGCACACTTCCCTGTTAATTCGTGATTTTTGCGTGAAAAATCACATGACCGTACTTCCTCATCCACCATATTCTCCCGATTTGGCACCAGCAGACTTTTTTTATTTCCAAAATTAAAATATCCGTTAAAAGGACAAAGATTTTCTACGATAGACGAAATAAAAGAAAATTCGCTAACGGAGTTACGAGCAATTCCAGAAACCGCTTTCCAGGATTGCTTTCAACAATGGAAACGTCGTTGGCAAAAGTGTATTAACCAAGAGGGAGAATACTTCGAGGGTGATAAGTCTCAATAGCTTGTAAGTAAGCACCATAAATAAAAAATTGAAAAATTCGGGAACTTTTTGAACAGACCTCGTATTAAAGCGCTTCAAATAGGACGAATAACTATATTATGTCCTAAGTGCCATGCAAAAAAATGGAAAGATGAAACCCATGGACTTTGCTGCGCTGACGGTAAAGTTGTTTTATACCAATTTGAGGATCTTCCAGATCTTAATTGATAATTCTCACTCTCTATCAAAACATTTCTTTTATAATTATAGACGGTCTAGACGCTCTGTTTCAAATAACATCGTTTGGAGCAAACGAAATAGCTGAAAGGATTTTCATGCCCTCTTTTCAAATTCAGGGTCAAGTGCATCATTTAATAGGTAGTTTATTACCCGAAATTGAAAATAATGCTAAATGTTTACAAATATATTTTGTGTCAGAGTCGGATCAAATATCTATTCGAACAAATATGATTCCAAATTTGAAAAGAGGTCTCATTGAATAATTGCAAACAGTTTTGCGTGAAAATAATCACCTCATACAGAGCTTCAGACCTAATCTGGAGTCGGAGTCTTTTGATGAGTTGCAAAACTTTAAGTTAATTATTCATGCTGACAGAGTTCCTCAACATGAACACAGAGGTCAATATAATGCACCTACCATCGATGAAGTAGCTGTATTATTAGTTAATGAAGATAAAGGTCCCAGAGATATAGTTCTGCACGGTCGGAGTGGACACTTGAGTCGAGTTTCCGAATTGAATAGATCTTATGATGCACTGCAATATCCATTGATGTATACTAGAGACGAAGACGGTTATCACATTAATATTTTACAGAAAAATAACCAAAATCGAACAAAAACTGTTTCCTTTATGCAATTTTATTCTTATAGGTTTATGGTTAGAAAAACAAGTCTAAATCATCTACATTATTACAAAACATTATTCAGCCAATTCGCCATAGATATGATGGCAAAAATGATTTCTGAAAGGTGTAATAATAAGTTTATGGGTGGCATAATATTTGTTTTCGCTGGTGATTTCCGTCAAACCTTACCAGTAATCCCTAAAGGTACTCGAGCTGATGTCGTTAATGCTTGCTTAAAATCTTCTCCTGTATAGAACTATGTTGAAAAACTTTATTTGCGAACAAATATGAGAGTTTATTTATGCGGAGGGGACGATATTTTTCCAGCAGTTGTTGAAAATTGGAAATGGAACTTTAGAAAATGAAAATGGTTACATTTCTGTCAATCACACGATTGGACGGGTGGTCAATAACGTGGAGGAGTTGATTTCTACAGTTTATCCTGACATTTTTAATCTGTCAAAACAATCCTCCAGAATCTGGTCTCGGACTTGGTGTCGCCGGTCGTGGAATCGGTTCGCCGCCGCACTGAAAGACTACGTACGTATCCATGGATCGCAGGCCTTGATTACCCTAAATATTAAGATTTAGTAACCGACTAATCCTGAGCGGTGTAATCCAGGACACGGCGGATACCGTATATGCAATTCATATACACGAACATTCGCAACGGCAGTTCGTGCTGGGTTTCAGAAATTGACGTGGAATCGGCGAGTGTAGTCATCGTCCGTCACGGCTATAGGTATTTTCATCTCCTATCCACTGATGCTACCCCCGTTGTTGTGGTTTGTATTTAAGTTATTGTTTTACGTGTTTATTTAATAATGGCTTGTTATTGGTCGTTACTGGTTTATGTTACTTATTGGTCCTGAGAAGGACCTTTTAATTCATGTACGTGTACTGAATGTTCCGTAACACTATATATATATATAAATGACGCAAAAAGAATGGAAAATAAGTCGGTTAGGTATTTCTTAACAATGAATAATGGCGGCTAAAAACTTATATTTTTATATAAATGCTCAATCAGTGTTATTCAGAATGTTTGGGGTTAAGTTTATGTTAGCAATGAATTGTATGAGGAATGGAGTAATGTAGGACTATTGTGGTTTTAAAGAAATGGAATTGGATGAAATTTCATTGAATCGCTTCCATACATATAATAACTTCTTTTCAGTGAACGATATAAACTAAACCGTTATGATAGAGCTACAGCTTATATTCTAAAATAATATGTAATATAACGGACGATAAACTGATTTCAGCACATTTTTATAAGAAAATCGAACACAACTCTGTAAATCTATCCTATCATTTAACCAGGTTTAAGAGTTTTTTCAACTAAATGTTTTTAAATACTCTCATCACTTATCTTATACACATTATCGCTTACTAAACATTTGTCTTTTGAATAATACGATAAACCAATGAGTTTTTCTTGATTTTACCCAAGATTACACATATAGCAGCAAATAATATATTATATATCACTACGATTGACGTGAATGCTTTCATATTTTATTGAGTCCATGTGAAACTAATCATGCGTTCACTTATCATCTCTTTATAGAAATCAGCCATATACTGTTTGTTGTTACTATAGGTTATGTAACACAAACTTTGGTTTATTTTTGTGAAAATAACATAATAATTTTTTCTGTTTCCTTGGTTTTATTTATTCGGTATATTAAATAGATAATATTATCCCTGGGTACATCATTTATCTTTGATCCACTTTCTTATTTACTTTTATCAGAGACTAATATATCCAGAATTTTTATTTTCTAATCAAAATAACTTTAAACATTGTAATTATTCTTAAAATATTTTCATCACACTACGTTGGATATAAATATTTTCATTAATTCATTTTTCAATCCAATATTGGTTTTATACGTTGTCTTCATTAATCCTGGTAGCTAGAGCTATAATATAATATTCCACTACATGATTTACTTAAAATGTTTAGAAACTGACTGCGCTAATTATTTTCCAATCACTACTATGTTAGTTAATCCTTGTGAGTTTTATTAATTTAGTTTACACACTGTTGCCGGAAAACGAAAATAAAAATCGATATTAGCTCACTATTAAAATGTGACCCTTTATCGATTTTTTTATTACTTGCTTGGTCTAACTTAATACTATTTATGGTTTAATGATAATTCGTGGTAAAAATGCTTATTTTGAAGGTTTGTTTTAATTTTTATTTTAAATTAAAATGAAATATATATATCAATAATGGAAATAAGTATACGTGCCATACAAAATTAGATAAGGCGAAAAAAGATATATTGAATAATGAAGACACCCAACGATGACATTTAAATTGTAGATATTGAAGTTAAATAAGGTGAATTGTTATTTAGACATATCTTTACCATTTACGGTTAAAACGTTTAAGATAGCTACCTGCAATTGAGAGTGATGAAAAGTTTACAATTAAAGGAGTGGGTCGAAACAAAATCTTAGAATTTTGTATAGAAATATTTAAATATTTGGCGTCTTCATTAATTGTTTTTAACTTCAGATCTCAATGGAGAGTTCAGTTTTATATGTCTGGAGGAATATTTAATAATTTTCTTAAGGCAATATTTTAGAAGGATTG
This sequence comes from Sipha flava, assembly GCF_003268045.1. NCBI lineage: Eukaryota > Metazoa > Arthropoda > Insecta > Hemiptera > Aphididae > Sipha > Sipha flava. Next base: position 889,671 of record NW_020273615.1, on the reverse strand, counting down.
GACTTTGTTAAGTTTCAACTTTTTTGAGTTTCCTTAAAGCTGTAGACCGTACGTTCAAATTGGTTTCAGTAGTGTTTTGCAAACGAGGAATTTAATAATTATGAGATTATTATACATTAGAGGTATGAAAATATGAAGGTGATTATTCAGATATAGTCTTTTATCTCTAATATGGTTGGCACATACATATTGTTCATTTATGTAGTACATTGTTTCTCAACTTTTTATTATTCGTGTCATATTTAGCAATCAAAATAGAACACTGTGCCATCTTAACATCAAAATAATAAAATAATAATACATATTAATTCTATCGTTTAGATTAAATATAATAATATAAAAATACGACATTTTAGGTATGCTGTAACATGACGATCGCGGTGTAATATGATTTTATTTGAAAAAAATTATTATTTGATTATTTTTTCTTTCCATATGAATATTTTGTGTCACCCCTTACGTTGGATTTATGTCACTTTGGTTGAGACCCACTGTTCTAGTGTTAAATCAAGGTTAATAAACAGTAGAAGGAATTGTAACTCCGTTGAACGTTGATAATCACCACTTGTGAAAGAGCGGGTCTCAGAGTAAAAGTCGTATGAACAGATTTTCTATAGTATAATTTAAATACCAGTCCTCCATAGAGGCTAGATGAGTTAAAAGGTTCGTAGTAGCTATAAGTGAATAATCATTCATAGAGATAATTACCGTACTAATAGCATAATTTGCCATTAATATATTTTGTATGAATGGTTGATCAAAGATAAATATACTGTAGAGAATGGGAGATAAAATGCCACCCTGGAAAACCCCAGCACTTTCAGTGCTTATACCTGCACACCATAGCCAAATTGTATTTAAGAAATACGTTAACGGAGTTATGATTTGATGAGCAAACAGAAGATTGGAGGAATAAATGTTTTCAATTTATGTAGATCCTCGTGCTACAGTTTATCAAACGCTTGCGGAATGTCTAGGAAAGCAGATGTGCAATATAATTTTTTTTCAAGGGAGCATGCTATTACATAGACTACCCTGGTGCACTTGAAATATTGAAAGTAATCAATTTGTATTCATTAAAGCCTATAGAACACATTTATAATACTACTACAATTCCCTTGTGTAATTTAATATTCCATTATAAGTGTGAATAAAGATACTCCGATCAAGAAAACGATTTATTTGAATATTTGATTACTGAATTTATTTTAGCTAAGTTTAATAACAACAATAAGTTTTTAGTTATGAGTAACGATAACTTACCCGATTTACACATGTTTTTCTACAGTAATGGCTTGCAGTTCGAAAGCAAACACTTAAAATGTACTGAATTATTACTTTTTATGATTTTATTTTTATTTTATTAAGTTTATTTAATTCACTTTTTAATGCATCTGGCTCTTAATTATTTTTTTCTAATATGCTGAACTACTTTTTTTGTCCTATTATTAATAATTACTGAGTCTCAGATGATAATCACCATCATCCATTACTAATCTGTTTTAAATATAATAAAAATAATATTACGTACGATAATTCGGTTACTTATAGTTTATTGTGGCTTTAGGAAAGCGAATCACTCAAATTACTCATTAATCATAATATATTGGAAATCTCTTTACAAATGTATTAATATATAAAAAGCTAATAATACATTTTATAAAATGGTTTTAAATGTTTAAATTAGTTCAGTCATACACCGAAACAATTGCTACTTAATAAAACTATTGCACATATAGCTTTAAACAGTCATCTAGTACAAATAACTTATAAATGTTACTCTACATATTTATCATGTACTCAAAATTATTTTTCATCCAATCTATTCTTATTTTGAAAATTTAAATGGAAAACACACAATAATATAATCATTGTTAAGCGTTTAAAAAATAAAAACCCCTATAGCAAAACTGATACAGTTAATAAATTGACCAAATATTTTTTATTAGTTTATACCACGCCTAAGGTTTTTGATAATATAATTTTCTAAGATCTGAATGAAATTGTTGATTTCTTACACTGAGCAATATAGAATGACAAAGTATTTGAAGAACCATGGAATATAGGCATTGATTCTATACCAGACCTGGATTTAGTTATATTTATATGTATTTGTTGATATCAATTAACTACCCTGATTAATTATTTATTCTCACTATCGCTAAACTTTAGTGTTCTTCCTAATAAATGGAAATTATGTTATATAACTCCTCTATGTTAAATCGAAGGTTTATAATTATTGCCCTGTATCCAAGTTTTGTAGGCTATTAAAACGTCTAGACAAATTATGGAGCCAAAATAATAGAATGTATTTAAGTACATGAGGATAAAAAAACAACATGACTTTCGCAATGTTAAATTGAAACTGAAACCAATTTCTTAGTATATTATTCTTATTCGATTGAAAGACTGATGTCGTAAAATTAAATGGTTTGTGGATTCAATTTTAAATGCAGGATTTGAAAAAAAATATTGTTTGAAGCAACTATATTGCTCTCATGTAATATCCATATTAGAAGTTACAAAGCAAAACTATATGATTGAAAAATTTGAAAAAACCCAAAGACGGTTTTTAAAGATAATGTCATACTTATGTGTAATTAACGCCCACTTATATATCTTAGCTATAGAATTTGATTTATAATCGTTGACCTCTAAAGGGTTATGAAACGGCATAACTTTTATTCATTACTTAATAAACAGTAAACAAGATAATCTACAATTCTTAAAAAATATTAACTTTGAAATTCCAACTTTCTATTCTAGAAATATTCATACATTATTGGTATAATAATACTCAATAGATATAATCAGATATAATATGTAGTATCACATTTTAGATACTTATAACAAGGTGACTAACTTGTATTTTGATTTTGATTCACCACTTAAATTAAAAAATATTATCACGAATTAATTAAACAAGTATAAATTAACTATACATTTTGTATTTGTTTATTTTTTTATTTTCTATTTATAATGAGATATAATTTTACTCTTGACCTCTTTTAAGTGTTCAAATGTTAAATAAAAAAATTAAGTAAATAAAAATATATAAAAAATCTGTCTTGGATATTTTCTGAAAAGTAAGTTTGTAAATACATGTGTTTGGAGCAGTATTTCTCAACCTTTGTATTATGGTGAAACACTATTAAAATGTTTCATACTTTGTGAAACACAATAATAAAAATAAGAATACTGGGTAATATTAAATATTTCTAATTAATTGATTATGTAAAATATAAATATACTATATAGTATGCACTGTTTAAAAATAAATATAGATAAACCAACGTTTATTAATTAGAATTATGATAATGATAACATTTATTTAATGTCGATAGCTGATAATCTATTTTTATTCATCATAGAAATCATATTAAATACCCATTAATTTTTTTAAATAGTATCAACAATATTCATACATTTTGTGTTATTCAATATTAGTACTTGACGCGACACATTTGGACTTAACCGGTGACACATCAGTGTGCCGTGATACATCGGTTGAGAAACAATAGTTTGGAAGATACTACCTATATGTTAAATTTGTGATTTTCATTAATAAAAAATATATAAAGAGATTATAGTAGGTTAAAATAAATTTAACATCCATGATTATATTTTAATTACATATCATTGCTGAAGTGATTACATTTTAAATTATCTTTATAGGTTTTTAAAAATCGGCCTAAAAATCGTTAATTTTATGAATAAATTCAATAAAATAAAAGTATAATAGTCAACGGCATAAATAAATAAATAAAATATATTTTTATATGTATTTTAACTACCTATGCCATAAAAAAAAATCCAACGAAGCTTAAAAAAAATTATTGGTTGTGAATAATATAACTATAAATTAGGTAAATAAAACACCATATTTTAAAAGTATTAATTAAAAACTTTAACAGTGAAATAGGTTTTAAGTGTATCATAAATTAAAAAAAAAAAATTTAAACAAAGAACTAAACTTAAACAAGATATTTCCTACATTTTTCAAATTGTAATAACAAGTAAAGTATACTTTAAAATTATTTTGATATGACTTTCAAATATGATTGCATTTTTAAACTGTTAGATTGTATTATTTGAAGATTAAGTAGTAATAAATATGTCAAACAACAGTGATTTAATAAATTAAAATGATAATTATTTAATTTTTTTATTTATTTATTTATTTATAATAATTAAACGGACGAAGTCCTTAAACAAATGGTTTAAATTACAGCAGTAAAAGTTAACAATTATGATAAATTTGGTACAGTATACAATGAAAAATATGCAAAATTAATATGTATAATAATTACAAAACTATTTATCAAAGAAAAAATATAATAAAAGAGACAAGAGCAAGACAATACGAAATATACTTAACAAGTTAAAATTAAAAGTATAATTAATCCCATCAATTATTATCTGATTTGCAGAACTATTTAATACATAGTTTTTGTCAGAATGAATAGGATAAAAATGTACAGGATTTTTGGCATTAAAGGAATTAATTTTAAAGTTGATCAAGTAAAGTAAATCAGTACAATCGATTAAGCTAGAAATTAATTTATGGAGACATTTCGAGATCAAATGTAAGCATCTAATTTTAAGCGGAATAAGATTTAAATAATTTAAAATATTATCAGATGAACCATGTGGTAGCCTACGTATGTTATATTTGAAAGACATAAAGTGTAAAAAGTTATTTTGTACAACTTTAATATTATTATTTTGTTTAGATATTTTTTTATCCAAATTAATGGCCAATAATCAAAGTTCGAACGAATTAAAGAGTAATAAAGAATTTTTAAAGCAAAGGGATCACAAAAATCTTTACAAGAACGTTTGATAAAACCAAGAAATCGCATTGTTTTGTTTAAATTTAGCTTAGAATCAAATCTCAAGATCCATAAAATTAGAGCAAGATCCATAAAATTAGAGACAAGTTTCAGATTATAGTTAAAAATAGAATAGTTAAAAATAATTGGGTTCTTGATTAAATTAAAATGCATGATCTTACATTTTTCAATATTTAAAAACAGATCATTACTCTCACACTAATTTTTTAAGTTTTTTAAATCCGTTTGTAAATCAGTAGCATCTTGAGTATCTTTTATTAATTTATTATTTTTTTATTATTATTTTATTATTTATTATTTTTTTTTTAATTTATTAAATTTAATAGCTTGGTATCATCAGCAAATAAAAATAAAAAAAATCAGACTTTTTAAGAACATCTGGTGAATCATTAATGAAAATATTAAAAAGGAGATTTGACAAGTGATCGCCTTGGGGGACACCTGATGGAAAACTAAATTTGGGAGAGCAAACATTTTGATGTTTAACTATTTGAAAATGGTTAGTTAGAAAGGAGCGAAACCAGGAAAGCAAAGAATCAGAAAATCCAAAATACTGTAAATTATAGAACAATATTTCAAGATTAACACCATCAAAAGCTTTCGAGAAGTCTGTGTAAATAGTATTAGTTTGTGAATTAGAGTTAAATGAGTTAAGTATTAAATTTTTCACTAAAGATAAATTAGTGCATGATGAACGTTTAGATATAAAGCCATGTTGATTTTGAAAAAGGTATGGGGAACAATATGTTGTTAATTTAGATGAAATTAAATTAGAAAATAGTTTAGGAATAGCAAATAGCTTAGAGGTAGGTCCATAATTTGGAATTAATGACGGATCACATTTCTTAAAGACTGGGAAAACAAAAAAAGTTTTCCAGAACTCAAGAAAAATACATATATTAAGAGAGATTGGAGTTAAAACAAATCTATAATTATGAAGGAAAATAGGTGGAATACCATCAGGTCCACTTAGTGGACTCCACTACTTGATATAAGAGGTAGACTAGAGATTAAATTAAATACATCTATTTCAGTGAACTTTAATTTATTAAACGAAAAGGTTGAATTGATAATTTTGTCATTTAAGTTATTATTTCCAAAATTAGTATGAGTAGAAATACAATAAGCCTTGGAAAAATAAGATGCATAAAAGTTAACAATGTCTTGGCCATTATTAGCAGAAATATTATCAAAATTTGACAATTTTCGGTAAAGCATTTTTATCTCTTCTGTTATTTACAAATTTCCAAAATTATTTAAGATTATGTTAATAGAAAGTTGAGATTTAATGTTGTAGTTATAATAATCAATTTTTGTAAGACTTTTGCATTTAGCTCGCAGCTGAGAAAAATAGTTGTAATCAATTATGTTATTATTTTATTTGTAGGCTAAATGAGAAATTTTTTTTCTTTTATCAACAACTTAAGCTTTTAGAATACCAAGTAGGGAAAGAGTTTTGGAATATATATTTTAATGGAACAGAATTATCAACTGCTTTATATAAGATTGAATATAATTGATTAATAAAAATATTAATGTCTGATGAATTAAAAACCTGATTCGAAATTAGGTCACGTAAAAATTTATAATATTAATATAATTACAGTTTTTGAAATCATAAACTAACTCAGGTACTTGTAATAGGTCAAATTGATTACAGTTTAACGATATATTTAACGCAGAATGGTGCTTATCGATTGGCAATAATGGATCAGGATCGTTAAAGATATTAACATGAACATTTGATAATACGAGATCTAAACTAACATTATTATGATTACGAATAAAATTATATTGATTTAAATTTAGTCAAGATACTAATAAAATAAGATTCAATATTAGAATTATAATGAACAGGTAAAGTAGTATTGGACCAAATTAACGAAGGTAAATTAAAATCGTCTAATAAGATCATTTTAGAATTATGGTTATTTTGATAAAATTCATTAAGAGTAAAAAAAAAAATGTATACATAATGATATTCGAACGAGGTGGAATATAAACACAGTAAAGTATATACATGGTCGATCCAAATTGTACATGAAAATATATATATTGTTCGATATAATATAATATAAACGGATTAATAAACAAACTAATATTTGTAATTAATTTTAAATCATTGTTCAGTATTATTTACTCGTAATTTATTCAAAATTTTAATTATAACTTAACTTTGGTTTTAATAAGTTTCGTCCATTACGATGAATATATTGGTATACGGAATAAAAGTACAAAATAAACAGGAGTTGTAACTCTTTGTAAACACTTAACGAATAAACTAAACAATAATATAGCGATATAAGAAAACAACTATGTTTAACGCTGACAAGAAATGTTAACTGAATCTATTTACCTACGATGAACAGCTACAGGGGTGAAACTATATTACATCATTTTTACCTGTTAGACCAGAAGGGCAGTATAATTATTTTGTATCCGTATAATACAAAATGTGTGTCTCTGTTGCTGCGATTTTTTAATATTTTTTTTGTGTATTTTTATTCACACAATTTATTATACAGCTACAATAACTATCAAAAAATTCGTTTCATATTATTTCTTGAACACACCTACACATTTACACACCTTCTTACACATAACAAGCATCTTTTACAAATTAGTTCTACAGTATTTGCTCGGTGATCCCGACTACTGTTGTACCTACGAACAACCACTACGAATTCAGCTATTTCATTATTATTTTAAGCTCTTGGTGTTAGCGGTGCTTAGCAAGAATTTGTTGTCCAATAGCGTGTACTAAAACTGTATGCTCTTGGCCCGTACAATAAGAATGTAAATGTTTACATAATATTATAATACGTAAGCAAATATCTAAACAAGACACAGGTTGTACGTCGTTCATTTACATAACAAATATATTAAACTGATAATTTAATAAACATAGTTCTTTTTATAAAAAGTACTACGGAAATTATAAATTGTATGACTTTAATAAACCGTAAATAGAGTACTAATATTATGTAATAAGCCTATGGTATCATTTACTACAAAAAACAAAAAAAAATATAGACCTATAATTATACCTTTGAGTTATTTTGTAATAACCAATACGTGCAAATTTATACAGCAGCATTTAAAGTATTAATTTAACTCTATTATACGATTATCACAAGTATAATCTATAAAGAAAAATATTACAGAAAAACGTTAATTCTAAACGTGCAAATTATAATGTATAGAATCGATGATGAAACAAATTATAACAATTATTCTTAGTTTTTCTCTTAATAAAAAATTAGGTAACTAAAAATAAAGCTACTTCGTTGATGTCTCTTAAGATTTCAAAGTTTCAAATATTTTGAAAAGAAAAAAAATAATAGTTAAATTTTGAGACGCTCATATAAAGTGTAAAATTGTTACAGAACTTGTTATTACAGCCATCAGTTGAAATATGTTTAAAAGAAAATAAAATCAGTAATATACTTAGTGAATTTTATAGATGAAAATATGTAATTTACAAACATGAAAAAATAGCAACAACATGTTTTAATAAAAATATAACAATGGATACGTAACTAACATGTGGAGTTTGACCCCAGTAAAATATTTTAATCAAGTAAATTTCCTTATTTTCCAGTAAATACTATGTGAATTATAAGTAAGGAGCTCATTAATTAATCAATAAGGATGAAATAATTGGATAAGAGTCTAATGACATAGTTGACAAAATGTTTCATGAAATGTATATGTAGCATAAAAATTGTATATTATAATGACTACTACAAAGTCAATCAGTATACGCAATTCAAAAAAAAAAAAAAAAAATGTAAAAATTAATAATAATTGCTAAGGTATAACCTTGTTTCTTACAATAATTAAGAAGTCAGTTAAAGGACTGTTGACTACAAACAAAACTATGAAATCTAGCTATTATGTACCGTATGAATAACGTTTGTTGGCTTGTAATTAAACATGGACCTGGACGGTGAAATAAATAAACGTGACGTCGGGAATCGCTTACTTTGATAAAATGCAATGCACAATATTTCAATAGAAAACAACTACCTATGCAGAGAATCAAATCAATGAAATAACGTTGATTAATACTATTCTTTTGATTTGTTTATGACAATACTTACGGCCAAACAACGTAAACCATAGTAGTAATGTAATTGTTATTGTTATAGAAGAACTGAACGAATAATGAATAACTATACTGAACAATTTATTGGTGAGCATAAGCAAGAAATATTTACTTTAATCGATTAAAAAAAAAAAAAAAAAATTCACAAATACGTTGTATTATTCTTAATAGTTAATTATGCAAATAATATTCAACGATATACGATATAAGAAATTTCGAATTGTGTATTCTTCTTTTAATCTAATCTCAAAAAAATGCATTTTTGGGTGAATTGAGTATTTGGCGTAACTTATGTAGTATATGTTTTCTTTATTTTAAAGTTTTCATCACAATTTATACACCGAACATATTATGTGCTTAAGCGCCTGGGCAAGAAAAAAAAGTGAACGAAAAATTACAATATTGTTTTAAATTTCATTAATTTTTAGATTTTTCTGAAACTTGTATACGATAAATGTTATTAGTACAATTAGTAGACTTACGTTTTAATTAGCGAATCAATGATGCAATCAAGCTGAGGCAAAAAAAAAAAAAAGTTTGTAAACTTTATTTTTGTAAATTTTTAAAAGTTAATCTCTGAAGCAAATGAGCCGTGACAACAGAGGCGTAATTTGCGAGATGAAAGGGTGTGTAAATGTATCCCATAAATTTTATCAACACACTTTTTGTGTAAATGAAGATCACTTCCTAAAACTAATAACTCAGTCGATTTTTATCGTAAAGAGTTGAAACTAATACCGTTGGAAGCGCTGATTTAATCCGGAAAATTTTAGAGATATATTAGTTCAAGATAAATTAGACTCAGTGATAAAAAGTTGAATTTTTTGATAAAATAAATTAAAGACTCATAGGTTGTCATCAAATAAAAATGTTCAACGCAGAAACTCTTGTTAATGAAATTATCGACATCACATTTCACAAACTAGAGATATTAAAATCTATATTGTTTGATGATAATATATTGCAGCAGTCGTTAGTGGCAAATTCTCTGGTGTTTACACTAGAATAAAAGAAATATCACCCAATCCTGTTCACATGCATTATATTTATTTATTTGTATTTAGTATACAATACGGAAGTGAGCCCAATTTACATTTAATAATAAACAATAGAATTGCAATGGTAATAACAGGTAATTGGAAATACATGATTAGGTTATACAGGTTATTAAATTGAGAAGGAATGGTCCGAATTGGCAATAGACATACAGTGCCGAAGTGGTTCATTTAAAACATTATTAGTGGAGGAGGTAGGTGAATTAAAAGTTGTATATTGACAAATGGAGCGAGAAGGGACATTTAAAGGAATTAGATACAGTAGATGCGGTGAGTCAATCTGCCCAGTTAATAAATTAAGGTTAGCAGCACGTCTACGATCTGCCAGTGAATCAAGTTTGAGATAATAGATTACAGTTAAATAATTACTGGGAGGAGAGTCAATCTTGAATACATAACTGACATATTTTAAACATTTATTTTGAACTCGCTCTAGCGACATTGCGTTCTATTGGGGTCCCAGATGACAGAGCCGTATTCAAGGATAGGCTTAACAAGTGAACAGTACAAGGTCTTAAGAGGAGACGTTACTTTAAACTCTGTTGTTATACGCTTAATAAAAATTGTATTGCTCATTGGTTAAATTTATGTTAAATAAATATTCTTCTATATTATTCTAAGATAGTTTATTTTTTTGGCACAATTTATATATTTAAACATTTATAATAAACAGTCGAAAAATATAAGGGGTATTTTTAAAAATTAGAAAATAAATAAATAATATAAAAATACTTCATTAATAAATATGAGGCAGTCATATTGATTTATTTGATTGTAGACAAATTTTTTATAAAAAAAAGTAAAACTTACATTTACAAAAATCAAAGAAGTAATTGAAATATTAGCAGACACATTCACTGATGAAGGCAATGAAGCAGCCTACAAGAAGTACATCACGTAGACTTGTATGGCACATATCTACTATTGAATTCTTTACAATATTGTGTGTAATGGAAAATATACTCAAAAAAATGCACTGCGTTTCATTTAAGTTACAATCAGATAATATTGTACTACAAAATGCAATTGAACTCATAAAATCAATCAAACATAAACTATTAAATGAAATAAATCAATAAAAGCTGTTAAACTTTTCGTCAACAGACACATAAAAATAATATATTATTAAAAAATAAAATAATTATTAGAAGTGAAAGTTAACAAAAAGTTGGACAAATGTTTATTGATTACTTATATATTTTTAAATTTTTAACATAATTATATGATTTATTGTCTGTAATAATACAAATAATACCAGACACGCTCAGCACACATGCACATATAATAATACTTCTCTAAACTTAAGACATTGGACGGAGTGATAAATGTATTAATTTTAAATGATGTATGGTTTTTACATATTTTTCTATCTATTCCAAAATACTTAAATTATGCTTTTATGCTTTTTGCATATCAGATTTGTAACTGGAATAGAAAAACAATTTTCTAGTATTAATAATGATATTTTAATGATTATGGGAATTTTAAACTCCAACAGTAATCGATTTTTGATATATATCATCTTAATCTTGAAAAATGTCTTAACTACTATATTTTAAAATTAATTTTATATATATCTTTTGATTTTTTTTTCCCGTCCAAGCACTATTAAAAGAAAAAGAAATTAATCCTGATATAATAACACTAACACAAATTCTATCTAAACTTCCATCTGCTTTTGTAGAAACATGATAAATACTAACAATAATTTTAAAATTTCCCATTAGTACAGCTTCCAATGAATGCTTTTTTCGATATTGAAAAGAGTGAAAAATTACTTACACTTAACTATGGAAGATGACAAGTTAAGTTATTTGATGGTTATTACAACTGAAAAATAATAAACTGATGCACTGAATCTTAATAGTAAAACTGAAGATAGCCTTGCTAAATTAAAATCCAGAAATTGTTTATAATACATACATATATATATATAATTCCTTAACTTAATTATATTCTAACTTAATTGACTTTGTATAAAATTTTTTATGTAAAAATCTATTAAATTGGTATCTTGTATACATGTTAATGTTTTAAGTAAATGTTGAAGATAATAAAATGGTATGCGACTATACTAGTGAATTGAGCGTCTTTAGTATTACTTTATATTTACAATATTAGTTTTGCATTCCATGAAAATATGTGAAATTACGTCCTGTGTGACAACAAAATCCTGTGAACACCTGGAAATAATATCCTTGATTAGAGATCTCTTGCGTACAACTAACCAATGAAGCTTGACAAGTATATTCCATGATAGGCAGTTAAACATAAAATGTGGGTGTTTTTTTTTTTTATCGTATTTCATTAACGATAGTGATAGTGACACGAACAAAAATAAAAACAAAATATTCTATTCAAATGTATTGTTGGATAATAAAATGCCACTCAAAATAAAATTATAACAAAAGTAATAATTATAATGTAAGAATAGATAGTTTTTTGTATACTCATGTACAAAAAATAGAAAATATCGACCATTAGAATTCCATGAAATTGAATTTTCACATAAAAATAATAAAAGTAATCGATAAAAATTCAACGAATGATTGTGAAGAAAATATTATTAACAGTTTTAATAATAAATTACTCGAAATAAAACACATTACACGGAGGCCAATATTTTCAGATAGAACCTTAGCTAATATCAAACGGTTGAACAACTCTTCAACCGGGTGCTAATGGTAAAAAAAAAAAAGAAAAAAAATGTATGTATGCTTAGGATATACATGTCCTATTTTTCTCAATTGAATATCGTGAAAGGAAAATAATGGTAGTACGTATTTGGGTTTTTATGTGAAAAAGGGTGTTTTGTTTGAATTTAACGGTGAAATATCGTAACGTCAAACGATGTACGCCTCGAAGAACATAACGCCTGTAAGCCTCTTTGTTTTCATTTTATACCGTTTAACACACATTCCAACCGGCACTTGTGATGTCAAACAAGTTCGCACTACGGTTAACATATATTTATTAAACGAGTGAAAATAATTGGTCAATTTTATTTTCATAACCAAAGTCTCTCTTTATGTATGCGGTCGCGAGCGTACGCGCGCACGTGTGTGTGTATGTGTGTGTGAATTTTGACATCGCTTTTTTAGTAAAATATTTATCTGTAATTTGATATCACGGGATAATATTATAAATCGAAAAACAAATTTTCTCTCTTAAAAACTCGAAAAAAATTAGGATAATATTACGTTAGTTATGTTTATAAATTGAGATTAAAATATTCGAATCGAGAACTTGATGTGTATTAAGCAATTTTTTATAAAAATATCCATTTGAAATGTCTTTTTTCGATAAATAAATAAACAAAAACCATCCACGAAAAATCGAATTTTAAAAGAATAATGTACACAATACGTTTTTTATTAGTTTATATGTTATATTTATTATTGGAACACATCGTCATATATTTTATTTCCAAGGTAAAAATTATTCATAATATATATATATATATAAATAGAGCCAATTTCATCAAATGAGAACGGCTGGGCCGATTTGGCTCAATTTTTTTTTTTTAATTGTTCGTAATTGCTAGGAGAAGGTTTTTACGAAAAAAAATTTTGGAAAAGTGCTATTGTTTAATAAATCATAGTTTAATATATTAATTTTTGACCCGGTCGATAACTGGGCAATTGAAAATTAATAATTAAATAAAATTATTAAAAAAAACTATTAAAAACTATTTAAAAACTATTAATTTTATTTTTGGTAATAAATAACGGGAATTCATAAATATTAAACAGCAAGATCCTGCAACAGGTGCCAAAACAAATAAGAATGTTAGTTCGAAGAATTACTATACATATCGGTTAATGACTAGACGCGATCAGGACAACGTTATTCAAGGATGTCGTGAGCTGTGTCAATAGTTTATGGTCGACATGTATGTAAAGATAGAGAGCGCACGATTACGATACTTGCGATTTAATCAAAAAAAGCTGCGTGCAGATGGTTCTTAAAACAATTGTTGGATATCGGTGATGGGAAAGTTACTACAGATGAAACTACTGATTTCTGCACAATCATTGATTCGTAAGATACTCTCATTGACCAGATATTTCCCAATGTACACAGACAATACACAAATTATAAGTGGCTGGTAGAAAGAGCAATTTTAGTAGCAAAAAATGTGGACGTCAACAAATTGAATCTCAAGATACAAAATTTGTTGCCAGGAGAGTTGGTATTATTCAATTCTATTGATACGGTTTGCGATGCTACTGAAGCTTTACATTATCAAACAGACTTTTTAAACTCACTGGATTTACCAGGCAAACCACCGCATAATTTACAACTGAAGGTTGGATCTCCAGTTATTTTGCTTCGTAATTTGAACCCACCACGGTTGTGCAAGGGCACGCGATTAGTCATTAAAAAATTAATGAAAAATTTTATCGAAGCCATCATTTTAAATGGCAAATTCTAAGTTGAAAATATATTATTACCGTGAATCCCTATTATATCCACAGATGTGCCAATAAAATTTAAACGCCTTCATTTCCAATTAAATTGGCATTTGCAATGACTATCAATAAGTTTCAAGGCCAAACGATGTCTGTCTGTTGCTTTGATTTGAGCACGTCATGTTTTTCACACGGGCGATTATACGTGAAGAGCTCTCAAACCATCCAGTTTGTGTTAGCAAAAGATGGGATAAAAAAAAATAGTGTGCACTGTGTTGCATTAAAGGATTGATATTGTTTTTTCTAATACTAGCGATATATATAATTTTAAAGGATCAATTTTAATAAATTATTAGAAAAATAAATATTTGATGCTTTTTCCTTTTTATACTTTTTATATTTTTTGTTGAATGAATCAATATTATGTTTATCGATAAAGACTGACTTACTTTTGTATAACAATCATCGAACAGTTAAACTAATTTATTACATATTAATATTTAAAATCGGCTGATTATAAAACGAGAGCAGCACAAAAAAACGATATGAAGGGATCCCATACTTCTCCACTTCCCGTAACAATACCAATGGTTTATATAATATTATTGTGGAATAATTTAAAATATCCGCAGGAATAATCTCATATAATGGTAACTATTCTACAGATTGCGAGAAAAAAAATAAATAGTAACTTGCATATTCCAATATTTATTATATTTTTTGATGGTAAAAATCACATTCGGTTCTGCTGTAATGATGTTTAGATACATTTACTCACATTTTCTATCATTACAAAATTTAACACGCCCGTGTGTTTTATAACCAATACAAAAAATACGAATTCAGATCTATATTTCATCCTGTAATACAACTGAAACTAACAACAGCTGGTTTAGTCATTTGTCAAAAACACCTCCTAATAAATGCAACCACTCGTCATTATGAATATACATAGCAGTCCACATCCATTTTGTAAATCCAACGCGATTGATCACTTTTTCACGCCAACAACAATATAAATAGTATTGCAATTTTTATGGTAAACAAATAGAAATGTAAAATGAAATAAAAGTATCCGAGCAAACAAACGGATTTTTTATGATAGACATCTAGAGTGACATTCATTAAAGAGAAAATCGGGAAAATCTGGCGTTAGCAGTGTGGGAAGGGAATTAGTGTTGTAAACGTCATAAGTCATGTTCTGTCACGGACAATGGGTCTTTTTGGGACTGGAAAAATTATACAATGTCGTTTCCTTTTAGTAAATCTGATGGAGTGTTTAAAAAGATAAGGAAAAATGGATTTTGAATAGCACATCCACAGCGCGAGAAAGAAAACAGGGAAGCACCTCTTTACGAACAAATAAACATCTACAACTTTTTATTCTATTTTATGAATAGAGTGAATATCAGAGAAAATATTATTATGTTTATTTTACGAAACATGTAAAATTATTATTTGTTTAATGTTGTTTTTTTAATTATACTTTACATTTCGCCCAAACAAAACGTTAGTTGCTCATGAGTGATTCTTGAAATGATTGTTGTTTACGAATTACGACTTGTCTGGTACGAATAATCTTTTTCATTCCATTTAATATTTTGAGAATGAAATATGTTTAGAGAGTTGAATATCTTCATACATAGTAGGTACAGCTTTTATTGTTTTTACATGAATGTATGTACACTTGTGAAACCATTGATTAATCACCACTGTAAGAATTATTTATTTTTAATTGCATTATTTAATTCATGTACAAAATATATTTTTGTATAAATCTACAATTTTATAGTCCAAAGGTCTAGTTCTCCAAATCGCATTTGTATGTTCATATTCTGAAATTAACTTGATTGAAAAATAATATTAATAAAAATAATTCTATTAAACTTGTAACATATTTTTAAGATTTATAATATATATCAAATATAGCTTTGATTCATGGTAAATACAAATATTGACAATATCATTATAACATCTGTATGAAATAAAATACCTTTAGTTACCTATAACAATACATAAACCACTTTTATCTTTTTAGATTCCGAGTCAAATGAGAAGTGTATTATTTTAACCAAGATGTGGGTTTAACTGTTGGATCTGTGCACACAATTTGGACCAGAAGAAATTCTCTTATTATCATCAAAGAAAGAGTAAAATTTATGTATAGTTCATATTTTGAGGAGGTCAGTTTTTTTCCGAATAATTGAGAAAAACTGAAAAATAGAAAAAGAAAAAACTTCAACTAAATTAAAATCTGAACCCTCACCTCCTATTATTTTTTATTTTTGTATTTTTATTTACGATTTCGACTAGAACTATTGGTTCAACTATAACAATCATGAACAATTTCTGCTAGAAAATTTCATTTAGTTGCCAATTTAATGGAAATTATTTCATGATTTCCAAACCGTTTTGTTCTAAACGTGAAATTTTCATTAAATGTTTAAATAACCGATCACTATGGATGGTTTAATATTCAAAATATTTTTTATAACTGTTTATAGATATTCATTTCATGATTTTTAGTTTTTTTTTCAAAAATATCGTTAAAATCATTTTGGTTTGACAAATGTTTTGAATAATTTATACATAGTTACATTTATACATAGATTCATAAAAATTCATAAAAACTTAAATTTTCTTACAAATTTTGAATTGAAAATTAAGTACAACATTTTTCATAAGATTTTTCTTGTAGCCAATGAAACACAAAAGTCATAATAATGTGTGCTCTATCTTTTTAAGAAATTTGGTTGTACTTCTAAACCAACTATTTATATAATTTAACTACGTATCGAAATATTTTTAGTGTTCTATGATAATGCAGCCCTTGATAATGTTTTAATAATAATGGTAATGAACTTTTCTAAAGTTGACTAAAACAATTTTACTTGCAGCGATAATAAACACTTTTAATCTAAAAAAATAATTTTTTTTTTTTTTATGCACCAGGTGGTAGTGTTGGGTGCAATTGATTAATTTATGATGAAATTACGTAATCGATTACGATTAATTTATTAAATTACATTAGTTATTAATAGCTTAATCATTTTTTAAAGTAATCAATAATGGCGAATACATTTGTAATCGTTAATCGTTATTACTGATTTTATTTATATTATATTTGTTTAGACTTTAAATAGTATGAATTCCCAATCTTTCAACTTAAGTCCTAGAACCAGAAATTTATCATATATAGTCCATTAATTGGTTATTCCCGTTATCTTATCTAACACATGTTAGAAGGTATTTATTCTATTATATAAAAATACAACATAACGTCCTATAGTTGTAATTTTGTAATTAATTTTTATTCTTAAACTAGATATAAAATACAATAATTATAGAAAAAGTAATAAAGATTAATCATGATTACAAATTAATACATTTTGTAATCGTAATCAATACTATAATTAAATTATTACTTTAATCATTTGAAATAATTTTTAATTGTGATTAACGATTGCATTATTTTTTATACCGATTAATGATTATAAAATTTAATCGTAATCATTAATCAGATTACAATTTGCCCAACACTGTCAGATGGAACTGGCAAAATATTCCATATTTCGATCATTCCCGTCGAAATACGGTCAAACAATGGCATCGCGTTGGCTTTTGCATATTTATATTGTTTTTTAGTAATATTGTCATAATTAGCGATATATATATAATTTTAAAGGATTAATTTTAATAAATTATTAAAAAAATAAATGTTTGATTTTTATATTTATATTTTATACAGCAAGGATTCTCAAACTTTTATTAACACTGTACCCCTTTTCACCAATAAACTTTTTGTGTACCCCTTCTTAGTAAACTGAAATATATAAAAAAATTTAAAGACACACACATAATGCAAAATAAAAAGACCACCACAATGATTATTTTTACTGATTATGTGTATAAATAATACGGCTTATGGTAAATGGGGCAAGGAATGGCATTCCCCTAATAGCTACGGCACTGCTTAGTTTAGTAAAAAATGCTACAACCAACAGTATATACTTTTATAATGATAACTAACAAAAACATCTATTACATTTTATTAAATTAGCTTATTAATTATGACACTTGGATGTTAACCTCCTTAATTAAATGATAAATTGATATAATTAAAATAATAATAATAATGAAATATAAATAGGTATTTTTGTAAAATCAGAATAGTCATATAAAAAGGTAATAGCATTATTAAACGTAGGACAAATCAAACAAATGTTGGACTTTCCTGACCAATGTAGTACGATTGGCAACCCTAGTTAGCTTAATGTCGTGCCAATATAATTTTAATATATTTGACTGTGTACTTGGTATAACAACAGGCGCGTTTAATCAATGATGAATTAAACAGTTAGTTACAGTATCATTTTAAGCCTGAAATTTGCAAATGTTAACTCGAATTTTGGAGTTTTTCCACTATTTAAATTTTAAAGTTTGTTAGCCTGATTCGTACCCCTTAAAAAATGTCGAGTACTCCTAAGGGGTACGTGTACCACAGTTTGAGAATCAATGGTTTACAGCACTCCACACCTCTTCCACTTATGTACCACATCCTTACACATTTATATTAAATTAGTTATTTTTTTCTAGCAAAATATTCCCTAGAAATAATTTATATGACAAAACAACGTTTGTCGAGTCAGCTAGTATAATATATAATTATGTTTCTTAATAGTGTACGTATATTTTATTTTGATAATGAAAAAATATGTAATGAACTAATAAATTATCAAGCTAAACAATATAGAATGTAAAATTTAAAGTTTATCAATTCAAAATTCAGTAGTTTTACAGAGCCATTCAATAATTGTTTTAAAAAGATGTTTGCTATAACTACTGCAATAAATATATCATAGCCAAAACGTGAAAAAAATATAACAAATATTGGTACAATGGATCTGGGAAATCCATTAAAATATATTAATTCCACACCATTTACTGAATTAGTTGATTATAAAGAAAATTGTCGTTTTCAATATCATATCCCTGCTGTAGTACGTAAAATATATTTTAGCGACGGTGATGCCATTTAATCATGATACAATAACAGTGACGATTAGTTTTAGTAATGTCGAATATAATGATGAACGTGCTCGCAGAAATTATCCTTTCAAATTTTTAACCGGGAGAGAGGCGGAGCGTACACGATTCAGTTTATTATCTAAACAGGACCATCATCAACGGGGCGTATGTAACGGCGTGGTGACCTATGGGAAGGACTGGGGTGAAGATATGGACAAGTGTACCCAGAAACTTAGGGCATGCAATAGCAACGGGCTACTGACGGAATTTAATTTCGCCCAATGGCATCTCTCTTTTCCGGACATCATTATGTCAAAAACGACGACAAGGACCCAAGAGATATAATATAAACGTCCACTGTACTGGGGTATACGTGACCGGAATCTTCGAGTGAAATCAGCCCGGTCTCCTTCTCTCTATCTCACCCCATTCTCTTACACTTTCCTTCACTCACTCTCTCTCTCTCTCTCTCTCTCTCTGTCCGTATTTAGTCCGAAAGCTATATCTTGCCGTGCGTGTACACTCTTCGTGCGTCTCGGTTTCCAGCCGGGCGATTCGGCCCGAATGTGCGTATTCTGATTAACTACGAACGTACTCGTGCGCCGGTGGTCGAGAAACGAGACGCGGTCGGCTCGATTGGATCGGATAACATTGCGCGAACCCCGTGTTCACAGGTTCGTGCAAGTAAAAGTGTTCGGCCGGGCAGGTGTAGCAAGCGAACGTTCTTCTGGATCTGCAAAAGCGGATGTATAGGGCGCGGGCGTATAAGGTTGTTGTTGTTATTATTTCTCGCGCGAAACTGTTGTTTGAACGTTTGGTTCGAAACGACTTTAATAAAGAGCCGTCACATAAATAATTACTCGTAACATTCGCTACGTGCCGAACGAAAATATGACGCGGAAAACATATTTCAAAAGTATTAACTGGCCATTGAACATATTTAACAGTTTTAAACCCCACGATACAATTAGCAAATAGTAGGTATACGAGTAGGTGCAGGAATAACTGAAATTCCTTTTCGTATTTTCCCAAAAGCAATGTTGAATAGTTAAAAAGAACAAATAAAATAATTCACATTCAAGCTACATTGTAACCGAACATAAATAAAAGTGATCCAGAGCAAATAATTATTTACTTTATGTTCCTAATCAAGTAAGGACGAGTAAGATTCAAGCATATATTATTTTTTTTTATAAAAGTGAGTAAAAAATAAATGAAAAATTTAATTAAATTCTGTAATATTAAATAATTTTTTTTTATGTAAAACATTATAAAGAATTTATTTATCATGTTATGATATATCGTATAAGATATTAAAACTATATCTCAACATAAATATAGGGGTAAACAAAATTAAAAAAAATATTGTTCACTAAAACGAACCAAAAATAAATAGTCAACCCCATTTTATTCTCTCGTTTTTAAATCTAATTTGTTACGGTTTGCATTGAAAAACCCATCAATGTTCAAATAATACGAAAATGACACATACTACTTTATGTATATTAGATATATATTATCTACAAAGCCCAATGATTTATATACATTGATTATAACTGAAATAACTATCAAAAAGATTGCGTTCTGTAATCTGTAAATAAATGGTTAGTTTTGGTAATTAAGCTTAAATGTTAATGATTTTCTAAATATGCTGTAATAAATTGATATTCATTAATATTTAAATATACCGTAACTTTATTAATTAATTGTAAATTACAGTTGGTCGACAACGAACAATTCAACGAATGATTAAACTTTTATTTCAGATGTTTTACACCAAGAGTAAACATTAAACAATGAAATTAATATGTCAAGTTTCTTACAGTACAAAACTATAATTTATAAAAATAACAGGTTATCGCATACAATTTTTTGTTTTCGATATAGTTAGTTATACATGGAGTTACATTTATTCAGTCCTGCGTTGGAAGCCGATCATTAGGCATGCCCTACATCGTTCCCGTATCTCTATAACAGAACTACTATTTGGTATTTATTTTTTTTTTTTTCATACTGTCATTGTGTATTTTTTTACGTTTATAAACGCAAAATTATAACTTTATTCTGTAATTTTGTATTAATTTAAATTAATCATCCAGATAGTACTATGTATTTGCTAATTATATTTTATCCAATATTGTGGTTCATTCGGTTCTAACTAATTGTTCTTAACATTTTCTTGAATCCTGTGCCATTGAACTATAAATGATTTCAACACCATTACTAATAATGACATATTATTTCAATTGCTTTATTTTCTAATTATTTTATACAAAAATGTATTAAGAAAACTACCATAAACGCATACTTACAACAGTTTATCAAATATATTTTGTTTTTTTATTATAATATTATTTAATATATTACAATTATATACTAGCATCAATCCTCCCACAATTTTTTTTTCGCTACAGATTAAACGGGAAATCATGAAACTCAGAATGAACAATGTGTAAAACAGAAACAAGAATTTTTATTTTTAGTATTGAAATATTTGTGTACATAAAGTATGGTTAAATAATATATGAAATGGTAAGGAGTCAAAACAAGACGGGCCACAGACGTCAGCGAGGGTGATGGTGTAGGGTCAAAAACATTAGGTATAGGCCAATAACAAAAAAAAGAAAAAAATTATGTCGTGGGACGAAGCAAAAGGAAGGACTTTTTCACACACGAAAATAACTTGGCGACACCTAAGAGAGAAACGCCACACTGAACAACGAATCTCGTCTGGAGGGTAGGGCCGTAACGGTTGACAGTGTGGCACACTGGAGTGCAGGCAACTTAACAAAATGCTATGCACGCCCAAACCAAACAATACGATTATTGAGCAATATAAAATTTAATATTAAAAATAGAATTAAAATATTAATACACATCATGTATTCCCTAGTATGTACTTAGTTGTATAGCAAAACATTGTGGTATAATTTATCAATTATAATATTATATATACAAAGAATCATAGGTAGGTAGAAAAATAAAAATAACAGTTAAACTGCGCTTAAAATTTTGATTCTAAAAAATAACTGGTCTAGAGAATCGATGAATATATAAAAGCTAAAATAATAATAAAAAATGTTCTGAAGTGTTGCTAGTGAAAATTATCCTTCACAAATCAATCAGGTTCTATAAAATAAATACTTGTAACCTACATACATAATGGTTCAGTTAACAGACTTGTAAAAATCTTTTAATAATAAAAAAAAAATTTTGATAAAACTAATAATAATAATAATAATAATAATAAGACTTATTAAGAAATATTGAAATGTATTAAATGTATGAAAGATGTAAAAAATTTACAATATTAATAATGTATTTATTGTTACTGAGTAAACTGAAACTGGACATTATATTATACATAAAGTGAAAATGGATGAAAAATTAATTTTTAAACCAACCACAGCCTATTGGTTTGAATTTTGTTGATTTATACTAAATATTTCTGGAAGAAAGTTGTATACTGTTCTTTGTCACCCTCACAAAGCTTATTTTATAGTCTCTTGCACACAAATCACACGTGACAGGCTCTTTCCAAAACGTCTAACGTAAGTCTAACAAATGTAGCATTATACTCCACGTTATTGGTGCATAAGCACTTCTCTAATGTATAACCTTGTATTTTATGTATTGTTATGGCATCGATAGAAATATTTGTTTCTGAAATTTTTCGTCGGCAATCATTTACTTTTAATATATTTCAGATATATATTCGTTAAACTCGGTCAAAATCTACAACATTTAACAAGTATTTTTAATCACACAAGAAATAAATGAAATATTAAACTGTCCGAATGGTTTTTAGAGCAACTCACTACTGTAAAAAAAAAAAAAAAACTTTTACAATTACGACAGCAGAAATTATGCAAAAACTAATGTTATAATATCTAAATAAATATTGAAGGAATATGATTTTAAGTTTTTAATAGTTTGACGAAAAAATTGTCATTAATATAGATTAGGTTAAATTGTTGAACATCAGTTAAATTAGCTAAAGGAAACCATACATTGAATACAATTCATTGTCAAAATATTGAAAATCTAGTTTACGATATTTCTGTGATTTAAATAACAATTTAAGATAGGAACTAATATGTTTTCTAAGTACTTGAGTTTTTAATCTCATTTATTGCACTAACAGTAACAATTTTTAGTTTGATTTATGGAATTTAATGAAAACCAAAATAAAAATATTCCAAAATGTATTCTATGAATATATCAACGAATAATAAATAATCAAAATACTCATAAATAATTGACTATTATGCAAAATTTAGGAGAAAAGTAAATCAGGATAAAAATGTTGGCAATAAATTTAACCAATTTCTGAAGTTTGGCCTATGTCCTTTTATGCAAACATAAGAAATATAATTATACTGATTTATAGCGAAGTATTATTATTCCATAACTTATATATTAATATATTTAGGAAGAATCGATATAAAATATTTATTAATTTTATCAATATAATTCGATTAACATTTTTTTGATACCAAAAAATATACTAGACATTTCGGTTTTATTTTAAGGAATTGCGGAGTTTGAAAGTTCTATATTTAATTTATAATTTTTTTTTTTTATTATTCAACTTAAATACATGTTATATATAGGAAAATGGTCAACTGAATAGTATAATTAAATTAATTGTGACCGGATAAGTTGCTTAACTGAAGCCAGTCGTCGGACAATCAACCACTCTACCACGACATGTCGCAACGTGCCGTCCTGTTAGTTTTAAGATTGAACAAATATTTTTATCATAACCTTATTTCTTTTCTTATATTGATCATGAAAAAATTAATAACTCTACAGAGGCCGGCGCTCAACAGTGTAATGATATTATATGTAATAATAATCTTTATTAAATAACTTTTTAAAAGTAATATACGAGTACATACTTTTGGATACAAACAGAAGTTTCATAATATATTATTAATGGTGGGGAAAAAATTAACCCGATAGAATAAAGTGACTGTATATTAAATACACTTGTCTTGTTTTGCACATTTTGACAGTATTGTATTATTTTAATTAATTTAAAGGAAATGATAAATCATCGTATTCGACAAAGATTTTGAACGGTAGCCAATTTAGAAGTGTAATAATTTGTTTGCCGTTTCACAAATGTTGAACGTTGTAAATATATAAATATACCAATCAAATAAATTTATTTTGTACGTTTACAACAATCTGACACCATTCACATTGTGTTACAATATTATTGAAATAACATTATATTAGAGTATATATCATATTATAGTTACACTTGCAATTATTCACTTTATAAAATGTTTAAAAAAAAATAGCGTTATTGGAACAGCTGAAAATTTAAAATATGAAAAACCTCTGCAATTTTGATATATAATCAACTTGCATTACAAAAATGCATATATTATTAATTTAAAGTACAACTTGATAATGACAATCAAAAAATGATTTAGGTATAAAGAAAATAATTTTCGAATTATTACAAACTATAAAAATTACCACAAATATTTGTGATGAGTGCTTAATGCTTAACAATAGTTGCTCAATAAAGTAATCATTATTATTTTAACGGTTGCTTTATGTTAGCATATAATTTTTAAAGTATATATATTGTTTCTTACAGTGCTTAATTGAATATGGTCACATCGGATTGTTGAAATATCATCATAAAAACATTTAAGAATTATAATCATTTGGCGTGGATAAAATAATTGTTTAAAACATTTATCAAAAATCATAGATAACTATTGTTTAAAGTTATAAACAGCAACATTTTACGTATAAACAAAAAATATTACTTTGAGATTTTACGTGGAAATATTGATCAATTATTTTAACAAAATGTGTTTCAATTTGTGGTATTCCCGTTTTAATCTTTCAAAAATTGGTGATAAATAGTAAATACTTGAAGTTTGGAAAAATGAAAAAGGCTAAAATGATTAATGACACTGAAATCAGTTCATGCTGGTAGAAGACGAATAGATTTTTAATTTTATTTTCTATTGTTTATGGTACTCGTGTAGTCCTGTTATATTAGAACTTTGCAATAACTCACTAAATGAAAATTCCAAAAAGCTAAGCACTTCGACCGACTTAAGGATATCAAATTCAAGTGTTACCGATTGAGAGAAAATACGTAACAAATCAATACCTAGTTGTAGTCTTATTTTATTGTAATGAACTGAACAAGCTTAGTTTTATCATTACAAAATAAGTTTATTCATAAGAACAGTTGTTTTACAATAAATACATAAGAATATATATAAATATATAATTGTATGAGTTTCAAAATAAAATTAATATAATATAAAATCCAATATGCTTGATAATACAAACATTTAATATAACGAGTAATACTTAATATATTTATAACTTACGGCTCTGTAGCGCTTTGAAGTCGAATGGTTTATATTAGGACGGTTATTTATACATTTTATAATACTGAAGGTCGTGGCGTAAAAGAGGATACGGGTCACAAACTTAGCATGGAGATCTATACTCCACCGTGAGTGGTAAAATAGTCGAAGGTGTAGGGTTTTACGGCTACACCGGAATATTATCTTACTCATGCCGGGTTTTGTTAAACAACGTGGTCTATAAATAGAACGTATCGTTTAAAAACACTGAGTTCATTTGGGAAGCACTGACATCGGCGAGAAGATATTACTTAGGCCAGGCAGTCCGACAGACGAGGGGTTAAGGCCGTACCCTGGACTCTGTAACCACTAGTTATATATCACAACCGATATATCAAGGTACATCCTCTGATGTGTATTCTAATCATTGTAATACGATTGAGTCTATTTTTTTAATTTTCCTGAATACCATTTTGTAATAACTGGTGATTTTAACTTAAACACCTTCGACTGGTCATTTGATCCAAACTCTCAAAATCATAGGTCTGGTAATATCTTATATAATACTTATATCAATTTGTTAAAGTTAAAACAAAGTAATAGCATAAAAAACTGTATTAGTCGAACCCTAGATTGTATAATGCTTAGTGATCAAGCCGAACTCACTTATATTTACTTGTCTGATTCTCTGATTCCTTCAATTGAAAAATATCATCCACCAATGGAATTTCTAATTAAATTTGAAAAATTATTGTTGAGTGAGCATTTAGAGCCTCCTTATATTTTTAATTTTAAGAAATGTAAATTTAATGAAATTACGCAATTTCTTTCTAATATTGATTTCGATGTGAGTCTTGATGTTAATTTGTCTCTAGATGATATAATTATAAAATTTCATGAAATTATTTACCACTCATTCGATCTGTTTGTACCGAAAACTAAAATCGATAATAATTACTCCATTGTTTGGTCAAATGCTGAACTCCGAAACCTAATAATCGAAAAGAAAGATGCCCATAAAAATTATAAACTTTTTCCTTCTCTTGATAATTATTTTAAATTTTCTGAGCTTAGGAAAAAAGTAAAAATATTATAATTGAGTTGTCACAGTCGATACATTGCAGATATTGAAAATAGTATTTCATTAAATATTAAACCATTTTGGAATTATGTAAATTCTCTTAAGAAATCGAAAAACAATGTTACTGACTGTATGAAATATAATAGTAAAATTTCTAAAAATCTTTCTGAAACGGTAGATTAACTTGCTGATTACTTTTCTAGTGTCTATGTAAATAGCACTATTAATTCTAATAATAATTTTTCATTACCCAATATTCCTACTAATACTAATCATATTAACTTAAGTTCTTGGTCTATTGATAATTGTGACATTTTTGATTATTTAAATTCCTTAGATTTGTTTTCAGGGACAGGACCTGATGGTATACCATCAGTTTTTTTAAGAAATTGTAGTTCTATATTGTTGAAGCCTCTTCATTTTATTTTTAATAAATCTTTAAGCTTAGGTTATTTCCCGGATATATGGAAAAAATCATTTGTCACTACAATTCATAAAACTGGGGACATACATAATGTTACTAATTTTAGACCTATTTCAAACATTTCTATTATACTCTAAATGTTTGAAACCTTAATCACTAAAAAATTATCTAAAATTTTTTCTCAAATCATTTGTAAAAATCAACATGGTTTCAGACCTAACATGTCAATTAACACTAATATTCTACTTTATCAGTCCAAAATATTTGAAGCTTTAAACGATCGTGTACAGCTAGACTCAATCTACACCGACTTTCAAAAAGCTTTTGACAAGGTTCAACATAATTTACTTCTTAATAAATTATCTTCTTTTGGCATCCATGGAACTTTTCTCAATTGGTTATGGTCTTATTTAAACTGTCGTACACAAGCGGTTAAAGTTTCTCATTATATTTCAAACTCTTTTCAAGTAAGTTCTGGCGTACCACAAGGTTCCCATTTAGGTCCGTTATTATTCTTAATTTTCATTAATGATTTACCTTCTATTTTTGATAAATCGGTTGATATACTTCTATTTGCTGATGATGCGAAAATATTTTCTAAAATTACTTCTATAGCAGATGCTTTAAGATTACAAGCGAATTTGGATAAATTCAGTTTGTGGAGTCACCAGAACGGTTTACCATTAAATATAAATAAATGTAATATTATTTTTTTTTCTCATATAAATAATACAATTATATACGATTAAAAAATAGATAACTTTTCTGTCACTAGAGTTACATCAATTAAAGATTTAGGGATTATCTTCGATAATAACTTGTCTTTCACATCTCACATAAATCATTGCAGGAAAAAAGCTCTTAAGATGCTAGGTTTTATAAACCGAAATACAAATAACTTTAAGAACATTAATGCTTTAAAATTTCTTTTTTTTTCTCTAGTTAGATCTCATCTCGAGTTTGGGTCAACAGTTTGGTCACCAAGTTATAACTTTTCCATTAATAATATTGAAAATGTACAACTTAAATTTTCTAGTTTTTGAGTTATAAATTAAATATGCCATGTATAACAAAAAACTCATACAATATGTTTATTAGAGAATTAGGGTTTATGTCATGTGAAATAAGGAGAAAGGTTGCTGATATAATGTTTATTTATGACTTGTTAAATGGTCACATTCACTCTCCCGAATAGCTATCTATGATAGGGTTCAATATAACAAGTCACCGTTTGAGAAAAGTTAATTTATTTTATATACCGTTTAATAGATATAATTATGGCTCTTGTAGTTTCTTTCCAAGATCATTATATTTAGCAAAT
Organism: Sipha flava; assembly: GCF_003268045.1. Lineage (NCBI taxonomy): Eukaryota > Metazoa > Arthropoda > Insecta > Hemiptera > Aphididae > Sipha > Sipha flava. Next base: position 861,042 of record NW_020273615.1, on the reverse strand, counting down.
CAAATTGTGAATTATGTTGATATTTTTTTTTCATGTCACGTATTATTTTTAATCGTAATGTATATTTAGGTTTAAATGCTATTGCAAATTAATTTTTATATTCGATTTACCATTTGCGTTCATATTAATATTATTGTTATTATTGTATTATTCTTGATTTACTGATATTTTATTGTAAATCTATATTTTATTATTATTGATTCTATTTATAATCATCTTTCAATTGTATGAAAATAGTTTATATGTTATTACTGATAATTACTTAATATTATGTCATTCACTTCTACTGTATTTTCAAAAGGGTTTATCCCGTTTATTATATATAAATAAATATGTGGTCAGGAAAGAGGTGTCGAGTAGGTGTGTCGAGTTCAATTATATAGATATATATATATATATTCGGTGATATTGATTTGATTCTCCGGGTGAGTAAAAAGTACATGTTTTATTTAATAAGTTTTTTACAT